>NC_054066.1:9526878-9831778 GCF_017639655.2 Falco naumanni
AACTTCCTTTGTCACTTACTTTCAGCATTAAGAATATTAGATTTTGTAAAAAGAGCTGCTTAAAAGCCCTTATCCTATATGCCACTTAAGATTGAAAATACTGGAGTATCTTCTAAACAAAATAAATAAATGTTATGACTCATTTTGATATAGCAGTATTCACTGTTTTAATAAATAGATTTGGCCATATTGCCTCATCCTGGCTTCTGAACTGCTACAGTAATAGCACAGCGTTACACTTTGCTATTTGGGTTTCTCAGATCAATCAGCCGAAGTCAGAAATGGCAAGAATCTTTGAGGAAGAAAAGGTAACACCATTACAAACATTTTACTGCAACTGTGATGCACAGCTCCAACAGCAACTGGAGGCTGGGTCTCATACGTGCCCTCCTGAGCCTGCAGCACCTAGAAGAGTCAAAATCCAGAACTCACCCAACAATAAAAATCACAATTCCCATCTTAACACTTGGAGTAATAAATTGTTTCAGCATCACCAACGCTAAGGAACTTTATCTTTATTTACTTCAAGCTCCGTGACACAGAAAAGGCTGGTGCAGAAGGTTTGCATTTATATTGCAGCTGAACAACATATAAATTTTAATTATAGTTGATATTCAGAGCATTCAGCTGGAACTCCAGTAAAGCACCTTCTGTACAAAGGTTAGATGGATTTGACATGATATGATCTCTGCGTCCGGGCTCTTGAGATACCCTTGAGACTGAACCAAGGTTTAGGTTTTGTGAGCTCATGTTAGCACTTTGTGAAGGACACTGGTCCGACAGCACTTGGAGATCCTCAGTTCTTCCAGGATGCTGCAAGACATCCTGCCATACTCCCCAATCCACATTCCTCTTCTTCAGGGGAAAAAGATACTCTGTGCTTTTGGAAAAGCACCAAAGAGAATCGGACCCCAGCCCACCTAACTCTTACACTCGGAGCTCTTCTAACAGGTCCTCTCACTAGAACCGAATTAAGTCCCCTTTCTCTTACCTGCAATGGGCAGATTTCTTCAGGAGATGAAAAACCATTAATTTGCTCAATGACAGAGAAAATGATATTCTGCATACAGTGTTGCTGCAAAAAGCAAAGCTACCTGAAGTTTGCTGTTCCGTACAAAAGAAGAAAAAAAATAAAAAAACCCTGACGAAGGACAAACTGGGCAAGAGTCTTAAGCTTCCTGAAACACATAAACCTTAAAATTAAAATCTTAGTTCATGATGTCAGTTACCAGTTACATCATAGGTGGCACATAATTAAACTTACAAAGGGGTTTCATTATTTTGGTTTTATGCCGGATATGGAAAACCAGTGCATTATTCATTTTAAAATTGTGTCAATTAGAAAAAACCCAAATGGAATAAGCAATTAAATATTAAAGGTGGCTGCCTCAGTGGAAAACAATCAGAAAGATAATTGGTAAAGTTTCCTGTGCAATGCAAGTGCCATTACAAAGTCTGAACAACTTCAAATCTAAAAAAGTAAATAAATAAATAAATAAAACCCCAAAAATCAACCTCATGAGGTTATGAAGATTTGGAGCTGCACAAAGAAATCGGCCGTGTTTATTTCCTGGAGGAGTCATGAGCTACAGTTTGGGCACATAAAAGCCCGTGAAAACAATAACCCCTAATTAGCTCAGCAATCGCACAGATGGGTCTGCGCTCCATGTCTGGAGCTTCGTTTTCAGTCCCAGATTCCCAGCAGACAGGAGGACACTGAGAGCCCACCCCAGCTCCTGATGAGGAGATCTCTGTTCCCCTCCAAGGCCAGGGCCCTGGCAGGTACTGGCAGGGTGGAATGGAGAAGTGCCTGGGATGGGGACTGCAAGGAAAAATATAATCTTCATTCAAAGCCTGCAATTCAAAAATCATTTCTTCTTCCAACAGCATGCAAACCACTTTTCAATGTTATGTGTCTCTTCCTTGTAAGGTTCCTGGGTTTTGTCATCAACAAGTCCAAAAATTTTATTGTCTTCTCATTCGATCTAGGTGAAGCTGGTACCTTCCATCAGTCAGACTGAAAATAAGCTAGGAACCCCCTGTGCTACAGAGCCCCTCTAACCTAGGATGTTTGCAGCTTGTCAGTGTAACAAATGCAAATAAAAAGATTCTCTGTTAATGAAAAATGCCACATCTGCAACCGGTGCTAAAGAAGTCTCCCTTTGAGCCCAGCCCACTCTCTTCAATCAGTTCTTCCCAGTACTTGCATAGTCGCAGTTTTAACGTTCAGCACAGGCAGCAGTGAAAGCAAACAGCTGAACCGCTCCTGGAAAGGCACCACTGGGTCTGCACATCATGTCTGAAGTACAACGGAGAGCCCACAAATCTCTGCAGCTCCTACAGGACTCCTCTTGCCCACTCTGTCCCAGAGCGCTTGGGGAGCTTGAAAAACACAGGATTTAACGCTCAGCCCCTTACACATTCCAGTCACTTTCTGTCTTATTTATGTGCATGCACAATATCCTGATAAACTAGAAGGGAGGCTGCAGCCATTCCATCTGCATTCCCTTTTATGCTAAGAAAGATAAATTGAGGCTGATTCAGAGGACAGATTTAAAGAACGCAGTATGTTACCAAGACAAGCGCAATCTTCCCAGGGAGCCGTTGTAGTGGCTTGTCTTGAGATCATGCCTTTATTTGTTTGCTAAAATAAATGGACGCCACACAAAACTCAATTCATATACGAGACATTTCTTCCAGCCCACTGTACCTTCCTATTTTGCTTAGCCAGAACTGTCTTATTTTATTATTTATTGATGGGATCATTTAATGGCACATAGAAAATTAAAAATAATAAAAAGCTAATTAAAATCTTCAGTGCTTTCCTTTTAGTCTTCAGTAATCTATGGAACTGAGAGACATTTATATCCAAAGCACATTACAGTTTAAAGGTTTTGCTGTCTGTAATAATCTGTGGATACTTTCAATGGATTTTAATACTGACAAAACCAAAGAGATTTTATGGAACAGTAGAAGTATTTAATAAAAAATCAGAATCAGTCAATTGTCTTTTTAAGACCAGGTGATAGAATTGGATAGCAGGGATAAAAACCCTAATAAATTCTGCAGGAACTGTTCAGAAGACTGAGAAAGAAGTCATCATTTCCCTTTAAATTAACAGTAGGACTTTTCCATAAGGGATGTTTTGCATTACAAATGACCAGAGGAATAAAATACAAATGCTTCATCTTCCTACACCTCTCTAGACTGTATTTAAAAAAAAAAACAAATCCAAAACCATGATCAACTTTTGTTATTATCAGTTTACAAATCACAGCTTTCAGAGACCCTGAATCCATTCTCGGAGGGCACTACTAGGAGTTCTGGGACTTCGGTTCTTGAATTTAGTAATGAAGGCAGATTATCTTAATCTAAGGAGATGCCATGAAATCCTTCAAGTAGATGCAGATAGAGGCTACGCATTTGCCTGCTTTGTTTGGGAGGGGAAGCCCACTGGAACCCTGCCATAATAATGAAGCGCTCCCTGCACACCAGTTCACATGTGGGGCTAAATCTGAAATGACATTTCTCAATGAAAGGAGCAGTATTCACTCGTGTGCTCAGCATTTTGATGTCTGCCAAAATCTGGCAAACATGATTATAGACATCCAGCAGGCATGCCACAGCTCTATTTAGTCCTCATGTTTTAACACCACGCTATGCAAAAAATAAATAAAAAATAAAAGGCTGCCTTGCATTGGCATTCTGGGAGTATGACTGCATGCACAAGGACGGACTCGACACGTTTTGCAGTGCCTCATACAAGGATGGAATATCCGAACCCAAAGGGGGCTGCTTTACCACCCTTATGGGGTCAGTTCAGCATCCTGCCCTCCAAACTGTAAGCCAGGGCAGAAACTTTGGGCTTCAGGGACTAGCAATGTTTACTTGTGCTACCCTGCATGGCATTTTAATTAGTAACTGTGCGGATTTAAAACCTTTGAATGAACACACAGGGGCAGTTGTGCAGCCTAGCTTTTGTGTTTCCACTCTCTCAAAAAAATCCTGTTTGAGGACATCAGCAGGGGGTTAATGGAAGCTTTGATAAAGTTCTCCGAAGCCTTTTATTGTTGCTCAACTACAGACTGGACTCTGCTGTCTCTCTGGCTGCTTTCCAATTAATTTAGCTGCAAAACAACTAGAAAATTTAGAAGCCCACCTAAACATTTGGTAGCCACAAACATTCTTGGGTAAAAAGTCCTTCCACATTAAAATATCTTCTTGCCAATTGCTTATGGGAAGCGCTCAGACTGGACGACAAGCTCCACGAATGTGAAATATCAGCACACTGCCAGCGAAACAAAACACGTAGTTAAATAGTCCACAGCTTATAAAAGCTGCAGCACCGTATCGTCATCTCTGTCAGTTTGGTAATATACAACTGTACCAACATCACTGAGACCAGAATTTGATCCGATCTGGCATCTCCTAAAGGTAAATTTATATAATTTAAATATGGTCAACGCTATCCAGTCCTGAAATTAAATGCCTTTTACCCCAGGAGGATATGTAACTAACTTCCATTTCTCATAGCAGACCATGAGATCTTTTTTAAAATGTGACCAAACTTCTATTTAAATGCTGCAATTACTTCTTGGCATTATCTGACATGCAACTTGTCTAAGCTGTTCACTGAACCCTGAAGCTGGTTATTTACTAAGGATCTTTAGAAAGCACTTTTTTTTTTTTTTCCTTCCGACCAAGACTTGTATCCCCCACCTTGAATACAAATTCATGGAAATGGGTGGTGCAGATGGCTTTGCCAGCAAGCAGGCAGTTGTTATTTTAATTATTATTTCTTTGTGGAAAGCTGTAGTTACCTTAAAATAATAATTTAATCCCCCTCAACAATAGTTTTCCCGGTTTTGTTTTTAAGATGGGAGCACGTATACTTATAACTACGCATTTATTACAGACCATCAGTTAAAGCCTGTGCAAGAACACAGAGTTGTTAATAAGAAACTCCCACTTGCATCTGCCAGCTTGGAGAAGCTCATTACTCAGACACATTATCTTACGCACATAATTAAACGTGCAGTAGAAGAAATCTGAAGTGGTCAACACACGGTATCTCTGAGGCTCTGAGAAATCTCATGCTCAGCACTGAAATTTGCCCATTCAAAATTATTCCTCGCTGTTTGCTTCCATGCAATTCCCAAATTTCTTGCGCTGGGAGCACTTATCTTCTTTCTAGATCTCCCACCACATTTATATTTGAAAGGTCTGTGGTTTCCCAAAATACGTTGTTGGGTTTGCTTCAGAAGTCCTTACGGCAACTCCCTCCAACGTAAATCTTCAGACAGCAAAAGCCAAAACACAACTCCCTGGGAGAAACAAAGCAAGGGAAGAACGAGGCAGGTCGCTGTCCTGCACAACCCGGCAGGTCGCCTCACCAGTTATGGCAGGTGAAACCCTACAGCAGCTGGCACCTTGTCATAACCTCTCTGCTTGGAAATGTGTGTACAGGCAGGGATTGCCGCTCATGTCTAGCGGATAAATGTGAAGCCTTAGAAACCATACTGGTTTAGATTCACAACGAGAATGAGAAAGTTACGTACAATTAGCCTGGAATTCGGCAAGATGCTGCAACAAATCACTCTGAGTGTCACGCTCATACATTACCCCTTTTTCAAGTCCCTACCTACTAGTTTTGAATCTCTTTCCCTATTGAATTCACACTTGACACAGCTCTGTCTGAGGAACAAGGAGACTGCTGATCCACCATCCTTAGTACAAACACCTTTAAAGCAAAATAAAAACACCCCTTTGCAACAACTCCCCTTTTCCTTTCCCTTGAAATTTTGCAGAAAAAAAAGAATGTAGCAGCTAGAAGTATCACAGGCACATCCCATGCTCTGGACATCTGGCATGTTTCCAGATGTTTGCCAAGAGATTATTTTAAATCAGCTACGTGCCAAAGTTTCCTCCTGGGTTTGTGTGCCTGTAAAAGGACTCCTGGAACATGCTACTTGTATCCTGTGGCTGCAGGGAACAAGTAACTGGAAAGGGTGGGACCATACTGGTAGCAAGTAAGTAAAAAAAAAAAAAATAAATAAATAAATATTGAATTAACTTGACTCCTGGATGTCCAGGAAGGCTGCAGCCAGGTAACTGCTGTGCCCAGTACCTGGAGTGCCACTCGTTCCCGTGGGCAGAGACACAAACTCGCACACCTTCACAGCTTCCAGGCTGGGCCATCCAACTTGCTGCAAACCTCAACACTTCCCAAGTGGTCCAAAACACTCACATAGTAACAGCCTGTCTCAGCACCTTAATCCTGCCATCCACAGCACCCTAAACCTCACCAGCACTACCCTGTCCTCACACCATCCAAGGGAGCCAGGCGAGGAGCTGGGCTGGAAAACCCACCGGCCATGATATGGGAGCTGACCTGCAAGAGCCTCCTGATACCCTCAGCAGGCACTGGGGAACGGTAATACCAGAACAGAAAATTACTGATTTTACCAGCTTATGCTATTTAGAGAGCCTGTGAAACTGTGACATGACAGTATGATGAATCTTGTCTTCAAGTTCACAGAGCTCCTTTCCCTGGCTATTTGAAGATGACGTCTTCCTTGGGGTTATACAGCCCTGCAAAATTATGTTTCAACACAACAATAAACAGTCCATCACCAGAACTACATTAAAAAAAAGGAAAATTTTTGCAGGAGTTCAGCATAAAGCTATAACAGTCTGAACAACTAGAGACCTTGCTATTGTTTTAAGCAAAATTAACTTATTTTATCACCTCCCTATCAATAACATTCTCAGCATGCACATAAATATCACCACAGACAAAAATAAAAAAATAGTGTGTTCACTCTCAGCAAAGATTTACTATTTATATTGAAACCAGGACTACACTCAAAGAACTGTTCAGAGAAGTTTAGAGAATCAGATGGATTGATCAATCTTCAGAGTATCTGTTAATTGTATTTTCCAGTAGTAGTCTAAGGGTATTCATACAGTCACCTAAAGAAAGCTCTGCGACTGAGATCAGCTTAACAATGTCTTTTGATGTTTCACTATGGAGCAATTCTTTATAGATAAGTTACAAATATCCAGGAAAATAGCACATTAAAAAGAAAATACTGAAAACCTGAGGTTTCCTGGCCTTGGCATGTGTTGCTTTTGATTGGCCTGAGCAACTATTACTTTGTCGATACGAGGAGTGCACGCTGACCAAGGGCAATGTATGTCCATGAATTTTTACTGACTGCAAATTCAGCTCTGCACAAGCTAAACCACACCGGCAGAATACAAGACCTTATATGCATTTTCTGTGCTGTTCTGCATAACACGTGAGGAATGCTAATCAGCATTTGAAAGGAAACGTGGGCTTTCAAAGAAGGCCCACCAAAACACAAAATGGGAATATATATTCCCCTACCAAAAAGTCCAGTAGAACTCGTGAGTCATCTGGAAGCGAATGACTCCTACTTCTTTCCCTTCCCCCTGCCATTTCTAACTTAAAACTCAATCATCCTCAAAGGATCGGGATCTTTCAGATTATTTTTTTTCCTTTTTAGTAATGGAATTAAGAACATAACCAACAAACCAACCTAAAAGCTAAATAAAGCTTAACAACAGCTGACATTTTCTCTTCCTAGAACTGAATGTATTTCAGGTTCATCACAGTCTGGTTACCACAACTGCAGCCTGTCCCAGAAGAATACTCTATTCACGTGGGTCTTCTCGGGGGTGCTCAAGTCATGGTGGCACCGTGACCCATTTTAGCTCCTGCCTGGAAATGGATAGTGAACAACCGCAGGGCTCTGAGTGACGGTGAGGGACCAGGGGAGCATACAAAAGGGGGGGGGGGGGGGGGGGGGGGGGAAGGACTGCAGCACTGCCAGCCACATCGCTCTGCCTCTCTGAGATGAAGCAGCTTTGAGACAGGCGAACAGACAGCTAGACAGGCAAGGTGTGGGGGATCGCACAGACAAAGGAGCTGGGGAGAGGAGCAAGAACAGCAAGAGGAAAAAATGGGACAGAGAGCCTGATATATTCATAAGAAAGATCAATTCTTGATCCTGAGCACAGGCAGCTTGCAAACATTCAGTCTGATGCAATGGGAGAAAGAGTAAGTTTGTTTATTTATACTGTATTTTCATCCTAATTGGCACATCCTGCCTCCACCTAGCTGTGCTGGTCCACTTAAGGAAACACGGAGGCCAAGGTAACCTAACAAGGTAACAAATCACCAGGCAGTCTGTTTATTCAGAAATACCAGCCGTTTTGGCTCCAACAAGCAAAGGAGCAAGAAGGACACCCATCCCTCATAAAATGCAAACAAAAAGAAGGAAGCAAAGTAAACAGCATAATGAGTTCGGCCTTTAAATCTCATTTTGAGCTTGTGGAGGCTCTCCCCCCTGCCTTATGAATGCCTTTAGCATCCGTGCAAAACCTTGCCCTTGCAGTGCTGCCCCCTCGGACACGCACAGAGCCGAACTTAGCAGTGAGCCTGGCTGTCAGGCTGGAGACCGAAGCACCTCAGCTGTAATCTTTAATAAAAATATAAACTGTTCAGCGCCTCTTCAAAAAACCCAAAAGCTGCCTGCTTGCTGTGAACAAGGTCTCTTTATTGAGAGATTTACTTTTAATTTTGAACAGCTTCGCAGCATATCCTTAGCAGAAAAAAAGAGCGAGCCCAGAGATTTTTGAGCTATTCAGCCAACTGCCTGGTGGAGTTTCTCATTGAAATTAGCTTCTCCTAGCAGCATCGCATGAGAATTGCTGGTTTGCATCTCTTTCACAAGTCATTTCACATTTTTAAAAGATGGACAAAGTGATGATTTCATTTGATTGAAAACAGAAAGCCACAAAAATCACCACTGCTGGTGGAGACCCTTAATATCAGCATTTCCCAGTACCCACTGTGCTAAGGGCACCGGCTCCACATTTCAACAGCTCAGTGTTCCATACTTCGCTTTTATAATTTCTTTTTAATCTTATATGGGAAAAGAGTGTCGGTTCCCATCTCAAAAAAAAAAAAAAAAAACTATTCTAAACATGTAGAATAGTGAGCTGAATTCAACATTCAACATTCAGAATTCTTAAAATGTCACAACATTGAAGTATTTCACTAGGAGACAGAAATTTTAACTTGGTTCAAAGCCTGGAATTTCACTTCTCTCATTAAAAAGAGAAAAAAATAAAAGCTATAAAACCTAGGACCTTTTCAAAGGAAGCAGGAAAAATACTTTTTCAAATGCTTTTTGATCCTGCTTTGAATGGCAAAAGCTTATTTTCATTTAAGCATTTTTCTACAGTATTGGAAACTGAAAAGAGTTTCTAAACAAAGGGAGAAAGTAAACTGCCTCGTTTCATTATCTCCAGGAGTAAAATGGCAAAAGTAAACAAAAAAACACCCGTGCCTTCCAACAGCACCTTTCATGTCACTGCAACACATTTCTTCAATTTTGTGCTGAATATACCAGTAACTGATTTCTCATTGCTTTCTGTACGTCTCCAAATGCATACCTTCTATAGGGGCTGGCAGCAATGCAAGCAAACATACAAATATTTGGATTTCTGATTCAGACATCAAAAACTGCATTCGAGAATTTATGTATATTTTCCTCAGATTACATGGTTGCATATTTGGAAAGTCAACTTGAAACTGCTGTTAAGTGGACGGATTTCCTCTTCCCTTGCATACTTATAACCCTTACTGAATTTAACTCTAAGATGCACTTCTCGCAAACAATGCCAGCAAATTCCCCAGAATACAACCCAAAAGCACTGCTCATACCTAAAGAACTAAAGAGCCACATTAATAACAAATTTTTTTTTATCAAATGTTGGAAAGCACAAGCACAGATAGCAAAAACAATAAAGTCATTTACAGATTTTCAGTGTTCGTAGCTCATTTCTATTAGCAAAACAGGGATAGAGTGTTATTAAAGGAGCTTGGCTCTAACCTGAATTTAGAAATTGCTGCAAGGAAACCAAGGTAGCTTTACATCAGTGTAAGAAAGGTGCAAGATCAAAACCAAGCCTGTGGCAGTGCTCTATCATGACATGATTTCTTTATAATGAAATATAGTGAAAGAAAATTAGTGGCACAAGAATTTTAATGCACCCCAGACACACATTTACAATGATTAAACAGATCAGTACTTGTAAAACCCAAGGGTCCAACTTTACAAACCTTTACTTAAGCAAACAGTTTCACTGAAATCAATGGGATTATTTGCATATGTAAGGACTGATTATCTCCGTTGAGATCTCTAGGTTTAGGCTACACATTTCTGTTTAGATCTTCTAAGCAGCAGAATATACAAAATTGTATGAAGAACAGGAGAACGCCAGCACCTTGGAATTAATTTTCATTTGTATCAGTACAGTTTTCTCCGGCCCTCTGAAGCATTTGATAGACTGGGCATGTTTCAAAATTGGAAGTGTTGGCAAAAATACAAATTTCCTGATGTGAAGAACTGCTACTCATGGATAATAAACAAAATCAATTCTTATTTGCATATTCAATCAGATTTTGGTTTGCATATTAAAGCGTAAGATAGTAGAATTTTCACACGGTAGACTGATCCCACTTACTTATTCATGCATATACGCATCCACTAATCCTTACACATGCCAAAATCAGTCAGAAATACTCTCTTTGCTAGGCATCCATAGCACAAAACACTGTCCCTGCCGCTGTTCTCAACCTTCTCTTTCCGTATAGTGTATGACAGCATTCTCCCACAGCTTTCTCCCAAGACTCTGTTAACAGCCCCTGTTCTCTATTAGTCTTCTTTTCACCAGGCAGAGCAATAGTTTGATTTTTTGAATCATAATTTAAAAGCCATGCTGTCAACTGTATGTGTAAAGAACAAAAACCACTGGACTAGGTTTTCAAAGGAGCTTCAGCATGGACTTGACAATTTTGCTTGTAACTGTCACTGCAAAACTGAACATATCTCCCACTGTTAATATTGAAGTGTTCTGGACTACAACTAAAATTTGTAGATTTAGACTATGCATACCTATTTTTCACCCACATCTAGTAAACAGAAATCACAATATTTACAGAGTCCATTACTATCAAAATAGGCGATATTAATACTGTACCATACACGAGAAGTCTAACGATAAATGATAACCCTGTAAGCTAGCCTCCAAGGTGCTGAATGCCTGCAGCATCTGTGGGACTTGAAGGCAATCAGTGCTGTAAGCGATAACAGGTTTGACGGTCTTGTAACCAGTCTGACAGTCTGGATAACTAATTTGCATACAGAAGAGTGCCATATTTAAATGTATGTAATTTTGTGCATTAAATTAAAAATTCAACTGGAAACCTGTGCTTGAAATCTTAGCTAGCTGCATACAAGAAATGTTTTCATGTAATTAAAGAAATAAAATCATACAAACGATCATCAAAATGAAATTGTGATCTGCTGCAGCAGCCTTTACTAGGGCAAGCACAGGGGGCAGAAAAAAGTAGAACTGCCTAGGGTATCTGAAATAATCAGGTATAAACAGAAATAGTATTTCACTGAATGAAAGGCAAAAATCAGCCAGCACGAAGATGAAAGCCCATATAGGATTTCTAAAGTAATGCCAGCTCTGATCAATTGAAACGTTGTTAGCAGCTGGTTAAGGAGGTATTTATTTAACAATGGGACAGAATCTAATTGACTTTGCAGGAGAGAAGGAGAGCAGGCAGGCGAGCAAGTGAGACTCATCTTTCTGAATCTCGCAGAGCCCTTTTTGGAAGATGGCAGAAGCACAACCCTGCGCTTCCCAAGCACGTATTTTGCCCTCTGTAAACACCCAGGGCCCATTTGTGCCCATGTGCAGGGTCTCCCCTACAAAGGGCCGAGCTACTGGTGGCCCTGGCTCTGTCCCCTCGCAATGCCAGGGCAGCCGTGCTGTTCTGCTTCTGCAGAATGCCTCCCAGCGTCCTCGCAGCATGCTGCAGCACCGCTCTGCTCCCAGCTACCGCAGTCAAACCCTCCTCTGTTTTTCTAGATGTAAAGAATTTAAACTAGCCATACAAATAAGCAGAAAATAAGGGTTTGACCCAGTTATGCATCTTAGGGCTCCCTGCATTCATTTGCTAATGTTAAATGCAATGGAAATCACAGCTTTCCTAAAAAAACAGGCAGAAGAGAGAGGAAAAGAATTTGCATTCAAGCTCCTACCTGCTTGGTTAGTTGTCACAGTGACTGACACAGCTTGGTCCTGGCTTGGATTTTGTTTGGACACTCCATTCACCGCCCAGACTTCAAAGGTGTAGTTAGTGTGTGCCAGGAGGTCGGTAATGGAGACCTTGGTGGTTTTCAAGCCATTCTGCTGGGGGCTGAAGTGCACACCGCTGCCACAGGACCGGCAGCGGCTCAGGTCACCCGCACCGCACCGCTTGCAGACCACGTTGTAGGAGATGTCTTCCCGACCACCTCTGTTCTGGGGTGGGCTCCACTCCAAGTTCACAGACGTCTCATTGACATTGGAAATCAGGTTCTGGGGAGCAGACGGAGGGCCTAGAGAGAAGAAGCTCACATTTTTAGTAACTGCAAGAAGCTTACATAGCACCTTCAGACTGAAGGTCCCGGGTGATACTGAGCATGCACAACTCCCAATTATGTCAAGGACAGCAGAGACCACACAGAATTTTACTTCTGTGTGTTCTTAATAAAGATGAAAAATTAACTGGTAAGTCAAACTTTGATCCCTTCATCTGATGAATTAACAGTATTTTCCAGCTGTAAATGATCTGGAAAGCCCAATATTGCAAATAAACAGGAGTGGAGTTTTTTCCACTTTCACCATTTATACTTCTGATGAAAAACTTAAAAATTACATATTTTACATTCATTTTTCCATGATCTCCTAAGCAAACCATCAATCACACAAATTCCTGCTTCACTTGAGATTTTCAAGGTCCCCCACTAGCTACCAACAGACTCTCATTGAAATTGCTGATCTCCTGGTATTTTTTTCTTAAGAATAGAAGTGCAATATTTTCCAGACAAGTTTATGTCAGATCACATTCAGGGAACACTGAAGCCCATCAAGCACAGAGCTGGACATGACACTTTGGGATGCAGGAAGGAGATCTGAGTAGAAAGCAAGGCACAGAACTAAGGCTCTGAAGGACAGAGAATAAGGGTTACAATAGGAGAATGCCAGAGAATGTGAAAGAATTGGGAAGGAAAATACTATGAAACAGCTGAAAGAAGAGCTGATACAAGAAAACTGGTCAGGAACAAGAGACCATAGAGAAAGCCTGGAAATCAGGCTGAATCAGAGACACAAAGACAGCTGTTGCACCACGGGAACAGGAGACATTAAGACTCAAACACACTGCCAAACAGTTCCCAGCTGGTTCCAGCACAGGGACTATGGAATTTGGGGATGGAGCCAAAGGCAGGCTGGGGAGGACCTCCCTGAGCAGAAGGGCAGAGCTGGGCACAAGGAAGGGGTGGCAGCAGCAAAGCAGAGCCGAGCTCAAGGGACACAGCTCCTCCCGGCACCCTCAGCAACCCGCTGGGACCATAATGGTCAGTTCTGCCCCACTGGGCGAAGTGCCTCCAGCAGTGCCCTGCCTCGCACCGTAACCAACGCAACAGGCAGAAATCTTATTTATATGCTTAAATCTCCACAAGCCCAAAACCAACGAGCAAATTGAAAATGCAAAGAGCTAATCCTCTGACTCTTAATTTAATTTCAATACAGTTCAGGTGAGACACACTTTTCATACCCTTAAATTTAACAAGGACGGTTCAGAGCAACCCAGTGAAACAGATGGGTATTTCATACATCACGAAAAGCTTCACTGCCCAGATAAAGGCAGCCTCTTTGGGGCAGAGCACGAGGGTGCTCTGGCTACACACACACACACAGATACTTTGGGACAGGATATAAGGTCAATACTGTATCGAACAGAAATGAAACAGAGCGAGAACAAAGCTTGCAAAATACAATGATCCAAACCAGAATACAGTACAAATGGAAGTCCTTAATAATTACTCGTAGTTAGAGCTTTAAATACAAACATCATTCCTAGAAAAATACTGGATATTATTTTGTAGAAAGTCACAGATTCAATTTTTGTTCAAGACACAGGAGAGCTTCCGAAAGCTTAAATTCCATCGAAGCAGATTTTGATGGTTGGAAATTAAAGTAAGTTCAACATGATTTCCTGGTAGAAAAGGAAGGGAAAGAGAAAGTTCTGGCAAGTTTCCTTCCAGGTTTTCCATTTCTGTTATTTGTCAAACATTTTGAAACTGGAAAAAAAAAACTCAACCAGCACCAACAGTTTCATTAACTGTACAAATAAATCAATCATAGGCTCTCATATTCCAAAGGTACAAACACAGTCATCAGGGTAAGATGGGAACCAAATAAATTATGGTGAAATTCTGCTTAAATTGCAAAGAGACTCAAGTGTAGCAGCAAAGAGGTTATGCCGTTCAGAGGCGACTACGGTGAAGATTATTCTGGCTGCCTCGATTCATCAGGTGCATCTAAAAGCACCTGAGCACGCAGTGGAGGAAAAGGTTTTGAAGGCTAAATCACATCCTTCGGTCTGTGCTTGAAGCTGCCAGGATGTAATACATGTTTAAGAGGAGACAGGACTTTTTATTTTAGGAGAGGCAGGTAGGTTAAGAAAAGAGTCTTAAATTACATAGAGGTCAAATGTATCTACTTATCTTCAGTATCTATATGAAAGGACTCTGCTGCAGGAGTAGCTGAGCAAGGTTTGTTTCTCTGTGCTTGCTTCAGAAATAGGAAATTAATATACTCATTTTGAAAAGAGGGAAATCCTCCCTTCCTGCCAAACTCCTGAAATAGTCTCTGAGTTAATCAGGGCTGACAGGTAGAATTACTGCAAGAAGAGAGAACCTGGGCCAGCCTCTGCGATGGGGAGCCCTCCTGCCTGCTGCACCACCGGCTGCCATTCATGACTTTTATTTATACACTGGCAGTGTTTAGGAATCCTAAGGACAAAACCCTTTTACTCAATGACCAGTTACCAAACACAGTAAGAGATGTTTCCTGCTCCAAAAATACTTAGAAACTAACAGAGAAAGAAAAGGAAAATAAACTAGTTTTAATCTGTGTTTGTCATGTGGAAACTGAGATAGAGGGAGATGCAGTGAGACGACAAGGGCACACAAGACGTGTCCTGCACATCTGGGCATCAGTCACAACTCTTCCAAGTCTCAGCCCCGCGCCTCTGCCCCATAACCAGCTCTTCTTCCTTGCTTTTGCCAGGGAAAAAAAAGCTGGGCTTGCCAGCTCCCCTGGGCTGGAGAAAGGAGTTTCTGCTTAGCCTGCAAACACACAAACCTCCTTTTCAAAAATACACTCCGAGTGCAACGAGGTGGAAGAAACTCCTGAAATCATGCTCGAGTGGCAGTGCGAAAACTGCTGAGCAGGAGCCGATCTAAACCCCTTCTACCCCAAAACTCCCCAAACTGCCCCACGCCAGGGCTCTCTCTTCAGGGCAGGCAGGTGCACAAGGTGACAACATTCAGGAGAGCAAACAAAAGCCTCTGGAGGAAACCAACAGCCTCAGCAGACTGCAAACCTAAGTCCATGCTGTGCAGCAAAGGTCTGACCTCATCAGAGCGGCTGCCGGAGCTGGTGGAAGCTGAGGACGTGTCCTCCCAGAAGCCACTCAGTACCTGGCAGCAGCAAGCCCTACACAGAAACTGCTCCTGTGGGAAATCACAAGAGCTCTACAGTGGAAAAAAAAGCAAAAGGTGTTTTCTTACAGAGCGATCACTTGCTGCAATCACCCAGGCGAGAGCATCGACTCAGAGTGCAGCCAGGAGAGCCAAGATAAGGTGGTGCCAGTGCAAACACCTCCCCTCCCTGAGCAACGCCCGGCTCTGCCAGGTTGCCCTCATTTCAGGGGGATATTCCCAAAGGAAAGTACTCCCCGCGAGGAAGGTTCATACTGCCATAGTTACAGTCTGAAAGATGTGCCTTTTAGCTCAGATATAGCAGCCAGTTTGGGGTTAAACTCTGACTTACTCTGATGTCCATTAAGATATTTTCCAAGGCTCTAGGTCCAGTTTCACATGGGAAAATGTGCCAGAATGAATCAAGCTCCTCAGAAGCAAAAAGTCAGTAATTAGTATGTGGGACAGGGCATTGCAGTGTCTAAACAGAGACGCAGTGAAGCGGAAAACCTGGGAAGCAGATGCTTGCAGGTCACAGAGATGAGTGCACCACCTCCAGAATGAAAAGGAAGATGCGGGGGAGTCTCCAAATGGTGGGCTGACGTTACAGTGAGGGGAAAAGCAATTTCTTTTCTTTCTGGAGCCTAATCATCAATGGAGCTGTTGGCACTGGGAGTGGGGAATAGTTTCAGATTGATGGGCCTGGTTTCAGATGTTGAAACACAGGGCGTATCTGCTCCTTCAATGGTGATCAGGATTTGCTTTGTTTCTGACAACAGAGCCACTGCCGCTAGATAAGATGAAAACCCTTTCAGGGCCCTGGCAGGCAGAAAGTGCCAGCACAGTTCCCAGACAAACTCAGCTAGAAGGATCCCGCAGGAACAGCGCCCTGCCAGCCAGACCACTACCCCGACATAAACCTTCTGGCAGAAAAATCTAGCTATGGGGCAGATGAGAGGGGAGACAGGCAGCTATGCCTCAAACTGGTGCCAGCGCCTGCGATTTTGTCCTAAGTCCCATAATTTACAGCGCTTTTCTTAAAACTGCTGCTGATGAAAGCATGCCATAGCATGAGCCATTTGGCATTCTGGAAGCATGGAGTTAAGACCGCCACACTGCCCAGAAGGTCTTAAAAAAAGTGACAGTTCCTACAGGGGAAAAAAAATACATTAGAGACTTTTTATTTTGACAAACAACTAATTTTAAAATTCATTTGATGATGTTAGGAAGGCAGGTGCTCTCACTTTCCGTGCCCAAGCCAACAGAACCTGAGGGATGGAGCCACAGAGCTGCTCCCACTTTTCCCATCAGGGACTGCAAAGAGGGCACGGTTTGTTCATGGGGCCTCAAAGCCGGATCCCCCACCCAGCCCATTTACCAGCACCGTGAGCAGACACGGGGGGAGCTCCTCTATGGGAGCGCAGGGAACGGAAGTTTTTAATTTTATTCCTTCCTGGGGCTCCATAAATCTTGCTTCACAATAAACCCATCAAAATCAACTGAGCCATGAAACAAATGGAAAGGCCCTGGGTGGAGCAGTTCATGGTGTGTGTCAGGGCTCCGGGAAACACCGAAGAGTCTGTTTAGCAACAAATAATCTTTGTCAAGCTAATCTTGCTATCTTCCTCAACCCTCCTATTAGATTTACTTAAATTATTGGGCAATGCCGATTGTTTGGCTTTCTCTTGCTGCAATAAGCTATGGCCTTTATATCTACCCGTTTCTTTCCCCCACAGACAGACAGATCCGTCTGTCTTGAGGACAATGTTGTATCCCACATCCAATGACTATTCAGAAAAACAGAGCTTTTAAGGGGTTAAAAGGATGAGTATTACCCGTACTAAAAGGAGTGATGTATTTTAGCACTCTCACTACAACCTCATGCTGCATTTTAACTTTTCATCCATCAATACTTCTGTCTCTGCCTTCCCACAGAACACTCTGGTTCCTCTCCAGTCAGCTCCTGCACATGCCACTGCAAGACTTGCAAAAGCCTGATAAAAGCCATGACGAGCACATGTATCAACACCTGAGGAGCTCCCTCCTACCTTCCAGACCACAGGACAACTCCGTGTGCTACATGACCTGTGTGCCACATTAATACATGTGCCAGCTCCCTGTGGATTCCAGGTCTCCATGAGCATAGTTAGGGAGCCTCTGTGATTCATACCAGGGATGGAGCCTGGTCCAAGCACAGAAGTGACTCACAGCTTCCACAGCGAAGACCCAGTAATGAACTTGCTATCCAGGATGGAACTAGCACCAGTGGGGTGCAGATGGCATGGGGTCAGGGCTGTGAAGCGAAGCAGGCTGCAGACCAGCACCGGGCATAATGACATTTCAGTAAGCTCTTTATTTGCAAGGTATGTACTTTGCATTTAAATCAGCTGCCCTACGCACTGAGGGACCATCAGAGGTTGTTGGCTCAACCATCAACAGGTTATTTGCCTGTTTTTTGGGTACCATCCTGCTGAGGAAGTTATCCCAAAGCCCCTTTCTTCCTGCCATCAAAGGATAACAGTACAAGTGCAGGAGGTTCAGCCTAGTGGGGCACTGGTAATAATCGTTCAGCCGAGGAAAAAGAAAGTCTGCCTTTAACTCTGAATGATTTCAAAGGCAAATAGCATAAAGACAATTAGCTGCAACTGAGTGAATATTCCTACTGCCCTCAGGGATCGGTCTCACCCAGCCCTTCATGCACGCCAAGGGGAAAGCACAGGCGCCAGGACCCTCGGTGTGCCCACAACGGGGTCTAACCAGGGTGCGCCAAGACGGTGCGCCAGGACCGCGAGTTCAGCACCACCACGAAGCCACGAGTCCAAAGGAGAGAGCCTCTTCCCTGACAAATTCCGCATACCACGAACCCATCTCAAAGAACGTGCTGGAGCTGGGCTCCTGGAGCTGGAGGGACTCGAGCGAGACAGGCAGACAGGCAGGATTTGTCAGGCGTGCAGACAGATTCCAACCCAGTCAGCCGACCCTTTCTCCCTACAGCTGTAAACCTGACCGATCTACGCAACTGAAAAATACCTGTGGAAACTAACCCTGGGATCTGAAGGTAGAACTGCCAGTGCACCATGCTGAAGAACTGTATTTAAATGGTTATGACAAAGGTTTTAATAAGCCTGGTTTTACATCTTCCTTTTTTATTCCTGATCTGCCCAGCAAGGTGCTTCTCTAAAAGTCTCTGTGGGTGTACGCAGTCAATTCAATTACAGCTCTCTACAACTGGACCAGACAGACTTGTTTGACGTAAAGAATACTGTCTTCACTAAACCAGTTAATTTAGTTCAGCAACAGTGCATGGTTAGGAGGCGTGGATTAAAGGGCAGTGAAAGGAGAAGAGAAAGAAATGTTTCCCAGCAAAACAGCTCCTGAGTGACTCTGCCCCATAAAATGACAAGAAATAAGGAGGAATTTGCAGCTTGGCTCTGTGCTGCCTCAGAATGATAGGATGCCAAAATCCCACTTTTAGACAACTAGCAGCTCCAAACTTTAGGCAAACAGCTTTTATTCACCAAAACTACAGGCAAGTAACAAAAAACAAAAAAAAAAAATCCTTTTTCCTTTTTTTCAGAGGTCCCATGGAAAAAAGCACCAAAGCTAAAGTTGTGGGCTTTGGTTTGGCCAATTTTATCAGACCCAAGTAGCCACAAGATACTGTTTTCTTCAACAGAAAAGCAAAACCACCACAAAGCAAACCAAAAAGCACCTCAGCACAGGGTTCTGACACTTACTGTCTTTAAAGTTAATTTAGCACTTACAAGAAACCCGCTCTGATGGCACCCAAAATAAAGCTCTTAAGCCACGAACAGCCATCTGCCCGCACTCTGCCACAGCCTGTCCCCTGGCAGAGGGCTCCTTACCAGCAGCCTCTTTCTTCGTGCCAGCTTCGTTCTCGACCACTAACACTGGTAGTGGATTATTTTGGCAGCGACATTACCCATGAAGGACTAAACTGATATTATCAGTATCTGGACTGTAACCACATCTGTTTACTACTAACCTATGGTACGGTTAATATTTATTACCATGCAAGATCTACCTGTGGGAGGAGATCTATTAAAAATGCAAGCTGAAACCCACACTCTCCATGGAAGTGCAAATGGAGATATTCCAAACATACAACCTCAAGAAGGCAAGCCTTCGTTAGGAGCACCCAGCCAGTCACCAGATCAGTGCATTTAAAATGCACCTTCCTTTAAAAGCAATATGCTTTCAAAAGGTATGTACGTGACTAAGTAACAAGCACGATGAAGCTTTTGAGCCCTGGAAGGAGAAAATTATTTTAAAAATAATATACTCAATCTGTGTGTGCACGTGTGTAAAAGCACATTTCTCTATCAGGTAACAGATGTGTCTGCAGCCAGGGCAATGGATAATTATTTTCAAGTGGGTTGTCACCCTGCATTCAGTCTGTGTTCGCCTGACAGTGTGAAATCGGAAGGAAGCTTCATTGGCAATTCCCACCAGACATCAGGAAACCTGAAGCATGTAGGAAAGACTTTAATCTTCTTTAACGATTCCTGCACTCTCCTCGAGGAAAATATCACCTCTCTTTGAGGCAGAAAAAGTAGACCTTAGCTTAATAAGGATTAAAAATTATTCCAACAAACAGCAAAAATTACACAAGAACCTGCTGCAGTTTGAAGCTTTCTAACTTAACCCCTGAACTGAGAAAATCCTATAAACATACTGTTAAATGCAGCGGAGCACCAGCTTTGCTAATCAAAGTCAATCAGGGAGACCAGCAGGCTTCAATGGGCTTTGGACCAGGACTGACAAAAGGATCCTCTTTATGAGCCTGCTCCGGAGACACTGACCCTCTTCATCTCTGGTGATTTCAAAGGGAACTCAGGGTATTCAGAAATCTTGAACTAATTTGCTACATAATAAACAAGATTCATGCAACAGGGAAGGTTGCTATGACTCACCGTCATTTAAAAAGAGCCTAGTATGAACCAGCCTGTTTTGAATCGGCAACTTGGCCTTGGCCATACTACAGAGGAGCATTTAAGTCTTTGATAAGTTACAGGAGCAGCAGGCACCTGGAAGTAAGCATCCAACGGTCTAATAGCAAGAAAACCTAACTAGAAATGCACTATCAGGAGCTGTGAAAAGCTTACCACACCTGCTATCCAAGATCTGAAAGCCAGGTTTTGTGCACAACGCAGCAAGAATACAGCGAACAAATAAAGAGGTTTAAAACAAGAAAAGATCCATGCAATGAAAAGCTCCAAATATCTTCGGAGCATACCTACAAAGCACCATGGAATGTCTTTCAAGTGCATCGAGCACCTTTGAGGGGCTAGCTCAGGCACGAAGAGGCAGTACGACTCTGCTAAGGCTCTTAAGTTGCGTTGCCAGCACCCCCACCGTGACCGTGCCGCTGCTCTCTCAACAAAGCCTCCCGATGCCGTTATGGTACAAATAGCCTTTAACAATTCTAATCAATACTCTTTAACTTGATCATGATCCTAAAATTCATCTCCCTGGAGGCAGGGCTGAGTGTGAAAACAGAGTTTGCTATTTTCAGAGCGGATGCAAAGAAAGTAATTATTAAATAATCAATGTCTATAAACTCTTTAAGTTCCCTCACTAAAATGCCTGGCAAAGCAGTGCCATGCACAGCCTCCAAGAAGAAGTACTTTGGCCCCCTCTCCATCTCATAAAGCTTCATTAAACCTGTACAACTGTGGAGCTGTCAATAACGTTTCGGCACGTGAGCTGCGAAGCCCTTCAGATAAGCTTTTGTTGTTGATCTTTAACCATCTGAAAGACAAGTTATAATGCAGAGTAAACACCTGGGCTGTGTAAGTTTAGGCTTAGAAATAAAGCCCACACTTCCCTGTGACAGTTGTATATGTTGCTGCCACTAATTGCTTCTTTCAGCAGTTGTGGACAGGTCTCCTGTTGCTGTGGGCTAATTTACACAAACACTGACAGTTCGGACAACCCTCACTTCTTGTGTGCCTGGCTATTCCTGACCATTTATCATTATAGATTATGTGTTTGTACAACTGGTGAGACCAAAGTCAACAGCCTGCAAGATGCGGCAGCCACTTGAAATATCAGTCATCTGCTCTGTTTTCACCGCCCTTCTTTACGTGCACGGTTAGCACTACAACTGGGTTTTAATAAGGCAACTGATTTGGTAAACAATTCTTAATTTATTTACTCAGGCAAGACTCCTTTGACTTGAGTGGGAGTTCTGCCAAGCTAGGGATCCTGGACCAGCGCCAATGATACAATGCCCATTTTACTGGCACGTACAGTTTCCTATTTACTTGCCAAAAGAACCCTGGTTACCAGCTTCACAAAAGGCTTTGTTCCTTTCACCTGGCAAACAATCCAATCAATATTTCCTCTTCCCTCCAAGGCTAAGGGAGTGAAGCGAAGAGGTGCAGTTACCACTGGCAGAGGTGGGGGAAAACTGATGCTTGCAGGTGCCACCCCTGTGGGCTCTGGGTTTCTCTTCCAAAAACCACCGTGTTAAGAACATTTCACATTGCCACCTATGCTAAGACACATTATTGCATCTACTCTAACACACTGTGCTGCGGACAACACCACCTGTGTTCACTCACTCTTTCAAGATAAAAAGAATTCCACTGTGGATTCCAGAAAAGTTATCTGACAGTCTGACAGGAAAGAAATCCAACCAAAAAATAATTTGTTCTGTCATTGGCCCAACTGCTGAATTTCTTACTCTGTTAGCCCTCTAATTTACTTCAACAACTCTACAGAACTGGGTCCTGACTAACCAAATCAAAGCCCCTCTTAATTGAGCAGATGACTCTGTTAATTTAAAGCTCTGGCCAGAAAATCAGAAGACAGCTAATAAACGTTCTGCTGTATTTAAAGGAGCGATGATTTTAAGTCTACTGATTATAAACACACATTGTCAAATTACTCCCTTCTCTTCAAGCCATAACCACTCCCCTTCTTATTCGATGTTTTCTCAATTCATTCAGCCCGTCACCGCAGACAAGGGGAGACAGCCTTCTCCTTTGAGATTCCCATCACTCACAATCCCTTTCTCTCGGTCTGGCAGCAATGCAGCAATGGATGGTCTATTTTCCCAGCCTACGTGGAGAAGAAAAATCACTCTCTCCATACTGCCTGCCCACTGTTCCCTCTGCTCTTGCAACTGCCATACTGCACCTTAAAAGACATTTTGATGTACTGTGTACATAATGAACCTTATATGATGTTTTAAGAACAAAATTTCCTTAAGGTACGGACATATATAAAGAAGTGGAAGAATTATTATGTCGTAAATTTAACTTCTGAAGATCAGAGGCTGTATTGGCACATACTTCTTATTATACAGAATGGGCTCCAAGAGCAGAGGTTAGACTGAAGCAGTGCCAGGACAAGTGTGCAAACCCTGGGAAGGAAGCATGGCGAAGCCGCCCATGCCATACTAGCCAGCACGACTGCGCATCGTACCCTACTTTCTTGTTCTTCTAAAAGCTAGAACAGTGATAATCGGCGTCTGTCTGGAAATTTGGAAGAGACACAAGTTAAGTTGAAGGAAAAAGAGCACATTTGTTTATTTAGAAGTCTAAACAATCATAATAAACATATGTTCAAATAATCAGCTCCTGTGTAATTACTCATTTGCAAGAACAGTTATTAGGTAGGTAAATTCACTCTTTTTTGAAAATGCAGGTCAAATATTTATCTCTGAGATGTATTAAATGCAACACAAGATTCCGTTAAGGGCTTATATTAGACTGCAACATTTACAAAATTGAAGTGTTTAGACCTTTCAGACCTTTTTTAAAGCCCTGACCTTGGAAACAAGTAAGGACAGTGTTATTTTAATGTGCATTCAAATTTTAACAACACAGTCACACAGCTCTAGTGGAATCCACACTGAGTTTCCACTGTAGATTGCTCATCATTTCATTATGGTTCATTATGCTGATAACTGTCAGAAAGCATTAGAAGCAGGAGACTTGAGTAATAGCACTGAAATGGTAATTTAAAAACAATATACTTTCTGGAGGAAATACAGCAGTGCGCTAAATTCAATTAGAAGAGGCAAATGTAAAGACAAGTAAGTGATGTTTGCTGTTTGAAGTCAGGCTCTTCGATTTCTTGATAACCTAAACTGGAGAAAGCCCTTTTAAAGCAGGCACTTTTCTCTTGCATCTCACTAAATTTGCTCTCATTATCTCCAAGCTTCTCCGGTATAAACTGCCTTAAATGCAACCGTTTTAGAAATATTTCAGGCCACGCCAAAATATCAATCAATCAGTCACTGTTTGGGTGGCACAACAGACTAAATTATTCAGGGTCATTTACCAAGACAGATTTCAGGCCGGACACTCTATGCCGGTAATCTCTCTTTTGTAATGGGCTCCCAATTAAAAATCATTAATAATCTGAATCAAACAGACAATATAAACAATACAAAACCGTCCCGTTCTCATTCATAATGTGAGCATTGTTTGTTAAGAAACAGTTAGAGAACTCAACTCATTAACAGGGGGGACACAAGACCAATGCCCATTAACTTGGGTGAGAACTGCACCTGCCTGCACCAGGCTGCAATCCAGAGAGTATCTGCTTATGCAGAAGGAAATTCACGGATGAGGACCATGATTGAGACTGATTGCTTTCCAGCCTCAAGGATTTGTGTGTTGGTACGGCAATTTATTCTCCATTAGATTTCTAACCTTATGAAAATCCCACCCTCTTAGCAAGAGCTGAAATGTAATGAGGGTCTGAATAGCTGCCTTAACATTATTTTTGCAATACTTCCAAAAGGGAAAGGCATCCGTGTTTACCACAGTTTGTGCTCAAGCTTATTACAGGTCAATCATATCATCTCCATGCCAAAGCACACGGCTGACAAGCCCACCATGCTTCAGAGCTGAAAGTCTAAATTCCCAAGTCAGGTCAAAGCAGCAGATCCAGGGCGGCTCTGCTCCTCAGTGGTGACAGACACACTGATGATTATCCCCATGAGACAAGCTGGAGGGAACAGATGCATCAGTAAACATGTGTATGTCAGGGTGTCTATGCCTGGCCTTCCAACACAGCCCAGCCCACCCCACCACCTCCCACGCTCATGGCCCACCACATTCTGCTCCTACTTGTACAAGCTTCAAGCCAGATGTAACAACTCACTCTAGCAGAGCTAAAACAGCAGAATGCTAAAACCGGAGTTTGAGTTATTTGTTTAGATAGGATGCCTGGCTTACCTGAAGGCTAGGCACAGTTTTTACAACTCAGCAATGGATGGAGATGTCAGAGTGGTGTCATGGAATGAGAAAACTCTCGAGACCCACTCCTGAGCAGTGCATCAGGAAGCAGGTATTTCTTTTATTACTTACCACAGGAATTGTGAGAAAGGAAAAGGAAGAGGAATTCTCTAATTCCCTTTCATCCACTAGCATCATCAGGCTAATGGAAGGTTGTAACAGGCTTCCTCTCTCAGCCTAGAAGGTGAGATAAGTGACGAGGCCAGCCAGTTTATTACTGAGGAAAATCAATAGCCAAGGGTGAAAGCTTTACAAAAACACATCCTAAGAAGGCTGAAGTTCTTCATCTTAAAAAGTGTTTAGAAATAATAAAGAAAGGATCAATCCACAGTCCATTCCAGGTGTTCTCTCCAAATTACCCAACGTTACTTTTATTCACCTGGTCTAATAGTTCTCCAAGTGAACAGAAACCTGATTTTACAAGCCAGTGGAGCAGAGTCTATCTTTTTGCTAGAAGAAGAGATCTCATATACTGTGTTTTATTTCTTCATTAGTGCCCCGTCACACTGAGCGATTACTAAATGCAGGCCTGAATAAGAATACCAGGGTTAAAGAGAGCATAATGAACAAAGAAGGTGCCTGATTATTATGGCTGTCAACACAAGGGAATTGGGTTTGTCACCTGGTTTAACCAACTGGTAAGAACTGATTAGAGCCTGAATCCATCTGAAAGAACCTTTGATGTTTACGGTCCCCTCTGTCTCCACATCTTGTCAGGAAAGGCAGGCAAACAGGGAGCTTCCCCCGGAGGGGCTGCCTTCAGCCAGGGCCTCTGAACACCTCCTGGTGCTTTCCACCAGTGCGTGGGCAGGTGGCTACCCGGGGTGGGGGGCACAGCAAATGGATGAACCCCCCCCCAAACCCCTTGCACCCCACTCCTTGTGCAGCACAGAGGTGCACCAGGCACGCAGGGCTGCTCTTTGTGCCCGTGCAGGGACGGCCACCGCAGCACCGCTCAAACACCGCTAACGTGGACCTCGCAGAGGGGGTGTCAGCCAGCACAGCAGTCAGCGGGGGAGCAACGGCGCCCCACAAACCAGCTCAGAAATAACCTCTGCATCTTCCTTCACCTTGGGTCACATAAAAAGAAGCTCTTAAGCTACAGGAAAATGCAAAGCTATGAAATGGGACCTCCAGAGACAGGCCTGTTTTCCAAGACCAGCTGTCCATGGGATTGCGGCGTTGGCTTGCGTTTGCATGCCGAGTCCGCCTCGTCTGCTGTAGAGATGAAGGCCGAGGCCAGCACCATGGCCCTTGCCTTCTCTTCTTCCCTTTTCATATTTTCAGGGTAAAAGACCAAGATGTGGGACTTCAACTCTGACTGACCTCCAAAGACAGCAATGGGGACGGGTGCCAGAAGCAGGCCCAAGACTTGACAAAAAAGGGCTAAGCTTGCAGGGGTACGTTTTGCAATACAAGCAAACATAATTTGCTTACAATTCCCCCATCTGGAAGTGTTTTGCTCTCTCCTCATACTTCGCTCACTGCACGTGCCTATTTAAATTCAACCAGTTGATTACTAATTTGATTTCAATTTGGTCAGGATATCATTCACTAGGAACAGGGCTTTATGAGAAACTTTTGCTGGTATAATGTTATTTAGGGTGTTCCTTCGGAACAATAGTTTTATTGTTGCATAAAGATATTTTTCCTATCAAAATGCTCAAGCTTTATGTCTCCTAGTATAGATTATATTATGAAAAGCATGTTCCTACCCACTTCAGCAAGGTTTCACAATACAGTTAGACCTCCATCCCCAGTCAGTGTTTAGCAAGGAATATACAGACCTCTCTGCTTTCCTACTAAGCAAAAGCAGCTGCTCCCGGCTATGCCCAGACCTGCTTAACCACCACCCAGCAAAACTCGCAGCTGAAAAGGAGTACATCACTGAAGAACAGCTGGAATGAAGAGGGAGTGGGGAAGGGATGAGTGCTGGCTTAGTTATGGACATATTTTGTTTCTGCCTTGTAAGGGAGAAATTAAGATTTAAATAAATGTGAGTCATCTCTCCAAAATGAATTTAGAATATATTAAAACATTACAAAAGAAATATCTCAGCCTTCCCTCACTCACAGACACAAACACACTCTATACCTCAATATACAGCTGAACTCCAAAAATCTGGAAGCATTTCCAATAGCTTTCAAGGAAAGCCACACATGGATATCCCCTGGTAAAAGACGTCCCTTTCACTTATTCTTTCAAACTGCTCTGCTCCTATAGAAGTGAAAAATTAAGAACTAGATGACCACAATTCAACACCAGGGCATTCCTGGAATCCCAGGCATTCAACTGTGTGAGCCATTAACCAACACACAGGACAAGGAGCCGCTCCAGCAGCCTCACGGGTGTGCTCTGTGTGCTGCACCTCTTGTTCTCCCTGCTGAAGCCATTTTGGTGGAATTAAAGCAAATTCCATTTACTGTATATGATCTATTTATCTACAAAGGATAAAACAAACCATACTTTGGGTGTTTGTTTCATTAAGGTTTAAGATTCATTATTACCACCTCTTCCAGGGGAGCACTTTTGTGTTCCTAAGGGTCACCAGCTGTATTTTGAGCAAATTAGATACATAATGAAATATATTACCTATTTACCCTAGGTCATACAATTTGAGAAAAGCTTTCACAATTTCTACAAATACCAAAATTTAAAGAGATGAAAGGTGATGTGATCTACCGGACAGGTCCTCAGACTGGAACTTAGACCTGTATTTTATTTTCAGCTCTGTTACTGAGGTGTGCGAGTCACTCCTCTTTTGCAGCTTTGTCTCCTCCCAATCTCCTGCTTTATTTAGTCTGTAAGCTCTTAAGGGTCAGTGCAACCATGTCACCATTAGGAATTCAGGGCTGAGAACTAACACTTTATCTCCCAGAAGCGTGAGCCAAAATGCAAACTGCATCCACAAAGGGCTGTAAGAGCTACTGAATGCTGTGCTGTGGACGACACTTCTTACGGACACAGATCTCCGGGCAATATTTCCTACATACACAATGAAAGAAGATAGGAGAAGAAATGGATGATAAAAGGGGAGGAGACTGTTCAAAGACCAACTTACGAGTGCAGGGCATGGAGGCAGCATCATTTTCAGCTCGGAAAAAGCCCCGATCGCAGGTGCAGGAGGTAGAGCCTTCCCAGATGGAGTAGCTGTGAGGCGGGCATTTGGCACAAGCAACATCTGTCGAGAGAGCCTTGTAGTATCCAATTTTGCAAGCTAGATGGAGGAACAGAAAGGGAGAGTATTACTTGCCCAGGCTGTGATCATAAATTGCTAGCTTACTTATTCAAAATCAAGGCAGGAGACATTTCAAAGAGATCTAATGATGTCCTCTTAGCCCCAGGTGAAGAATTAACAATCATCACACTCTTAATGAGTAATCCCATGTCAGGGGACACTGATTTCTAATTCCAACAAGAGCCATTTTAAAAGCTGGCTTGGAGATGGTAACAAAAAAATAAAATAAAATTATACTCGTCTATTGACACTGCCAGAAAATCAGCTGCCTCTTTGTGCCTGCTGTGGAGTTGCATGTTGCTTAACCCATGTCCGCCTGCACCCACACACACAGACACAGAGCATGACAAAAGGGGTGCAATTGGTTTATTCTATGACCGCTTAAGGAATGGCAGCTGACAGTCAGACACTGCCAATTTTTAAGAGGCAGTGGGACAGGAACCCACTGCGATTGGCATGCCTCACATGCCCGGAAATGGCACGTCTCCCTCCTGGCAAGGCAGCATCCATGTGGCTCCTTCTCCCCAAGGGAGGAAATCAGCAATGCTCTCCACTCCTCAAAGGCAGCGCATAGCAGGAGCTGCACCACTGCCACCAGGTCCCATGGGCAGTTGGCAAGTTTTTGGTGACATCATCTTCATAAATGCAAGACTTACTCAAATGGCTACTTTTACATCACTTGGAAAAAACTCATTAGCATCATTAATAACACATTTTAATACTGGCTAACATGTATGTCATCCTAGAAATTTCTCCCTTGGCTACAGATAAAAGCCCACCTTCACCACTGGCTTTCAGTGCTACAGAGAACAGAGAAAATACCCAGGCATGCAAACATGTAAAAAGGAAAGGTTGTTCTCAGTATTTACTGTGTGACTCACTCTCACATCTTGTCATTTATCACCTACGTTACCTTTAGGGTTCCCCTGCTACACACAGGCTCCAGTATGCAGGGCACAGGCCCCCGCACAGCCGGGGCTTGCTGTTTCTGTTTTACCCTTCCCTTGGTCCCCCTCGCGCTTTCCCTCCTTCTCTTACAAAGCCCTCCAATGGGAAATGGAGAGGGATTTTAGTGACACATTTATAAAATGGCAAGCCGCTTCACTCTTATTAACCAAAGCCATTTATGGAATTTCCTTAACGACTCCTAACTTTATGACGTGCCCTGTGCCATCTGTAAGAGTGCTGGGAGATCAGCCCGCTTCCGCTCGCCGTGGCTGTCACCGGGCCAGAGGACCTTATAAAAACACATCGCCCAAGCGACGAAGATTTATGCTTCCAGAGTTTACATGCATCACATTATTAGATAAGGTTCAACTTGCAAGGTGCTTTTTTGGCCACGCTTCAAACGGCCTTGGGGTTTCAATTAAAATCAGAAACCACAGCTTTGGCAGGGAAGAATCACGGGGGTCAAACCCAGCCTCCCCACATCAGAGACAATTAGTCCCTGAACACAAATACAAACCCACTAGGTACCGCCGATCAGCCAGGCAGTTGCAGTACACAAAGGCAGCTCATGTAAAACAGCTTATTCTGCTTGTGATGTGAATTGCTCAGGGGAAGGAAGAAAAAAAAAATCCAACAAAAAAAAAAAAAAAAGGAAAATTACCTTTCATTTTTTGATATGATTTGCAATATCTGGTGAGTGAGTTGTACTATCGCTACACATCCTCTTGTGCCTGGTTTAACAGCAGCAGCAGTCAAGTGGCAGATGCTGATCTGAGATATTCCTGGTTTTCACTGTCACGGCTCAGATCAGAAATACACCTAAGCCTGTATATGACCAGGACAGACACCGACAGGCAGAATCTTGCTGCCATGTATAAAGGCAAGGCATGGAAAAACAGAATACAAGACCAGACTGACTGCTCTTATCCACAGAATTCTTTCTATTAGTCAAGGTTTTTAAAATAAAACATGTAAACTCTAAGATTACTGTTAATATGAACAACATTGTTCACAGACTTTATTAAGCAAAGAGCCAACCTCAGCACCTTCCTAGTATTGAAATACTTAGATGATAAACAGTCAAGTACAAGGCTGAAGATCCTGCTCGGGCTGTAATATGCTGTTGGAAAGGTAGGAAAACGTGATGGGTAAAGATTTTTGCGACGATTCCGCTTCCTCACTGTCTTCTCAGATCAGTGGTTTTAAAGGGAATAGATGGATACAGTTGGTACTGCAAGGTCAACAGTCTGTAACGGAAGGATTTTTTTCCCCCTCGTTTCATGCACCATATTTTGTTTTCTACTATATTAAGCCAAGATCATTAATATTTCAAGACCTGAAGAAAGCTCTCCAAACACAGTGGCTGCTCCTAAAAAGCACACACAGCCATTTTGCTTTAAAAATCACCTACTCCTGAACACTTAGTTTTCTTCATTTTACTGTGCTCATCAGAGTTTCACCACGTTTCAGCACATGACATAAAAGGACATTAGAGCGTGTGTTGCATTAAACCAGTAGTTCTTTGCCCCTAAGAGCTCCATGATACCATCACTTAAAAACTCGAATCTAATCCTGTAAAAGCTGGAAGTACTGCTGACACACCTATTACAACCAGCTCCTGTTAAGGCTAAGGATGGGCTTTTTTTGAAGGTTAATGATTTAGTAGGCAAACAAGAAGCCTGTACACAACCCATTCCCTGAAAGTCTTTATTGCTTGCTCATGACAATTCTTCATGCAGCTGCTTTTCTAGGAAGGATTTGCTGGGCGAGACCCAGGATGAATGGAGTTCTTACACAGTTTTCGAAAGATACCATTGTAAAAAGATTAGTTCACATGTGCAATGCAAACTTTGAATTCAATTCCTTAGCTTTGCCTTAATTAGTTCTTTCTGTTAGGTTTTGGGTGGGTTTTTTAAGAAAAAAAAAAAAAAAAGAGAGAGAAAAATCTTTTCTCGTATTCAGATCACCCACAAGCATAGCAAGGTTGCAATCATCTGCACTAGATCTAAGGAAAATTGTCAAAATCATTTGCAGCATGAAAAAGCTGTTTTTTCCCCAGAACAAATCACATTGATTTTAAATGGACATCAACCTGAAATACTTATGTTGATATCTTTGAGTTCTAATGTTAAAACCTATTTGATTTCTATTTCTCTTAAAGCGAGAAAGGATTTGGCAAACATTGTTGGTCATTATTATATGCCTTTATGCTTTTTTTTTTTTTTTAATTACCAGTGTGATACATGCTAAAACCACAAAGCCTACTCTGAAGAATTATGGAACTTTAGTAAATCTGGATGTAAATTTTCTTAAGCTGTTTTTCAAACTCTATTTTCTCATTAAAACCTGAATTTCAGACTCATGACTTTCTCACTAAAAAAAAAAGTGAAAAAAACAGAATCTACGAACTCATCCTATAGTGAATGGGATTCTAGTCACATTCTTTTTAGTCACAGCTAAAACAAAATATAGGTATTAAATTGCTTTTAATAATTTTTAAACAAGCTATGTTTTTTTCTGATTTGGGAGGGGGGATCTTTAAAAATATCACGCTTGCAAATTTAAAGTTGTTAAAAAAAAAATCCCCCGGCGCTTGCTCTGAAATTGTTCCTTTATCCTTGCTGAAATGGCAATGAATCTTTCCATCATAGCTTGGAAAAGGTTTGACATGCTTAAGAGTTCTTTAGGAAAAAAAAGAAAAAAAAAAAAGAAAAAGATTAATGTCTTGCAAAGGCTTTTCTGAAGAAACCATCCCAATCTCTTTGTTGACAAGTTCCTGAATCATTAAAAATGCAGTACATATATATATATATATAAAAAAAAAATATTCAGTGCCTGCTCCTCACCCAGGAGGAGGCTGAGTGGGACTCTGAGCGGGTGAGGGACGGGACCCTGGGGCCGGCAGGGCTGGGCACTGTGGGCAGCAGGTGGGATGGGGAAGGTCCAAGCGCTGACAGCCGCTGGGCAGGGGCTCCGGCAGCAGCCCGGGCACCCAGGGCAGCAGAAACAGTCTCTACCTGCTGCCTCAGCCTCTGCCGAAGGGGAGAACTCACAACAGAGGAAAACTCTGTTTTCCCGATTGGGAGCTAATAAAGAGAACAGGGTGGCTAAACAAGCACAGAAACAGAGTTTTGCTCAAGTAAACGTCAGTGAACTTAAAATCTGACAGGGATGTTCTAAAGTGCTGATTTGCAGCAGCAGCTAAAAAGACTGGTGGGATGACAGTCCTGTGCAGGGGAACATGCACAGCAAGGCTGGACTACAGAGCCGTCACCTGTACATCGCTGTGCTGAAGGCTGAGACCTCCAAACAACTTCTGCTTCAGGAACGGGCCCTCAACCAGGACAGCGTCAGCAGCCAAACACAAACCGTGCTCCTGCGGCACCCCTCCTTCCCCAAAGGGACTAGCGCACCACTGATAACATTTACTAGCACATGCAAGTGAATAGTATAGCTAGAAGTCTGTGGAGTTGGCTGAAATTTCAGAATCTATGCATTTAATAGTTTCTATTTGCTGAAGCAGAAAAGTGTATCAGCTACATACTCATGAAAATTTCAAATTTCCTTGAGATTCAATTTTGAATCAAATCTCCTTCCACACACAACAGAAAAGGGGAAAACTTTTTAAGTCAACAATTGTAGCCAACTTTAACAAAAAAAACTGAAATAGTATTCTTGATGAAATGAAGGACAAAGCAAAACATTTCAGAACAAATATTTCAGTATCAGGCTTATAAATTTCAGTGACAAAACAAATTTGTGTTTAAAGACTTGAAAAAATACTTTGGTAGCATACTTCATGTCTTTCATCGCTGGTTACTTTTTCTACAGCTCTTCCCTGTCTGGAAATATTTTAAGCTCATGTTTTAACTACACCCTTAGGAACAAAAGTTACTTTTATTTTCTCCCCTCTAATGTTGTTCTTATTCTTTCAGAGGACGGATTTTCTCTCTCGAATTGTAACAAAACCACATCTGCCACGTAAGTAGGCTGCATCTTCTCAGCTCTCTTTTACTGTTATTACCATTTCTGAACAGATTTTTGTGTGTTAATTATAGAACTCAATTGTTTGGATAGTCTCTTTTGATGAGCTTTCTGCCCCGCACCATGAACCCCTCCGTTATTGTACAGCTGTTTTACTTCCAAATGCTCATCGGGGTTTTCTAATTGTCAAGCTGTCCCAGCGACTAGTTCTTTTGACCTAAAAGTCAAAGAAAGGGAGTCACCCTTGTCTCCCCGACATGAATACCACAGGAGTCCCAGTGGCCCCCCTAATACCTACGAGACAATGCCTTTCCAGATCATTGCCACTACAAGCATAATTGGGTTTTGGGTGAAACGAGAAGATTTTAAATAGGATGAATTAATGAGTTTCTTGTAAAATTAAGTCGTTCTCCTGGTCCAATCTAATTACTCACTGTAATGCCCCGGAGGGTGATAAATAAAGATCCTTAGAAGCCAGGATAAAAAAAGAAGAAGCTTTCTCTTGAGCCTTTCTTAAAAGTCAAGTTGCAGAATTCGATGTGACGTACCAAATGCTGTTTCCAAATAACGTCAGATTCCTTTGATGTTCACATCGTAAGATCTTTGCCTCCTGTTAATGACTGTACAATTGCTACAAATTAAAAAGAGTTCCCTATATTTAACTCATATCTTTTATGAGAAAACCAGTATTTCTAAACATTAAGTGCATATTTCTGCTGCACAAATGACACTAGGAAATACACACACTATCCCACTAGAGAAAGAGCGTAGACTGACATCAGAACACTTTTATTCTGTGACTGGGGACAAACCTGGGAAATTCAAAACAGAAATAAAGGGACCTTGAAGCACAAATATACTATGATGTGAAATCCAAACTGTTTAAGCCACTGAAACTGTGCACGCAGGTATACTTGCAGGTACACATGCAGACCTCCTGTGCAAAGCCACAGCATAAACTGAGTGGCGGAGCTTTTCACACAGCCAGTCTAAACAACCTTAAAAAAAAAAAAAATCTTTGCATTTTTTTTCCCCAGTGTAGCAACCTTGGCTACAAGTCTGCAGCTTGTGCTGTGGTTTGATGGTTTTGTTTTGGTTTTGTTGTTTTTTTTTTTTAATGCTGAGGACTGACCCCGCGATGATGGGAGTGCGGGAGCCCTGGCAGGAGCGGAGGAAAGCACCCGCGCTCCAGACACCCACAGGGATGCTCCTCCGCTGGGGTGAACCCGGCTTCCTCCAGCAGCTCCTGCAGTGGGAACGGCAGTCTGGCAGCCACTCACCGCAGGTGATGTGACCCTGCTGCTGCCGCTCACCTCCCACCCACCTCCCTCCCAGAGCAAGCTGCAAGCAGAATGTGACCCCTCTCCCCACACTGCCCCAGGGGAGCCCGGCCTGTGCGCCATGCGGCTTCCACTGGGCTAGGAGAGGCTCACCTTCCTCTCCACCAGCCGCTCCACTGGGCTAGTGCTGCCAGAGGTAGCAGCTGTGCGGTCCTGCACCGCGCTGTCCCCTCCCAACCTGTGCAGAATGTGACCCTTCCAAGGCTGAAGTCCACATCCTCCAAGGGAGACCCTTATCTGGCTGGATTTTTCCCTAATGTAATAACTAAACGTTAGAAGACAGACATTGGCATGTGGCCTCCAGCCGCACACCACCACAGAGGCAACTCTCCATCAGCCACCTGCACCTGCCCCAGCCACTGCAGGAGGACTCAGCCATGCTGGACCAGGTGGTGGCGGCTCTGCTGCAGATGACTGCTACAGCCCTTTGGGCCATCAGGAAAGGCTTCACCACAGACAGCAGGACAAGGAAGAGGAGGGCAGCATTCCAATGCAGCAGCTGTAGGTATTCACAGCAGGACTCAAACCTTTGGCAATCCAGTGGTGCACTGCCTGATTGCATCCACGCTGAGGTAACGATCACCTCATTGAAAGGTGGCCAGACTTTCTTCTCTGGTTGGTTTGGTGGGGTTTTTTGGCTCCTGAGAGACAAGAAATTCAACTGCCTACTTCAGTTTCAGAAGTTAAAAGAAGTGAGGAGCAAGGAACTTGAGAGATCTTTGGTGTGGAAATGAATCACAATCACCATCCAAGATCTCTTCTTGAATCCTCAGGAGAAAAAAGGATGAGGCACCCACTGCAGACTGCAAGGCGCCCATTGCCACAACCGGTCAAAGACAGCAGGGACCAGCTGTGCACTGACTATGGCCAAAACCCTCTGCACTCTCAGGTACATCCCATCAGGTCCCATGGACTCATACGTGTCCACTTAAGTGCCCCTTAACGCAGTCCTCTCCTGTACCACCACTTCCACAGACTCCTCTGGACCTGGAAGGCCAGGTGGCCAACCTTACCAGTGAAACACAAGGCAAAAAAGCCTTTAGTACCTTAGAGTGTTCCATGTCCTTGGTCACTAGGTCTCCTCCCGCACTAAGCGGTGGGAGCACATTGTCCTCAGCCTTCCTTTTGGTGCAGGCAGAAGCATTGTCCTTTGTGTCCTTCATATCCCTCACTAGGTCCAACTCCAGCCAAGCCTTGGCTTTCCTAACTCCTCCCCCGCATCCTCAGGCAATGGCTGGATTCTACAGTCCTGGGCACTTCTCTTTGGTCTGAGCTGTGCCAGGGGCTCCCTGCCCACCCACCCTGGCCTTCTGCTAGATCTACTCTGCCCTCTGCAGCTGCAATGGCACGGCCGTGTGCTTTCAGCAGCTTGTCCTTCACAACCCACCAGCTCATGTGGGTTTCTTCACTGCCCTCCTGACAAGTACATTCCTGAACAAGCCAACATCTGCTCTCCTGAAGTCGAGGTCTTAATTTATTATTTTTTTTAATATACGTGAAGTCCAATGAAAGAAAACAGAAATGAAGAAGTCACTAGCTCAGGATGGGACATCTGATACAGCAATCTGTTCAAGGCAGCGCTACAGGCACAAACAGAACTGCCAGGTGTATGGTACAAGAACTGGAATGGGCTATTAATTCCAGCCAAGGAAGCCTTGTTTGCCTGAGTATCATTTTCTTCATACAGCCTTCAGAGTCAATTGCCAGACTTTTTTATCATGCAGCCCTGCACTTGGACACCACACACTGTGGGCACAGCCCTACGGCACCGCTGCCATCATTACACTTCCAAATCCTCCCTGGAGGGACAGAGTTTGTGTTTTTGAAGCGCTACGCCTAAGCAATATCAGTTCTCCTGGGTTTTACACAGAGAAATGCTATGCTTGTCTTCTACAGAAACTTTCCAAACCAACTTGTACCTCATACAAAAGAAATATAAATATGCTGATAACCCAATCATTTTAAAAGCTGAAACCTACTTTATCAGGTACCCTTTTCTAAGGAAACCAGACAGTCAAAAGCATAGAAGAAAAAAATACATGTACAATTGACATGTTAAATAAGCTCAATAGACACACACGGAAAAGCCCCAAAATGAAAAATTAGCTTTTATTCTTAAAAATTATCACAAATTATTCTGAACTGTGCTACACAGCTTATAGATCACAACTGTTAAAAAACCTCCCAAAAATATACAAACTTGAAAATCTTATATTTCTATGAATTGATTATAATAGCTTATATGCAACACCCACTTTTGCTATAGCTGTAGTATTGGGGGGTAAACAGCTGGGGTTAGATTAACATTTTCCACATCACAATTGCTACTGAATGTCAGCAGTGCCCTGATCTTGCACTAGCACTGCCAACTCCACCTGCATACGCGGCTTCCAGACCCGTGCTAGAAGGGTCAGCTGAAAAGTCTCGTTGAGACATCGTAAAAGGAGAATCAGCCCCCCGACAGAGTATTTGCTGCATTGGGTTTTTGTCTGAGATTTAAACAAAACCTAGAAACCTAAAAAAAAAAAATCAGGGTCTAGGTGAAACAATTGCTGGCTGAAAAAAAAAAAAGCCACCAAAACCCCTTTCTCAGGGAGAAGGCAGCACTTTCCACAAGGAATGAAAATCCCAACCTGCTCTGCTCTCTACAGGAAGATATTTGCTAGGACTGGCAATCGCAAGTGAAGCGGCCGGCACTCCACCACGGGAAACAAAGGACCGTTTGTCCTTGCCACGTCTTCAGGAGGCATCCCGTCCTTTCCAGGCAGCTGTAGCATCCAATTCAGCAGAGTATTACAACTTCACATTTATGTGCTTTAATGAAGAGGGATGTACTGCTGAACTGAGGACTCGGCACCTCAACGGTTTGCATTTTTATTCTTTTAAATATTTAAATAATAAACAGATGCCCTGTATACGATAAAGGCCCCTCTTCTCAGGCACTGCAGTTGAGTGGCTGTGCACTTTTCAGGTGCAGAGAGCACTAAAACTGCTAGCACACTTGTGCAAGGGTGCTGAGAGCATCTTTAAAATATTACTGTCCAACTCAAGTGTTCAGACATTCTCGATTTCAGAGTGCTCAAGCTGTCACTGTGCTCTGTCACAGACTTCATCTAACTTTGAAAGTTTAATCACCTTTATACAAGCTGTGAGATTTAAGAGATGAGTCAACTAATCAGTTTCAAATAATTACTCAATTAGAAAAACAAGTTGATGGTTTCCCTTGAACAGAAGCAGCATGAGGAGAATCAGAAAACTAACAGGTTTTTAAGCAAACCTAAGAAGGGGGTTTTAAAATTAAACAAAAAAAAAACACAAAAACAAAAACCCCAAAAAACCACAACCTAGAAAACGGTGATTTTTGTTCTTTAGGCAACTAAATTTTACGGGGCAGGGGTGGGGGGCAGCCGGGGTTGGGGGGCGGGAATCACTATTAAAGTTTTACAATATACTCCAGTGAAAGCTGATTAATTGGCCTGAATCTCCACATTAACAAGCCCTAATCCTCTTGTCAGGAGACCTGCCTACAAGCTGCTCTCCCCAGCAGTGTAAAAGCACTGATGGGAACAGAGATCTGTATCTCAAAGCACTGTCCAGCCAGCCTGGGATTATCTCTCATCTCCTACATCTTAACAGCTCCGTAGAAAGGCAATTAAACTTCCAAAGTTAGATGAAGTCTGTGATAGAGCACAGTAGCAGCTTGAGCAGTTTGACATGGAAAGGTCTAACACATAGCTCCAACAACATTACAGTTTAAAACCACTATTTGCTCCTAACACAAGCATCAGCTGGCACCAGTTGAGGGTCTTCTACTTACAAAGAAAAGTGTATTCTTAAGGTATTAAAGGTATTTTCAGTTATTTTAAAAGTGCTTGTATTTTATACAGCCTAATGAGACATTGCAAGTTGGCCGAAATAATTATTACATTAATACCCTTTAACGAATTGCCTATTGTCAAGAATTTGTGGATTGATCCTGCGCATAAATCCTTTAATGCCGTCTCCTTTGTGCAAGTGGAATTTCACTCCGCAGCAGAACTCGGCATAGCTATAATTTTTTCTGCTACTGTTTGAACTTGTATCATGACTATGATGGAGCCACGTCATGCCAGCAAACTAAAAACTACAGTGGTTTTTCTGGGCTTTTTTATTCTTGGGTTAACTGTGAACAGACCGGAACAGAGTTCGAGCTCATATCTCCAGAGCTATAGCAAGATGCCTTAATATGGTTTAATCATCATATTCTCTCTAAATGGCTGTATGGCATTATTTAAAAAAAAAAAAAAAAGCGCTATTTTGGTCTCCCCAGAGAATTGCTTCACACAAAGGTTTTGGAAGATGCCTAAATATAGACAGTTCTGGTGAGATCCGGGTCTATGCAAGATAACAACTCTGCACTATTTTTGACCATTTAACAAAGATGCTGGGAACACAATGGCTTCAAACACACACTGCTTTGGCTCTCCTCAGCACTATAGAAAATAGGCAGAGGTGCTTATAGAATCATAGAATTGTTTAGGTTGAAAAAGACTTTTAAGATCATTGAGTCCAACCATTAACCCAGCACTGCCGTGTCCACCACCAAACCATGTCGCTCAGCACCACAGACACGTCTTTTAAACGCCTCTGCTTCTGAGAGACTCCCATCAACATCACTGTAAAAAACTATCAATCCTCTACTAAGTAGTACATCAATCAAAATAGTGGCGTGCAAATCATGATCCATTAAGCACTTCACACTTGATTACCCATGACATTTTAGAGAGGGTCATACATTGATGAGTTGCTTCTCTCTTCTTTGCCCTTTGCTGTTTGGAGTGCATGACCACTTTTAGTTCATTACCAATGCAAAGTTTAGCACAAAGCTTAATTTCAACAAGAGGAAAACAGCAGCTCAATTGTTTAGCCTTTTCTCCTTACATTCGCTCAAGTCTTATGTTTCTCTATCCTACATGGCTCACACCTTCTCAGAAGAAGTGTCGGACATGGGGCACATGTGGGTGAACCCTTGTTTAAACGTGGTGTTCACTGCCAAAGACATTCTGAAAGTGGAAGACGAAGATTCAAATCACTCAGGATTTCTCTAAATATCTTTCTTCCTCCATTTATCCTAGATGTGAAAGTCAGGCTGAAGATTTGCTTCTCGTTGGGCTAACTCAGAAAACCCCAAACACGCAGGGAGGCATCTGGGAGCCATCCTTCTACATTTGTTCTCACTGATGGCTTGATGCTTCACAACAAGGTGCAATCTCATGGTTACAGTGGACACTGAGACAGTCACCCAGGTCTAATTCCTGGCTTTGACACAGATGCTGAGGACAGCTTGCCTGACCTTCCTCTGGCACTCACCAACAGTGTGTATCACAGTATTAGGAGGAAAAAAATCATTCACCTCCTTGCCAGCTGGTCTGGCCTCACCCTCTGCTCAGTAACTTCCAGCTCATCTTCCTGTGGATCATGGGAGGTTCCTGGACGCAGATAACCCTCTCTCACAGGAGTTAATAGCAAGAAAGCAGCAGGGAGCAGCGGAGCAGGGCTGTTCCTTTGGGGCCCCTAATTTGAAGGGTGTAACTACACAGACACCCAGAGCATAAACTTCAATATCCCTGCCTCAGTTTATCCACTTACAAAGTGGCAATAAAATTCACAATAGATACATCTAAAAACTGCTGTGAGGTTTAATTAAGCAATAAGTGCCTATAGAACTCTTGGAGATCTCCAGATAACAAGGCACCAGTACAAGAAAGGAGGTGATTACTCCTGATGAAACAAAAATCTCATGGCAACAACCTGGCACACTCAGTAGGGAATATCCAGGGCTCTCTCAGCTCTGCCTTTGCAGCCTCGGTAGAGGAAGCTTGTGGAGATTGTTTACCTGCTCTTTTGCATCACAGGCTTTGGCAGGATGTTTGAGAGAATGCAGAGAAATGCCTGCATGGGCCGAGAGCTCAGAGCTGTGAAACACAGTCCCTGTTTAAAAATCAAAGAGCCGGGAATCTGCTCCTGTCAACGCGCCTTTCAATGGAGAAGAATAATTTAGCAAGAATAGATGAAATCTCCCACCTTAGGCTGATCTGGGTGGCTGTGAGGAGAAACGCGTTTTGGCAGTTCCCACATTCTTTTGTCAAGCTTCTGTTGTCTGGGAAAGTGTGGAGCGCCAGAAGCCCTTGCAGGTGAATACCTCGGCTGTTTCAAGCTTACTTGATTCAGAGCAATAGCATGTTTATCTAGATGTTTGGAAAGTTATTAATGAGATCAGCAAATCCTTTCCATGTATAAATTATAAATCACCTTCAGCAATGCCATGTAAATTACCAAGTCAAGTGAGAACGTGCTTATTTATCTGTGACAGTCTTTTATCACTAATAAATAAAAGCAAGAGGGAATTATCTGGGGAGAAGCATATTGCTCATAGCACTGAAGCACAACCTGTTAGGTCACGAACAGAAACACCGGTGCAGCAGAACCCCTGTTAAGTTGCTTATCACAACATCCTGAAGGAGATGCCAGCAGTGGCACTACTGCAACCTAGGAGCAGGAAAACAGCACGCTTGCTGTCCAGGCTTGCTGTCCAGGTGCACTCCTAACAGTTCCCACCACACTGGTGCATCAACACTTGCTCTGCAGAGAGCAGATGTCTTCCCCCCACCTGCACTCAGTGCCTCTTCCCATCATCACACCTCCCTGCAGAGCGAAGGAAAGGCAGTGGATGTACAGAGGCTGTTTTGGGGGACCTGTTTTCACAGCCCCAGCAAGCAAGAGGTTCAGAAAAAGAATAGCCAGAGAGATACCAGTTTTATGACTGGCTGCTGCGAGTTCTGGATAAGAAGAATTACAATCTGAGCTGGACTTAGCTTTTAAATCCTCTCCTATCCTGAATTCACAGGACACGTCATGCACTAATTCCTTTTAGCTGATGTATGGTATCTTTACATCACAGCTCTGCCCATCCATCTTCTAGGTCCAGATAACCCACTGATTTACAACACAGCTGCTGCTCTAGAGAGTACAGGATTTGGCCCGGTTATGCAATGGGTCTATCACCTGGTAGAATTTAAAAGTTGGTTCGTTTATGAAGACAGACATTTGATGAATGCTTTAAGACAAGCTTCCTCAAGAGTTCTGCAGAAAGTCTCCCTTTGTAGAAGAAGGTACATTTAAAAATTAAATAAAACCCTGAGGAAAAGAATTGCAGAAACAAAAATGGTTGTGATAGATCTCTTCTTCCCCAGCTTAGCCTTTGCCACGCACCTCCAAGGGAGGCTCTTGAGCAGACACCAGTGGAAATGATGAATTAGGAGAGGGGTGGCAGGGGCCCTGTGGATCCCTCCCAGTGAAGCATCCAGAGTATGAAGCCATCAGTACCAGAGCAAAATCGCAGTGGCTGAAGGGTTACACAGTGGAGGTGCCTACTGCTCCTGCAGGAGATGGAGCTCACACCCTGGGCGCTGTAGGAAGCACACACACTGAGGCACGATAACGCAGTTTCAAGATAAGACTGGCTGCAGCACAAGGAATGAACCCACAACTGACCCAGTCACTAAAACAAATGAAGACTGCTCAGGCGGCTGGGTGAATGCTAGCCAGCACTGACGAACGAATGACATGTTCCTTCCCGCTCTCCACGCGGACCCAGGCAGTCCCATCCCCGGCAGGGGCACTGACCAGCCGTCCTCAGTGGGGCTCTGCCACATGGCCCTGAGCCTCCTGTGCCCCCGGCCGCCAGAGCGGGCACCCACAAGGCACAGCCCACGGGCTGGGATACACAGCCCAGCCTGCTGAGCCCCCACCCCAGCAATGGTGAGCCCCCACCCCAGCAATGGTGACGCACAAGAAAAGCTTCCTTTCAAATTCCTGGTGGATGTTGCACAGCTGCCAATTAGGAGAAAGTGACAAAACAAACACAATTTTGCTTCTAATCTGGAAAAGCATCCGTCTCCAACAAAATATTGGCAAACAGACCTAACAATAACATCCCATTTTGGCTCGGAGGCCCTCATGGCTGACATGATAGAGGTATTTATTCAAATATCTACGTGATATGTAGATTAGTTCAAGATAACAAACAAAGAAACTAATTGTGGTAACCATGGAGCTATTTAGAAATGGCCAAAAGCACCACTGACTTCAGTCCAGGCCACAAAAATTCACTCGAGCAAAGAAACCTGGCGGTGAGTCTCACACGGGCTGCGCAGGCTCCAGAGCTGGCGCGTGACTCGCGTCCGCCCTGATCACCCCACACTCTTCCTGATGCGATACGTTATCAGCACCTAGTTCTTATGAGTGCTACTTTTATCTGCTCTCACTAAACCATATCGAGATTTCATTTTGCCTCAACAATTAACAGAATGCAATCCACGGCATCCAAATGGCACCTAAGATAATTCAGGAAAGTGAGGTTTAAAAGTATTTTTTTGGTGATCTTACACCGGTTAAGCAAATAGATGGTTTGCATACCCAAGTATATTTTCAGTACCTATCTTTCACATTTCAAGAGATCCCGAGTTCACACAGAGTAACCTCCACTTCCAAACTTCAGCCAAACAGACCTGAGGCAGAAATGTTCTCTTTTTCTCTTCCTTTGTCAACTATCAGTGGATTCGTGCCAAATTAAAGTGAATCACCCTGCAAAACTTCACTGCCCTCCCGGTGTGCCTGTGACTGTCAAGTTCCATACAGTAAGGCACCATACAACTGCAGATGGATGATCCTCAGGAGCAGCCCCAGCAGCCATCTGTGGCCACCAGACCTCTCCCCTGTGCTCACCTCACAGAAGGGTGACTTGCACCCTGCTTTGACCACCAAAACCCAGTCCACTGTGGATCTGTTAGGTTGCCCCAGCCACAAGTCCCTCAAGGACCACCGTTTGCTTGAATTTTCAAGCGCTTCAACACTTCAGTACCAAATTCTTTATTAGCCTATCAAAAAAAAAAAACCACAGGAGAACCTGTTCTTTCAAAAACTAATGCTCAGGATCAGCATATTAGTTTTCCGTGTTCCTTACCTGCAAGTACTTAACACTTTTTCTTGCCTGCATTCGTTCCTTAAGAAACATACACTCAAATAAACAAACCCGGGACTTTCTAACAGAACCAAACCACAACATTTGTACATGATCAAAACTTGAGGCAGTTAAGAAGAGCAGGAGGAGAAGTTCTTGCTGCAAGGAATTAGTTATGGTGCATCCAACGTGTCAAGTTTATTTGCTAGATGTATTTTTCCTTTGTGAAGGTGCAGCCGAACAGTGGCCACTAATGGGTCAGTAAATTTGCACTGTGCCAGGCAAAGCCCTGAACACATGAGATGAGCAACCACCTGGGGAAGGAGGGGAGATGGTTATTTCATTGTATTTTTCTTATGCATCTGCTCACATTTTGTGAATGTGCCACTCAGAGCTACCATTTCAGTTGTGCCCAACACAACATGGGACGTAAGCAATCTTCTGAAAGACCCGTATGAATCACCTTTGGCAACATTAAGTGGGTTTTGATGTTGCAAATGCTTAGTGACTTTACTCTGAAATACACAAACAGAACTGTTCCTCCGCACAGCAATTTTAGGGATTCAGAGGAATACAGGGTTTAAATTTTTAACTGAAGGAGAGTGATTTTTAAGCCTAAAGCAGATACCCCCTACTCAGACTGGCTTAAAGCAGTACGGCAAGAAGGAAAGTTGCTCCTGCACAGTAGGAGTTGCACCAGACTCATCCATGACCTTAAAAACTAGCTCACCAAGACCCCTGGCTGAAGGTCTCCGGGGTCCACAGAGGTGAAACAGGAGCCCCCTGCCCGGGCTGTGCCCTGCACCGGGCTTGCAGCGGGCAGGGGCACCCCGCAGGCTCCCTCCCTGCCAGGAACATGACCCCCAACACAGGGACCGACAAAGCCAAGTCCCAGTATATGAAAAAGTTCCCCAAAACTGCTGTTAAGGAGCAGCAGCCTCAGCATCCAAATACTTTAATAGTTACCTGAACACTTGCAGAGCTGCCGCTGACTCGTATGCCAACTGCACTCGAAATTCTGCAACTGGGGATTAAACGTGCAGTCTCAGAGCTCATCTGCCTTGTTACACACACATAGCCCATGACAAAAAAGCTTTTGCAATTCAAAGCACTCACAGATTCAAGGTCAGAGTTTTCCAGTTTCAAGAGTTCTTCATATGTGCAAAGTCTAAAGCACTGATACCAACAGATTGAGTTTTTAGCATCTACCTCAAGAAAGCAAAGATGAAGGCTGTCATTATTTCAGCTTCTTGAGGGGGACTTCCCTGTCACTGTGTGTTAGTGACTTGTTGAACAAAATGTTTTGCAGTAAATCACATGGAAATGTGAACTCAGCAAATGCCAGAGGCAATGACAGGCGGATATAAATGACAATTAGAAAGGTGTGTCCGGATGCTTGAGGTATGAGCCATGATAAAGCGCCTGTGAAATTTCACCTGCCCAGATTGGGACAGAGGTTGTGGCCTTTGGAAAAAAAAAATTAAAAAAAATCAGATGTGCTAATTAGAAAGAAAACTATAGGTCTGAACAGACATCCAAATATTCCAGCCTCAGCATGGAATAAAACCTACAGATTGTGGGAATTAGTCTGAATCAGACCTCATTAAATGGTCACAGCAAGGTCAGAGAAAGACAGTACAAGCCAATGGTTACTGCAAGCACCTCTTCAGCCAGTGAGAAGACCGAATTCTTTTCACATAATCACTCACTTGCACTCAGGAGCTTCTAAAATGGATTTACCAGATCTCTGTTCACCTTCTCTGAGCTGCTTTTGACTTTTTAGAAAAAACATGGAACTGATAACAAAACCTGCAAATTTCAAGAAAGAGAAGCAGACAGACATATACTTTAGCTGATTAAATGTTTAACATTAACAACATCCATTACCATCACCAGCAGCTAGAGATGAATTACAAAAAGGAACATGAAATTGCATTACTGCATTCAGCAAACCTCCAGTAAATGCTACTTTTCACAGTCAAAAATAGTATACCTTACCAGGCCAGATTTCATCAGCCCATTCTGTCAGCAGTAAAAGCTGTTTTCTAGGCCACGGCATTTTCCATTAATGCAATCTGCCACTGCATTTTTAGAAAGCTAAGGTGAATGTGTGATACTGAGAGAGGGCAGTTGGTAATCCAGAAATGAAGGTCTAAAACTCCTCATATAGGGCAAGGTCAAAGAACAGCTGCCTATGGAAAACCCCACGCAGAGGGACCTGCATGCCACGTTCTAGTTGTGTATTCCCAGGAGCTTTATACAAAGGATATTTCAACTAAGCAGTAATATACTTCTCAACAGACGATTTAAAAATGTGGAGATAATGACTTCTCACATGGCTTTATTACTGCTTGCGCTTATAAATACATCACCTGGGTAGTTTTATCTCTCCCATTAGTTGATCTTTAAAAAGTTCTGATTATTAGTTACACTGTTCTGAGTGTTACATCTGGTCCTAGGTAACAGAAGAAAACAAGCCAAAACAAAACATTGTGGTATTTTTGAAGCACAAAAGTATTTTTGTAACAGTCACCTAGGATAAAATCCTGCCTGCACGTGTCTAAGAACTTTGGTACTATACAGTAGTGACAAAAGAGCTGGTGACGGGTTTTGATAGACACAACTATTATAAGCTACAGGCAAACTAAACAAAAATTAACAAGCTCCATAAAGCAATTAAAATCCAAAGCGTAAAGTAGATGTAATGACTCAACAGCCTGATCACTGCTCTCATAAAACCAGCCTAATAACACATGGTCAGAGTCTCCTCGCATTGACATCAACATAAATTTAAGTAGCAAATTGAAATTCTCATAATTAGTGGAGTTTCACTGACATGAAAGTTGTACAGCAGAAGATGACAGCTCCAAGGGCTGTACGATGGGAAAACTCACAGGAAACTGGATATGTGCAGCGCACCGAATCTCAGTGTGGTTATGTTTGGTGTCCCTTCGCAGGCCAGAGGCCAGCTATCAGCAGTTTGCTGCACGATCGGGGCAGTACGGGTTGTTTTATCACAATCTCACTCTCTAAAGACAATTAAGTGGGCACTGTCACTCACCTGAAAGTCAAAGCACATCCTGGCAGTGAACAAAGCCTGGAACGATGACCTAAATATTCTCCAGTGGGTTTAAAAAACAAACTAGCAAACACCCCACCCCCCAAACCACAGAAGGGAAAGAACAGCATGTAAACTGCAAACCCAACATTTTAAACCTGTCTCACTAGTGGGAGGACAGCCCCCCTCCCTCCACCCCCCCCTCCTGCATTGGCAATAGTAACACTGCTTACACCTTCTATGCGATTCATTATCGTCATCCTCATGCTAGACTTGTACCCTGCTGAAAAGTTTCAAAGATGTTGTAAGACTCAATACAATAAAACAACTGTCCTTGGTCCCCCAGATAACGAGCAAGGCTTTTTTTTTTTTTAGTGTGTAAAATAATCAATATGCATTCTATGCATAAGACATCTTCGTATTGTTTCTTTATGAAGGCAACTTCAGCCCTCACAAAAGAGGCTGTTCATAGTCTTAGGTAATGCAGAGTATGTTAATTGGGCAATACCTCACACGTATTTTGGAATGCTAATTCGGGCAGACCCTAGTTCCACTGGGCTGGCTGGTCACTCGCCGACTCTATCTAGAGGGGTGACAGTGCATTGGGAACACAACAGCACACTTGGAGGTGAGTTTCAAGAACACTCGTATGTCACAATCTGGCTCAAGCGGTGCCCCCAAATCACAAAATCAGATGGGTTGAGTTTTAATGATCTAGTTCATGCACCAGATGCCATTGATAGTTTGGGATCAGCTTTTAACTTTGGATGGAGGACGAGAGTTCAAAAATTAACTAGACAGTCCCTGCCAATATCGGTCACCAAGCCTCTGCCAGGAATGAAGCAGCTATTATTCACTGCTTATGCAGCTCATATCAAAGTTAGCCCTCAAACTCATGATATTAAAGAGTCCACGCTACATAGTAATTTGGGACACCACCTGCCTTCAGCAAATGCAAGCAGGATGTTTAGGCAAATGCAACAGCCCATGAATCAGAAACCTCCACAGCTTGGGTTTGAACAGAGGAGCTCAAAGCAGCTGAGGATTTGCATGAATGCCACTGCACCCTTCCTCCCACGCACCTGAAGCCCTCCCTGCGGCTGTACCCTCAGCAATGCCTGCAGAAAGGCTGAGGAGGGAAAGTCAGGTGTGGCTCAGGCACCACCCCGCGATACAAGCCGCTGAAGGGTGCGGAGCAGTGCCCCTCTGAAGTCACTCGAGGAGCCCACGGCTCCAGGATTAGAGGCAGCCTCGGGTTTCTTCTGATCTGTGCCCATTAGCACCGGCTTCTCAGGACCGTAAGACCTGCTGAGGCCCTCCGCCTCCTTCTTCCCTCTTGGGACTGCAGGTGTTGACTCAGCAAGGCTTGGGGCGCTCCAGGCTGGGGACAGCCTCGTGGGAAGAGGCAGGTTTTTACAGTGCTTACCAAAGTCACTTTTTAGCAAAGCCCAGTGCATGGCCCCACTCCTTTCCTTCCCTGTTTTCCAGACCAGCGTTAGTCAAACACCTTTGCTATCCTAAACAATTTAAGTACCTCAATTTGCCCAGCTTATTTTGTCCCACTAGAGCCAGCAGCTACATAACGTGGCTTGCCACCATATTCCCCCTCATATATTCACCCTTACATTGTCTTTCCTCTTTCTCAAAATGCAGCTTTGTTAAACTGCCAAAAAAAAATGCAGATAACCAGAAAGACACTTCTTTCCTTTAAACACTTTCCACTGCCAACAGACAAACTTTTGGCGACTTCCGTTTTGAAGGGTTGAGCGATCACGTGTCAATCTAAAAAAGCCCACTTTCAAGTTCTGATTTACTTGCTTCTTCCTCACGCACACAAGCCAGATGCACAGACATTCTGACAGAAGCCCCCACTCGATCAAAGCTGCCCCCTCGCCGCGCTGCCGGCTCCGTGCTTGCCTGGCACTCACCCAGGGGTGACACCGCTGCCGTGGCTCAGGTGAGGGCTTTTGGCACCGGCACCTCGCTCCGCTGACACATCCTTCCTCACTGCCTGGCACGGTCACTGTTGACCCCAGCCCTTATTTCCTGCTACTCCCTCCCTGTCGCAACACCACTCCCAGCAAGAGCTTTAAGTAACAGCCTGGGGTTCAAAAAGAGTGACTAATTCTTTACATTTAAGCCATACATGGTGATCTCTTCACAGGCAACGGCACTGACAAGCCCTTCCTGCAATACTCCAGCAGATGTTTTTCTGCGGAAAGGTGTTCCTAATCATATCTTAGGGCGATTAGAAACCCAAACTGGTTTTCCCTTTCTCCTCCTAGTCACCCAACGGCTGTGCCCTTGAAGTAAAGCCACCCCAGCCACCATGCAGCAGGACCAGTGTGGCCAGCTGCCCTGGGGAGTAAGGAAGCAGGAAGGGCTGAAGGATCTTAGCACAGGTGCCCAGAGAATGGGACTTCAGCTGAACCTGCTGGGATTCAGCAGGGTTCCCCTGAAAATGAGGGCTCAGGCAGAAATGGATGGGTCAGAAAAGGACAAAACTAAACAGATGAGCAAGAAAGACTGACTCCTGAATGGGGAACAGCATCCCAGTGGTCAGGGCAGGTGACAACTGGAGATGTCAACATGCTGCCCCCATAAGTGTTCAGCCTTATTCAGACAGGGTTAACTGGAGAGGCACTACAGAACAACACACCTTCAACCCCCTCGCATAACAGAGTGAGGTCCTAATATCAGGTAAACAGGGTCACTGTAAGCTTGTATTTTATTGCTGTATTTTATCACTCTGGTATTGCAGAACAACACATTCAGACTCCCGTGAGAGCACTACAATAGTCTTCATGAGTTAAGAAACTCTAAAATGTTAATACTAAAGTCAGTAGGATCTCTCAGCTAAAAAAATATACTTGCTGTTTATTAAAAACTAAAATGCTGCGATTTGCTAGCAGTCACGGAATTCAAAGGGATAATCGTGCTCTGGCACTTCACTAAACTCACGAGTTTACACTAGCAAACAAAATGAGCGGCGTAGGTTGAAGTTACTCTTTGATCTGGTAAAGAAATCCATAGTGATGCAGGTTCAATTACAGCATTTAAATTTATGACATCTACAGCGCTGTAACAAGTTGGTGACAAATGCCAATTTCATCTAGAAAACATGCATTAACATGCACAAGCTACAAAGGTAAAAAATCAATTGGCTCTGCAGATACATCAAAAGATATACTTCGGCAGTTTATACAGTCTATGTGTATTTGTCAATAGATTTGATTGCAGTTCTAGTTACTATAAAAACCCAAGTATTACAAAGAAATTTCTAGTTTGGTATACTGAAAAGTAGAATTTGTTTCACTGATATTTGTGTGTGCGCACTTACATGCATATTCACAAATGCAGTCATTGTTACTGCCGAAGTTTCATTTGCATGCAAAATACCTCTGGTGCAAATTACCAATAACATAAGGGAGCCCATGAAATGTTAAAAGACTTCAAAGGATGAGAGAAAAACTATTTGCATTTTGGGCCTGATCCAAAGCACATTAAAGTCAAGGGGAGTCTTTCCATTGGCCGCAACAGATGTTCTGACTCGAGGAAGTTTTGATGCAGGTTATTGACATAACAGTAGACCAGCAAGACCACAAAAACCACTTTCTGAAGAAACCGAAAGTTAACTTTGCTAAATACTGATTTACTGCTTTTCGTCATGGCAGTTGTCTCTCAGCTTCTCCTGGGACAGTCTCTGCTGCCACTCCCACCGTCTGCAGCACATCTTTCTGTTCAACACCCCACATTCATTCCAGTTTTTACACCTACACATTCTTCTCTCCTGTTGATAGCTTTTTTTAACTCTTTCTCACTCTGTAGTTACTTAATTTCCTAATAGTGTTACTTAATTCTACAAAAGTGACTTATGAGACAAGTACCTATACAGGACAATATAAAATCTGCCAAAATATGTTTTGATAGATTGCTACCTATAAAGCGTATAGATATCAACTGCTTTCAGTCTTTGAAAGACTGCTAGTGGTTCTCATAACAGAACTACTAGCTGCTCTCATCTATTTGAGAATAATCAGCTTAATCAATATTCAGCTTCAGCAATCTCTGTTCTAGTCCACCAATGTTTTAGTGCAGCTTTTCATTTGGCCTAAACATAATGCCTTCTACACCAGGGCAGAAAAAAAAAAAACCCTGTTCATATAGAGGACAGAAAGCACAACGCAGTAAAAGAAAGCAAGTGACTGGACTTGCAACAGTGTGGGTACCAGGCAGAAAAATAACAGCAAGTTTAGTTAAATAAGCTTGAATAATTTGTTCCTTTCAGAACAGAACATTTTTCCTGGCATGACCCAAGAAGAAATGAACTAGTAAAAGGAGCGTCTCTAGCACAAACGTTATTAACAAATGCCATATCTATTCTGTATGTCACCAGTAAGCAAAATCAAACAACCACAATAGAACAAAAAAAATGTGCTAGGACATAGCATACATTTTTCTTCCTCTCCATACTTCAAAGTCATAAGCACTCCTCATATTTCATGGTAAAAGGTTTTATTTCTTGGTTCCCGCAGCTCAGGTAATGATATCGTAACTCAATGGTGGTGCAAAGCTCACTACAGCTCTGACCTCGTAAACAATTTTAATATCCCTTCTCCGCATCCCAACAGATACTGGCTGCTCGGGTGCAGTCCTGTATCTCCTCCGTAGGTACTTCCTTATTCAACACGTAAGCGAGCACATGCGCTGCACATTAAAACCAACCTGGATGCAAAGTGAAGGTTTCCGTCTGCGTGAGGGAGGCCATCTTTCAACAGGCAGGGATAAATTTGCCAAATACCTGAGGTGCGTGGGAGGGAATGCAAAATTAAGCCAAAACACAACACAGACTCACAAAGCAAGGCGCACGACACTGCATCTGCTACACACATCTACCCTGGGCTGCTTGAAGTGTTAGAAGCGGCGTGTTGTTTCAGAGCGATGAAAGCGGTACTGCTGCAAACGTGGGCGGAGGAGAGACCCAGAGAGAAGCAGCTTTTCTGCTTACCTTTCCAGGTGAGCCAGTAACAACAGGCAGAGCTCCTCATGGCTATATCGTTACCATGGGCTCAGATAAGGAGGGGACACAAAAGCCAGTGAAAGGAAGCTACAAACCTCATAAGTAGAGCCGTGACCTTCTGGAAAAGCCAGGGCCTGTTCAGTGTCACTCTGGCTCTGTGACAGACAGAAATAACCTGACAGAGGGTATCCAAGATGCCTGAAGAGGGTTCTGGTTAGTTAACTGGAATACTGAAATGCAGGGCAAGAGCTCTAGCAGGCAAGAGACCTCTTCACACTGAAGAAGCTTCTCATGGAGGAAAGAAGTCAAGACACAGCATGATCAAGTCTCCAGGTCAGACCTTGAGAGCTACCTTTCAGCTCCGAGATGATGCTGATCCCAGAGCATTTACCACAAGAGATGAGGCTAGACCCGACCCCAGTTAGTCTGTTCCCCTGGCCCACAAGAGGATAACCTGTACTTAAACCATGCTACCAGAAGTTTAGCTAACTAATTCTGAAAATCCTCCAATGCAGAGATTCCCCTGCATCCCCAGGCAATCTGCACTGGTACTACAGATCTGATTATGATTTTTTTTATTTTTTTTTTTTAAAGTCTGGCCTAACCTTCTCTTTTTGCAATTTAAGCCCATTATTTCCTGCCCTGTTACCAGCTCCATCTTTATAGCCAACTTCTAGGCACCTCTGACTAAAGAAGAAAGGTGAGAGACACTTCAAGGTATCTTCTGCTCTAAGCAAGTCCAAACTTTGAACTCAAAGCAAGTCAGGCACTAAGTGCTAACAAAGGCAGAAGGGATGCCTTAGTCTCTTAAGCCTGCATGAGAACTACAAATCCATCAGTCAAGGTCTGGACTAGCTAAAAAGACACCACCTAGTATTTCAGTTATCTCCTTCTGGAATAAGGCCAAAATACACTAGTTGACGTGAATAGGCAAAACAGATTCCACTGCTTCCTGAAAAATCTCTTTGAGAAACAAATTGAAAAGTACTCTCAAAGAAAATCTATTTCCCCTTATCACGTGTACTTGTTGTCAAAGGCCTGCCTGCAAGATTAACGATGCTGAGATCAGGGCAATAAATTTATTTTGAGAAATCAAATACAGAGTGAATGAAGATACAGGAATTAGAAGCTAATACGGAAAGAAGAGGCAGGTCAAATCAGCACCGGGCTATCTTGGCAATTTTTCTGTAGAACATCTGTAATACTTAATAAAATTAATTTTATAACAAGCTTCTGGTTCTTCAGGTGGTCTTTACAACTACAAAAAACCCCAACACCCCAACAAAAAAGCATCTGGAAAGGACAGGGGTTATTCTCCAAAAACAGCTGCGAGGTCTGATCTATTTCTTTGGCACGACTCATCCATAGCCTCACCGCTGTGGCTTTCAACTTCCCTGTACGGAATCAATCAGGGCAGTGGCACCAACCAGGTCTAAGTCTCCAGACTGTGGAAAAACTCCTGGGAAACATTAAGAACCTTTTCCCGATACCTGCCAACACTATGGCAGGGGAGAGGAATAGCTTTCATCTTTTTCAGCATAGAAGCACTAGGTAAGTTGCCAGAGTATCACATTTCCATATTCATTTCAGATTATAATGAGCTAGTTCTGCCCTCTGATACACTTCAACAACCCCTACTAACCCTGTCCGAGTGACACAGGTATATTTGACATAATTGCATTTTAAATCCCAAGGAAGGTCCTTGCACTCTGAGACAGGCAACTTTTTTCCTTGCCCTACCCGCAAGTCCCTGTGACACAATCCTTCTGACATATTGCAAATCCCTGAAGAGTTATTCCTTCCAAACAAGTATCTTCCTTGTTATTTAGCTGGGCTGAAGGGCAGTTCACCGTCATTTATGACAGAGGCACAAAGACAAGTGAATAGCAATTACTCAGCATTTGTTAAAACGAAGGCCTCACCTTTAATAATTGCACAGTCACATTTCTTTGCGCAGGGTCAACCAGAACTCCGGAAGGGAGGCTTGCTGATTGACACAAATATGTTTGTATTTCAAAGGGCAAACTACAAAGTCAAATAAAAGGCAGTGTTTGCACAGGAGTTAACTTAGCCATTTGGCATTCTCAAAGAGCTCAACAATCCCATGGAAAAGCATCTCTCCTTCACTCGGCTACAGTACATTTTTAACTCCAGCTTTAATACAGGTGTACAGAGAGGTCGAATTACCACGATCCCTGCAGAAGGCTTAGCTAAATGCACAACCGCAAGAGAGGAGTTAACGGTGACCTTCCAAGAAGCACAGCAATGTGGTAGGCAGAGCCCCTTCCCCCCCAGCATCCCCCGGTGAGCTGGCAGCTGCTAACGCAGTGCGAGTTAGAGCTATGGGGGTCCTCCGGCTGCACGGAGAGACAAGCCAACACCCAACAAAGCAGGGAAGCCAGAGAGGAGACCTCCTTTCTCACACCCTGATGACAGTTCGTCTTGAAGTGTAAGGACCAGCTCTGCACAGTCACTGTTCCAGCACAGCCTAACGGGAAGGAGATGCGATACTAAGGCCACATACTGCTCTCGGGGCTGCACCACTCCTGTCAAGACAAGGGTGGTCCCCTGCAGTACTGGATCAGACCCACGGAGGGTCTCCTTCAGCCTCCGTCAGAGCCAGCGCTGTTCCTTCACAGTGGCCAAGGTCTCCTGCCCTTCTGGAGCTGCCCAGCTGCCCTCCTCGGCAAAGCTGCAGCCCAGCACCTTCCCCTTCTGCTGCCACTCCACGCTCTACCGCAACTGACTGTAGGTGGATTCTGTTCTCTTTTTCTCTCACAAATTAAAACGCTCTATCTATCCTAAAGCCATAAATGGGTGCTTTCACAGTGCCCACAACCCTTTGAGCTCACTTTCCCAAGCTACTGGGCGTGTTGAATTCAAGGTTACCAAGTACATTAATTCTAAGTACGTTAAAACTGGGCACTGAGTGCACATCTTCAAAGAGCCACCAAGAACTTTAAGGTGAATCAACTAAATGGATAAAGGATCTGCACACAGGTAGATTCAGCCAAAAAGAATGGAAATAGTCCTGCAGGTGATTAGCAATGCACCTTAAGTTACACACACTGACTTCACCTCTTTAGTCGATTCCTTTTAACTTTCCTCCACACATAGACAGGTCTTTGAACCTCAAAGCATTACAAAACAGTGTACATTATCAGCTGTGCCTATAGGTATGCTTGTGTACCCCGCAGGCACTAAAGTGTCATGTCCAGCCTAAAATACTGAATCCGGCATTTTAATCTTGTACGGGTTTTTTTGAAGTAGCCCAAATCTGGGCCAGCCTGACAGAACTGTCTGGGATTAGCACTAGAGGACAGCTACTGCTTGTGCCACGGGAATGACTTTAGCAACAAACTGCAAAAAAGTTCTTTCACATTAAGTGTAACTATTGCTACTCTGAGATTAAATATTACCTGGAAATTACACTCATTAACTGCAGAGTCCTTGATTAATGAGCAGGTGGAATGCGTATAGGGACCTGGTCCTGATTTCAGCAGTCTTATTAGCTCTACCCTGGACACTTCTGATCACCACAAACATAAATGAGGAAACCCAAGAACTAATTATTAGTGGACAAAATGTGTCAACCTAATAATTGTGTTATGGTACTTCAGAGATTAAGGGGAGGCTGGCAGATGTGCAAGATGCAAACACCAAAGCCACTAAAAAGAAACAGCAACAGAATTCAGCTATCTTCTAGCATCTCTGGTGCGTGATACCACAGGAAGCCTCTCAAGAAACAGCCTCCGTTTCAGAATGGGTCCAGTGCAGTTTTGACTACTGTAATCATTTGTTCATTGTTTTAACATTGATGGACGCAGGAGGCACCTTCAGTGCCCACTCCACTCCCAAGGAGAGGCAGAGGGGCAGCCTCTCCCACCAGGGCACAGGCGCTGAGCAGTGCCCAAAGGCCCCAGGGAGGTGTTTATCAGAGCACAGAAGCCTGGCAACCAGAAAGGCAGGGGCGAGCAGCCCCCCCAGAGTTGCTGGAGGGTGCTGCTGCACCTTTGGAGCCGCACAGGCTGGGGCTGCAGACAGCACACCAGGGAAACCAGAACCATCTTCTCCAGTTTGTTGGCAAACAGTGGTATCTAAGCATCTCCTGCTATACTTATCCAGCAGCCACTGCCCCCAAGCATTTCTGTGAAACAGTAGGGACTACCCACACACCCTCTTTTTAATTTGTGTTTACTTCTCTCTTGAAAAAAAAATAATGAAGAAATCTTTCATGCACAACATAGCTAAGTACAATAAAACTGAATACTCCAGCATCTGAAGAGGAGTTCAGGCAACTTGTGCCCTGTGACTGATCTCCTGTTTCTCCCTACACTTTCCTTCTAATCCTCTCCATAATTACACAAGCTGCCTGATCTTCTCAAAGCTACCAATTCCCCCAAGTCCATCTTCAAGTTGCTATCCTTGAAAGAGCCCAGGCACTGGATCAAGCTGTCTCAGCTTGATGCAACCCACAACGCTATTGATGGCTCCCCTGAAATACACGGATGCAGCTGGCCAGACCCAGAGCAAGGGTTGCCCAGACCCAGACCCAGCAAACAACAGGCAAGGGGAAGGTATTGATCCGATCCTTTTAACATGCTAATTTGCCTAGTGGCTGCTTCAGTCATTACCAGACTGGACACTTCAAAAAAAAAAACTGTTTTCAAAGCAGTGATGTGTTTTTCAACTGCAGAAAACACTTAAAACTGAAAACAAATGAATTCAAGCACTAAGTTCACAGAAGCGCTGGTTGGTATTCTTCAGCTGCCCAGACAGGGATGTTTGATGTATGGAAAGACAGACTTGTTAATTAATGCTATTAAAATGTGGCCTGGCAAAAAGCCTCTGGGATTTAAAATAAGAAAATCCACACCCTTTAAGTGCACACTTTTATATAAAGATAGCCTGTATTAGTATAAAAAAAAAATCAGCCATAAACTCTTGAAGTGTTCCACTGATTTTCCACCACCACCACTTCTCAAAGTAAAATGCAGTTAAAAAATAGATTACCATAATTTAATTTCCATAATTCAGCATCAACACTAGAGCACATTTTGGCCTTTCTTAGCACTGATCATAGGGAAAATAAAGTTGATTGTTCAATCCCTTCACACTGCTGAGGACACACAGCAAAGGCCAGACAAAACCCTTGGTGTGACAGAGGCATTATTAAAATATTTCAGAAAGCAGCAGCGTTACTGACTAACATCTTTGCTACCAACACACAGTCTTCAATTACTAGTTAAATACAACATGAGGAATGGATACAACAGGATTTAATTAACGGTCTATGGAAGTACTGAAATATGTTATATACACAAGATTTGCAGACAGAACAGAAATCCATCGAGTGTTTTGCATCCGTGTTTGTGGCTCACATCATGCTTCTAGTAAAATCAGGGACGAGCTGTGAAAGCCAGGAGTGCTCTCAAAGCTAAGGGAGATAATGAGTTGTAACTGGGACCCACAGCATGTTATCCTGCTTTCAAAGATTAAAGAGAAGAAAACTTGAATTTCCCTTCAAGTATGTCTCTACTTACAACGCTAAAGTCAGCAATGGCCAGCAAGCTAGGAGAACTGAACCCCGATGAAGGATGAGCCTCAGCGATGGAGCTCAGCCTGCTCCTCTGGACCCAAGCCCAGGGCAACCACAACCTGCTGAGCTGAGCCCTGGCAGCACCTGCAGCACCAGCCGCCCCCTCCACACCCACCTGCCCCCCAGCAGGAGGCAATTTGGGATGCCACCGACCTCTAACCCCTGGCCACAGGGGACAAAAAGCCCATGGGAAGCCACAGAAGAGTGCAGGCAAACGGGGGGAGCAGATTATCAACCTGACACTGGCTCTGGAGCCGGCAGCGTCATCAGAGCATACTTATTCACAGAACAAGGCATGAAGAGATAACACCAGAAAATATGAACAAAATGGAACTTGTTTCCTTGCCACTAAATTGTTAGCTTTATGGGACTTCATGCTGAACAGTATGAAAAAAATCCAATTTGCTTTGAAGCGCATTAGTCTAACATCCTAATTATTGTTTACATTGCCATTTGCCTTCTATTAAGAATTGAATAATTATCCAGCACTCCATAGTTTAAAAATACAAGCAAACAGGATTATCTGGGTAATTAAGACACTGTACGGCAGCTTTGTACTGTGGCTGTACAAAGTATTCACATACACAAGCATAAGCAATGGTTATCGATCGCCTTAGCTCAAGTGATGTTTAGGGAGTTCCTGCATGCAAGACTGCTAACTCGTTAGAGAAAGGTGACCGATGCCTTTTGATGAGCGTGGAGGGGGGAGAAGCTATCTCGCAGCTAGGACACTAGACCAAGTTCTTCCTTTTTGTCTTATCTCAGCCACAGGCACGCTGTATGCCTCTGGGAAAGTTACCTAGCCTTCCTCCATCCTCTGCAGCACCAAGAGCATCCCACCTCCTCCTGCCCGGGAGCCCCAGTTTTGCCCAGCCTGCTGAACCCACAGCCCCTCTGCAGCCCCTGCTGCACTGCACTGAATTTTGCAGATTCCTGGAGTGAGATTTAAACCCACCCACTTAAAAAAAACAAAACCAAAAAACAAGTAGACCAGCAAACTGAGTTTTCTCTAGGCATCCATGACTAAATGAGCCAAAGCAAACACCAACCATACAGTATAGCTCCCCCAGCCCCCCAAACCTTAATAGCCCATCCATATTGTACTTTAACCAGCATGACCTCCCCTTCTGGGTTACTATTAGGACAAAAGCAAAGTTTTTGCACATCCCTTTGTTGTTTTAAAGGGCCTTTACTCCATTTAATTGCACCACCAGGTTTCACACTGCACAGTTTACTATCCCTGTGAAATTACCTTCAAGTTAAACGCTAATTGGACATCCAACAAAAACTAAACCACCACCCCAACCTTGTTTTTCCCTCTGGTTTCTTACAGGATGTAGCCCAAACACCATCAGGGTCCCAATTTCATACCACTGATTTATAAAGACACAAAATGAAAAACAGTTCTTTAAAGAAATATAGTACATTCATGCAGCATGTGTTCTAACTTATATCAATAAACCTTTCAACAAATCCGTTCTGAACAAGCCTGCGTTTTGGGAGCATTTAATGAGCCTCAGCTTTATTTCAAGCCAAAGGCAAATTTAAGTAAAGTTGAAATAAAGAAAAGTTAAAAAGAAAAGAAAGCCACTAAAACCAAAAATAAAACAAAATATGGGTTCTTGTGTAATCATGAGGCTTAAGAAAGCAGAACTTTTCTCACAGACTATTTTCTTTTGATAAATAAAGACAGCAGTTCATTTGTGCATGTTTACCCAAGTGCTACCAGCCCCTTTTCTCCTTCGCACCAAACTGTAAATGTAGACCAAGCCATTTCTGCAGCCAGGCCAGCAAAGTGAAGGGCATGACACCAGGGCTGAGCAGGTCCTCAACTCAACACATCGAAAACTCTGTTAAATGTAATGCCTTCTCACACGTGTGAGAGCGTGTGCACTTACAGCACAGGTGGGATCCCGCCTCCTGAAACTGGTTATCCCCCAGCAGAGGATGCAGCTAGCAAGAGGGGCTTCATGGTCACCAGCAAACATCTAAAGAAGATGACAACCAAGGGCCTGCAGCCCCAGCAGCCACGAGAAATTGTGCTCCCTGTGCCTCCAGCCACCGTTTTGCAAAGGTGGCCAAGGTTTCAGAGCACAGTGCTTTCCCACGTGCCAGCTGGAAGCCAGCAAGTGGGCTGCAAAGACCGGGGAAGGAGTGATGATCATAGCCAAGAGGAGACCTCAAGACATGAGGAGCACACTGTGCAAACATTACACTCTCTCAAACAAAGAGATCAAAAAAAAGCAAAACGTAATCCATTTGCATAAAATCCAAATCTGAGCTCTGCATAAACAGAAGGAGATTTTGGCTGGCGTTTCCAAAGGAAGCTCTTATCTCCTTTGTGAAATGGGGAAATGGGTGTGCTACTTTGCATGAGGGTGTATACAAAAGATGTAAATGAAGAATTTGCTGCATGCAAAAGGCAAAGCAGTCGACAGCTGCCAATCGCCATTCACAGGGAGAGCTTCCTTAGTCTCCAGCAGGAGGAAAGAGAAGCAAACCAAGATGTTTGCTTCCCAGGGAGGTGAAGCAGTCTCTGAATATTCATAAAATGGCCATTTAGTCATGGGAGTGTTAATTGTCTCCGATTCACAAAACTGTGTGACCTCACCTGCTCCTCGAAACATATCAAAAGGATGTGGCATAATTGAATGAAACCAGATAAGATATTTATCTCAAAAGTTGGGGGGGGGGAGGGGGCCTTTTTGATGCAGTCTCAAAAGACTGAAGTGTACTGCTGAGCATTTCTTTAATCACTTCTCACAAGTGCAATAAAGACCAGTCAGTGAGGCATATTATTAGACAGATAAATAACCCCTACCCAGCCAAGATCTAAATACTGAAGTCATCACACACAAGATGAGTTGTATGAAAAGTTTTGGTTTGCCCCTTTTAAAAAAAAACCTCAACACACACCACACACACACAAACCAGAAGATGTTTTATATGCTCCACAAAAGGCTACCCAGACCTGCCATGAAATTCGTACTACCACAACAGCTCATCTGGCTTCGATTCTGAGGACCGTGCTTTTTACTAGTCACATGCAGAATGAGGACAGACTCTGTGTACCAGCAGAAATTCTGTAAGGAATTCAGGAGGAAGCAATCACAGTCTTTCTCCAAGGGATACACAAAGGGACAACTGTAGCTTGACTTCTGATGGGGTCAGGGAGGAGAAAAGCAACACAGAGCCTGCAATAACATTTAAATGGAGATTCTGAAATGCACCAGGTGGTACAAAAAAGTTACAGAGCAATCAAGCCTTGGAAGATCTATTGAGCTACATGAGAACACAACACAACCAAATCATTCCTTCAGTGGAGAACTACCTAAATTTGGTTCAGACAGACTGTGTTTCAGTATCGCTCCCATGTCCCTCCTGGTAGCTTCCGTCTTCTCAGCTCCTTTAAAAACCTAACATGTTGAGTCTGTGCATTTTCTCTTTCCCTGCCAAATATAATCAACCTGAAAAAATCCTTCTGAAATCTCAAATCTGTGCAGACTTAGTCACCCTTCTGATTACCCTTTTGTGCAGCCAGACTGTTCATCAGCGTTATTCTGACAAAAAAGTTGTCTATAACTAAAATGGGAAAGTACACACAAATTACTTCACTTCCCCACCCCTACAAAACCCACCATCCAAAAATCATATCGCAGAAAAAAATATAATTAGACTGTACCCTGCTGGCATAAACTGAACTGCTGCTCTCAATCACAGCCACTCTTCAAAGCCTCAGAGATAAAAAGAATCTTCTCATTCAAATTATTACTTCTTAGGAATGCTCTTATCAAAGTTTGAAGGAAAATTCTAAATACAGCAGTGATATGAAACCAGGACCGAGCCATATTTTAAATGACACTGGATTTTCTGCCAATTGGCCGATTCACAACTCAAAAAAGCAAGTGTGGATGAAGACAAAGCTGTTGGCTCTCATAACCTTTACAATATCACAGTAAAAATCTCAACTGTCTCACATATTTATACTAAATGGCAGGTCTAAAATTGAGATTTTTAATTTCACAGCATCAAAATCATCACAGATGGCTACAGTCTATTGCTTCTTTAATCTGTCTTTTCTCTCTTCCTGCTTGTTTCCCCCCCCCTCCTGCTTTGAGTTAAAAGGATATGTGTTTTATCATAAGGAAATCATAACTAAATCCAAACCACATTATATGAATGTGTAACAAAACAATTTACATAACAATGATGCATACAAGTGAAGTTTAAAATTACTTTATGTCTCAACTTTGCCCTAAAGCGCTAATTACCTTAGCCTTGAGATGTGCCACTACTTGGGATAGTCATGTTCCATCAACAATATTCCATGTTCATGCTCTCCTAAAGGGATAGCCAATAACACAGGAAGACTGGGGGAGAATAGATACTAATAAGGAAAAAAAAACCCACACCAAAACAACAGCAAGTTGGGGGTTTTTTTAGCATCAAGTTCACAGCTACAAGTGCAGCTGTAAGCAAAGAATCAGCACTCACCCGATTTCTACAGATCGGGACCAATTTTGCGAAACTACTCCTGTGTCACACCTGTGAAGCTTCCCAAATAAATATGGATTAATTAATCTGCTCCTTTCCCTTTCTGCCCTGGCTTTTTGCATATACATATACACACGGATATTCAGCAAGACAATTATCATCAATAACATCAGCTGGGAAAAAGCAAAATAGCAGTCAGAGGAAGGACAGGTTTTTGTCACCATATTCAAACACCTCCATTCCACTGACAGAATTTATTTTAAAGTCCTGTTCAAGGTCAGAGAGTCATTAACTCCCACTACAGGAACCACTTTAGATGTGAACTGACTTCCCATTACACTTCCCACACACACACACCAGAAATTACGAAAAAGCAGGTCAAGGAAGATGTATTATTTAAAAATCAAAAGGTTGAATGAACTTAAAGCAATTTTTAGGGTAACCCAAGCGCCAGCTGCTCCATCGCAGCACTGTGCAGCAGGAGGCAGGTCCCAGGAGAGGACAGGGAGCTCCGAATTCTCCCAGGAATCTCCCCAACAAGTGCAAAGCCCCGATCCACTGGCCTAAATTATTTCTGCCCACCGAGCTTTTGTCAAACATTGAAGATCTTAATCAATCCTAACTCTGACCCTAGGATCACAGGGGAAGATGGATGAGGGAACGGACAAACTCTGACCTTTCCTTGTATTTGTCCTGCCACAGTCAACCTACTGAAAAACAATTGAGGTGGAACCTGCTCATCAGCCCCAGTCCCAACCCAGCACCCTTTTACAGCCTTTCCCAAACCCCAAGTCTCTCCCCCCGCCCCCAACCCTCTGTACCAAACCCACAGGAATCCTCCTCGCTTCATCCTCCTCCTCCTGCCAAAAACCTGCCAGAGCAGAACATTTGCTGAACTACGAAGTTAAGTGGGGAAAGAAAAGGGGAAGCCTCATTCAACAGTGTCAAAGGCCAAACTGCTTTAACAGCCTCGCTGGAAACCAGAGAGCAAGCCACATAGCTCTGGTAAACTTCACAAATTTGTGAAGAAGAGCTTCCCAGTAAACTGTTGTGGATGAAGAATGGCAAACGTGAGCAAAAGGAAACCACAAATAAATGCTGATGAAATGGGTTTAGCGCTTTCAAATTACGTGCTGGCTCAAATCCTCTCAAAATGACTAACACAGGCCAGCTTCACTCTGGAGAGCCCAAGAGACTGAACATTTCTACCTCCTTTGTAAATATGGCATCACCTGATCCTTCTTTTATTTGGGAAACAATGAATTAGGTTTCCTGAGCCCAAGCTTCCCCAGGTGCAGCCAGTAGGAAAGCTGATATTCATCCCCAAGGTCTAGTCCAGCACCATAAAAATAAATTAAAAAAAAAAAGCATCCTACTACCACCACTGCCCACCAGCAAAACCTCAAGAGATTTCCCTTGAACAACACAGGATTTGTTAGGCATTAGCTCATCACGTCTGGGCCCACTGACACCGAAAAATGGTAGATCTGTGTCAATCATAGTGACCCACTACTGACCTAATATGCCTTCAGGAGAAGGCGGAATAATCTCTGTGCAATAAACCAAGATGCTCTCCCCGCCACCATTCACCTCTTCCTCTCACAACCCAGGCTGTAAAGGTATCAAGAAGCTTTGCCCAGAAGCTACCCAGCTATTAGAAAGCACCAGTACGTCCCCAGCCAGCAGTACCACAGCCGCAGGTTTGTATGTTCAATGATATGCAGGTTTTCAAGTTTCCATTCACGGGATTAAAAAAACCAACAAAAAACCCCACCCACAAACCAAAAAATCCCCACCAAACAACCAGAGTAATTTACCCCAGACAAGATGCTCTGTTACCAGCTCATCTTTCAGCTCTCTCTACAGCCTGTGGTAATTTTGTTGCTGATCTAGCACACTTGGGCATCTTCCATACAGCAAAACCACCAGAATTAGAGGCTGAAGCTTATACTCAATGTTTCTTTCTTACCAAAGCTTAACTTCCATGCATCATAAATGAACTTCATATTGACTGTAAATCATCATTAAAAAAATCAAATAGGACATTCAAAAGACACTGTTCTCTTAGGAGCCCAGCACAAAAGTTACTTGCTCTACTATCTTGTTCTCAGTCTCAAGATGAAAAAAAGTGACCTACTGAAAAACACACCAAGGAGATGTGAAGCAAAGTCATCTGGCACTAAAGAGACTTTTCCAAAATCATGGTTCCAAATCCACCAAGGAATTGAGCACCATCAATTCAGCACCCAGTAAAATCAAGCCCACTGACCTGTGCAAGAATCCATTCAAGTTTGATCTTAATTTATGCTTACAAGAGCAAGAGTTTAGAAGCTGAAGCTAAAGATATTTTATTTATAAACTCCCTTCTCTCCTTCCCTAACCTTTTATGACTTCTTTTTACAGAAAGGGGAGGTGAAGAGAACACATAGGTATTGAGGTTTTTCTTCTTTTTAGGATAATCTGTCTTTTATACAAACTTTAATCCCCAATTCTGCAGCACACAGGATGGTGTGTGTGGGAGGGTGGGGTGAAGACTTTTAGCATTTCTAAGAGTATCCTAGCACCTCTATTATTAAGCTGACAATAGAGACCCTCTAAGAAATTAAAATATTTAACAAAGGCAGCAGTGTCAAATATCAAAGGGTATTTAGTGCTAAAAATCTGCAACAAGTAAAACACCAAAGACTTCCCCTTCCCAAGGTGGGAAAGGGATCCGGCTAAAACTCCTGCTTCCCCCCGCCCCCTCCCTGACTGGTTCTTACCCCACTGCATTATCCAAAGGAGACTTTGCCAGAATTTCCTGTGCTTAAGTTCACTTCAGATAAAATGTGAAAGATTTGTCTTTTTAATTGACTGCAGCTCAACTACACTGTCTTCCAGTCATTCACATTTTGGTGACTATTGTGAGCCAATTCAAATTTAAGCGCCTGCTAGAAAATGTGTTTCACCTTCTGCCCATTGTGCCATTTGCACTATGTAATTCTTAGCCTTGCCACCTGGAGCTATTGGACTTCTTCATTAAACCCCTCTGTCCCACTACATCCCACAGGGGCTGCTAATTACTGGCATTACTCCATTTACTCTCATCTCCGATTCAATTATGCATTCAACTAAGCCCCAATGAGGAGTACAATATGGCTCACCCTACCTTGGCATTCACCATTACGTTCTTCGTAGCCAGCATTGCACAGACAGTTGCCAATGGGCACCAGCCATTCACCATCTGCCCCACAGTACATTTTTGGCACATCCTTCTCTTCCGAGTTATTGACGCAGGAGCCGCGAACCTCCACCAGAGAGGATGTATCAGCCCCAGTAATGGTGTCTGGAAACTGTGCCAGGTTTCGAACTGTCAATGGGCACTTCTTATAGAAGACACGAACAGACACCAAAGCAATGCAGGCACCGACATCCTGAAAAGCCAAGTAAAACCCCTTCTTGCTGAGCGGTCCCACATCCCTTATCTCCGTATTCAGCTTCATGATCCTATCGCCAATGTCCACCTGGGTGAAGCTCTCATCAGCAGCAATGGTGTCAATCTTGGCAAACTGGCTCTCTCGAATAAAACGCTCCTTATCATTGTTTGATTCATAGTAATAAAGGTTGAAAGTCTCTTTGCAAGTTCCCATGACACCTGGCAGGCTGTTGCAGTCTCTTAGCGTGAACTTGATTTCAATATATACCCTCTGAGCCCCCTCACGGGGAATCCAATCAGTTCGTAACCAATTATTCTGACTGGGCTCCATCACATTGCAGACTTGATAGGTGCGGATCGGAGTATTCTTCTCATCCATAATGCTTACTTCCTCCCACTGTGAAGAGGGAAAGGGGAAGAAAAATAGATCAGCATTAAAAGGAACAACAGAGCTTCACAGCAAACAATCTGCATTTCCACAACTAACACAGAAATTGTTTTCCTCCAACAGAAAAAGTACAAACAAACAAAAAATAACAAACCCACCAGCTGACCAGGCCATAGCCAGGAACTCAGCTACCTGAACATTAGAAGAACCGCCTGTTCAGGAGAAACAAGCTCCAAATCAAGGAACACTGAGGAGCAACCATGTGTTTTCAAGGCCCTCTGAACCAATCCAAGAATGCTCCATCAACTGACTGCGTGTATTTGCACTGCAGTTCTGTCCACAGGCCCCTGCCAGGGTCAGGGCCACACACGGTACCTGCAGCCGCACAGCGCAGCACTGACACTGCGGCGCGTCCTCTGCGGCAGGTAACGCACAGACCCCACCTTGTACGTGAGAACATCACATAGTGAGATCGCACGACTTAGTTACACAAAAAGCACAGGGCAGAGAGAGTAGCATCCACATTTCTGGCATCACTACCATGTATTTTAAACTCTTAAGCCACCCCTTATTATTTCTCTAAGCTGCCAACTTCCCTGAGCTAGCAATATTCCAGACACACTCAGCAAACAGTCTTTACTTTGGAGCTGCGCAGGAATAGTTGTCTACAGAGAACAGAGTCCTTGACTCACATGGCACTTATAGATTGAGACAGGTAAGGAGGCATCATCATCAGTCTACCAGCAACACTGCCATAACTTCGCTATCCAAACAATGTTTCTTGTTAGCAGGAAGGTGGGAAAAGAAGGAAAATTATACATTTTGTCCTAGAGGAAATGTGCGATTCACATTCTCAAAAACCCAAAAGGTTAGCAGACAGGGTACGTGCTGAAAGATCAGAGTAGCAACATGCTTCACAGCTACACCCCTCAAAAATCCAGTTCAGGCATCTTCAGAAGTGCCAAACTAACAGGCATAATAATTATGAAACAACAACAATAGGTGCAATCCAGGGAAGGTATTGAAAGAAGCTATCAGTCCCTCATTCAGTAGTTCAACATGATGAACTTAGAAAAGGAAAGCAGGCATAACCAGCCATTCTGAAAAAAATTGTTTTATGGATTATCATAGACAGAAGAAAGTTTATCACAGTGCTGTCCTGGTAGGGAGAGATATCTTTCCAGAAAAAAACCCCAACCATAAAGCTTCGGTATTAGAAAAATCCTTCTTAAAAAAAATAATGTATTCGATAACTATTGTCTGGGTTGCAGGCAATACAGTGAGGTATATAAAGTTTTCCAAGGATAACAGTAGTAACTTTAAAGAGACTTCCCAGAAGCGCTTTTCAGAACTATTGAAGCAGTGGCTTTGATAAACAGAAGCCTTCTTAACATTAAAGGGCTTCTTGTATAATATCCTACATTCTTCTCACAAGAATTGCTCTTATGCAAGTGATTTTTACTTAAAAAAATTCCATCTTAGCTAAATCCCTTTATAGAATGACAGTAGTTAGCACCATGAGTCACTGGAAGCAGAAAAAATAATATTTTATTTGCTGCCTAGAGATAACTGCAAATTAAAATGAAGGGGGGGAGGGGGGAGGGATCAATACTCAGCATGTCACTCCTTTTCACAGAAAAGGAAAAAATAAACCTTAAAAAGTCATCTATCAATGTAAAGTGTAACATGGTGTTAGTAAGAAGACAGTTGTTTAATTTACGGCTGCCACAGAGTTAGTTTACTGTTACAATATTGTCTTTATGATCCATCACTTTCCATTCTGCTTATCTTCAGACTGTCTATGCTACCTATTGCGTGTGGCACATGAGAAAGGAAGAAGCAGAGGGAAACAATACTTGTTGAAGGGATTTCCTTTAGTGCATTTACACAATGGAGGATGCTGCTAGAGGATTCAATGAAGAGACCACTGAGGTCAACGGACAGACTGCAACTAAATTCAGCAAGTTTCAGATCAGGTTCTCAACACGCCCTTGCCTCCTGACAAACATGCAAATATGCAGAACCGAGTTTCTTATTTCATAAACACATGAACACAAGACAAACCTAAGCACATCTTACTGCCAGAGCTGAAAATAACTACAGACAGCCCCAAATTTCCAGCCACCGTAAATGATTTGTAGCTCTAAGTATGTGGTCAAAGCTGTAACTTTTTGCTTTGAAGCTGACATTAACTTTCATAATTCAACTCTTCCCACAGCTTAATGATGCAGAGTAAAACATTCTAGACAAAACCTGCTTTTCAACTGTGAAATGCAAGAGTAAATCATTAATTACATTTATAACACAATTCATTAATTCCTCCAGGGCTACTATGTATTTGATTACTGCCAGTCACTGCTGAATGACTATGTTTATCTCCAGCCCTTCTTATCCACACAACCCTCACACTTCAGGAGCTGCGTGGTATCGCTGCAGAAAAACACCTTTTTTAAACAGACAATAAGGTACACACAGTTAGAAGAAAAACTAGCACTGAAGGAAAGAATATTCCCAGGAAGATAAAGGAGTTCACTTCTGCTGCTTGCAATAAATCTGCAGCATATGAAGTTAAAATAAATGCTTTCCAAGCACTGTATCCCAGAGACAGACCATGTACTCTTAAATTTTTCACTACTGGCTTAAAAATAGAACACACGTGTGCAGGTTTAGTGAAACTAGTCACGTCCACAATAAGAACACACATTTCTTTCTCAAGCTTGCCTGGCGCTTTCAGAGAAAACGTGGGGGGAAAGGGAGAATCCAACAGCCATTAATAATATACAGCTGTCCTCTGATCATCAATTCTACTACTGACTTATTAAAACTTGTACTTTAGGTCCTGTTTTAATATACAGCATAGATATCCCTTGGAGAGCCATGTGAAAGACCCTGTCTCATTAACTGACCTTTCCAAGGAACAGGCTTAACAAGGAAGCCCGACTCTCCCTGAGATAGAGCTGTACCTTTCCACACTGTCAAAAGATGAGGGCAATTGCCTGCAATCAGCAGTGAATGTGCACCACCGGCGCTGCCAGAGGCCTGCCAATCACCTCCCCACTCTTTGAAAAACCGAGAAAAGAGAGAAAAAAAATGAGTTTCAGGGACAGCACAGCGTGCTTAGGCAGAGCACAAGCCAGGTCTGTAGTCAAGTTCACCCAGAACAACAATAGGGGAGCAAAACAATCCCCCATTCTCCCATGTTATGGTTATTCAGGGCTTATGCATAATGCATCACCAGCCAAGGCAACCTCAGATTCCTTCCACTCACTGCTGTTTCCTTAGCTCTGCTTCTTCTAATTACGAGTGGGAACGCACACAAAAAAGTAAATTTGTAGTTTTCCTGAAGAATCCAGTGCTTTTCTGTGCACAGGCCCTGATCTTTCAGTACTTTTATTTTTCAGTCGGTTTGATTTAGTTACTTCTGCTTAAACATACTAAGCCGCTTTACTCATTCCATAGTAAAAGGATTTGAGGTGGGTTTTCTTATATTAATGTTTAGTGTGCATTGCTGCCATTTTTCTTAAATTGTTCACTTTAAGAAAGAAAAGGCCTTTCTAGTTGCTTATTAAAAAAAAATAAATCCCCCGAGATCCCATGAAGTACTGTCTCCACCAGATCCCCGCAACTCCGAAGTCCAGCGTTCTCAGCAGTTTCCCACAGAGGCCCTGGGCACCCTGCAGGATGGGGCACAGCTGGGGGAACACAAGGGGCCCATCCGCTAATCTAAAGCTAAATTAGCTGAGATACCTTGCCTGCAGCTCACTAAGCAAAGGGGCTCTAAGCCCGGCAACGGGTGTGCGAATCTCTTAATGTCATCACATCACCATCGCAAAAGAAAAAAAAACCTCCAAGGAATCACCATTAAGCACCAGGTCCTTCAGTTTATCTGTTCAGAGACCAAAACACATGATGTTTACAACCCTGAAATAGGACAACTGTCCCGCCACGCCAAGAGGTCTGTCTTGTATATTGATTCCCTACTCCTTCGTCCAGGAATAGAACAGCAATTGCCCTGAACATCTCCCAGCCGAGACTGCCCACAGATATAATAATTACCGTCAAGAATGCCAGTACAGTCGCCAGATCACATTTCTTGTTGGTATTTGTTTTAAATAGGCATCTAAGCCCATGCCTCAACCAATCTCCCAATTCTGAAACCTCTTTTCTGCCCTTTTGGTTTCCACTTCTTCCATGACAGAACTATCCAAAGGGAGTATAGAGTTTCTCCAACAAAGAGTAATTCACTCGGTAAGCCAGGGAGGAAACCCGACCTCCTCACCACAATCAACAATAATCGAGCCATTAGGACTCTCTGAAAGTTACTAATCACCCCCTTTACCCTTTTGATCAGATAGCGCTTTAAAACTTACCCCTCCTTCCAGGGGACTTGCTATCCACCCCAGCTCGCCCTGAACCGATCTGGAATCCAGCAAGGTAACTGCAGAAAGGTACAAATAACACAGGTTAGATCCCAGCCGCCGAAAGGCGGTCGGTGTTAGAGCAAACCGTTCACCTGAGCGCTTCCAGATGCTGGAGCACGATCGCACCCACCTCCGACGGGAAACGTTCTTTCCGAGTGCGCCGAGGCCCCAGGACCGCGCAGCGCTGCCCGGGTCAGACCCGCGGAGCCGCCCGGCCCGGCCCGGCCCCGGCGGGCAGCGGGCACGGTGCGGACCCGCAGCGCCACGCTCCCCGGGCACGGTGCGGGCGCGGCGGCACGCCAGCGATGAGCGGGGAATTGTTACTTGCCGGGAGCTCGTCCCGCAGCGCGGCCGGGCACCGGCGGACCCGGCGGGGAGTCTCCGACGGGGACGGCGCCCCCCGCCCAGCCCAGCCAAGCTTCCCCCGCGGAGCCGCCGCCGAACCGGCCCGCGGGACGGGCTGCGGCACGGCCCCGGGGAACGGCGCGGAGCCGCCGAGAGCTGCCGGGAAAACCGGTTTAATGAGCCACCCTGCCGGCGCGGGGCCGCCCCGGCGCCACTCGCGGGAGCGCTGCACCCCCGCGGCCCGGCCCGGCACAGGGGACCGGCGGCGGCGCGGGGGGACGCGCGGGGGGACACCTGTGCCGCCGCCGCGGGCGGGCCCCCGGAGCGCCGCTCGGGCCGGTCACCGGCCGCACGGCTACCGGCCGGTGCAGCGCGGCGCGGGCGGCGGGGAGCGGTGCGTCGCCCACCTCCCGGCCGGAGGGACGCCGAACTTTCCCCGCGGCGCCCCGCCGGGGGAGCGCGGAGCCCGGCCGCGGGACGCGCGCGGCGCCTCACCTTCGTTGGCGGGATAGACCCGGGAGCCGGTGACGGCCCCGCACACGCCGACGAGGAGCGGGAGGAGGGCGCAGAACGGGACCCCGGCCATGCCGCCGCCGCTCCGGCCGCTCTATCCCAGCGGAATAACTGCCTACATGGGGCGCGCGGCGGGCGATAGACATTGCCAAGGGGGCGGGGCGCAGCCTGCCCGTCAGGCCTCACCACCAATCGCTGAGCGCCCCGCGCCGGCCGCCCCGCCTCGCCCCGCCCCCCCGCTCGCCGGCGCGGAGCTGGCTGCGGGGCCGAGGGGCGCGCTGCCCCGAGCCGGCGGAGCGCAGGGGTCCCGCCGGCAGGGGGGCGCTCCGCGGGGGTCTGTAGCATTAACAGTGTCCGAGCACAGAAAAATGACAAAAGAAGGGGAAAAAAACAAAAATAAAACAGTTCGGGGCAGCGATCGCTCTCTGCCCCGGTGCGGCGGACCGCCGCGGACGGCCACAGGCACGCCGCGCGCGCGCCCCCTCCGCGCGCCCAGCCCGGGGCGGCCCCGGGCTCCGCGAGCTCCCGCCGCCCCGCCCCGCCCGTCGCGGCGCCACCGTTGAGCAACAGCGCCACCTGGCGGGGTCGGTGCGCCCCTGGGCGGCCGGTGCCCCGGTGCCGGGGGGGCGGGAGGGCGCGGGGCTCGCGCCGGGAAGCGTTTTTCCCACCGAGGCCGGGGGAGAAGCGGGCAGCGGGGGCGGACCCGCAGCAGCTCCCGGCGGAGCTCCCCCGGCCACGCGAATCGCTGAAGCTTTTGTGCACAAGGGCAGCGACCGTGGGGGCGGCTCAGCACAGGCCGGGGCCAGGAGCGCTCCCCGCCGAGCGCCCGGGGCTGCGGGGCCGCGCACGCTCCGCACACGCCCCGTTCCACAGCTGCGCACGGGACCCGCACGCAAATCCCCCCGTGACTCCCAGCCGCTCCGCGGCCGGTGCCACCTGCGTCGGCCGGTGCCGGTGAGGCAGCGCGGAGGGTGTGCCCTCAGCCAGGGGCGGGCAGCTGCACCCCGGCTTTGCTCCGGACGCTTCGACCGTGCGACTTTTTCGAAAATACTCCCGAAACGCGCATTCACAACAAATATGGAGTTTTTAAAAGTCGGCGGAGCCCTCGGTGCACCACGCAGCCGGAGCGGCAACCGCTGCCGAGGCCCAGGGGCCAGCGGCCGCCCCCCAGAGCAGCCCCGCGCGGTTCGGGGGCTACCGGAGCGGGCCGGGCTGCAGCCGCCGCTGGCTCCCGGGGCTCCGCCCGAGCCGCTGCCGCTACTGGTACGGCTGCCGGGGACGGCCGGCGCCGCTGCTGCTTCGGGAAGCTCCGCAAACGGCAGCGGGTGCGGAGCCGGCACCACCCTCGGTCTTCACCTGAGGCACTGGGCGGGGGCGCTGCCTCAGTTTCCCCCAGGTTAGCGCGGCAGTAACAGCCCCCTTCACCGAGGGGGGCAGCCCCCTGCGCCTGACCGCGCTGTCCCCTCGGCTGGGGACAAAACCCTGCTGGAATCAGCCGGGAGCGGTGCGTGGGCAGCCCCGGGACCCCCCGGCACCGCCCTGGGCCCCCGGCATCGCCCCCCAGTCCCCGGCATCGCCCCGGACCCCCGGCCCCGCCCCGGCCCCGCAGGCGGAGCGGGCTCCCGCCGCCCCGCGCAGGACACGGACCCGTTCCGTCCCGTCCCGTCCCGTCCCATCCCAGCGCCCCGGCCTCGGGAGCGGCCCCCTGACTCTATAAAGACGTTTCTTCTGCCGGCGGTGAAACGAATTATTGCCGCCGTTAAGTTTAGTTTACGCACGGAACCCCTGCAGAAGCGCGAGGAGTTAAAAATAATTTCGAATACATCGTCAGGTTTGAGTAACAATTTTGTGCAACAGCAAACACGCCTGTTGTGAACCAGCCGTTTTCTCTTTAAACCACTCTGCGTTTTCCCAAATTCAAATATCCGTAAAATACAAGACTTTTAAACACTCTTACTCCTACCTTTTACTTCAAAATATAGAGTATCTTTCACCTCTTTTTAATTTTAAGGCAAGAGCTAGGTAGGAACACAATTTTTTGTTTTTAAAACTTTTTAAAAGGGCTTATTAACGCAGTATTTACAATGAGGTTTCTATAGTCTGAGGCTTGGATTGTTTTCTTTTGCCTTATACATTTATTTTGGAGTACCCACTGGCAGAACTGTAAAGACAACCCTGCAAAGATAGCTAGTGTATTTTTCTCTTTCTGTAGAAAATAAATCTTTAAAGCAGCTGCTCGGATAATGGGAGTTAGAAAACAGTGCGGCACAGTCACTGCAACTGTTAAAAGTTACACTTCCTGACTTTAATTATCTACAAGAATTCTTGGCCTAATGAGGAGGAAGAAAAGGATTAGTTCTTTTTTTATTATTTACACAAAAATATAGGCAGTCCTCAATTAAAGCAATCTGAGTGTTCTTGTTTTCACATCTTTGATGTGTCTGACAGATCTACTACAAGTCAGGATAAACTTAATGGGAATGGTGGAGCATCAAAACATCTTCTTTTTTTAATTGAAGTTATTCTTGTTGCAATGCCAGAAAAGTCAGTTGTCATTAAAAAATGTTAAATACTTTGAAACCTTAAAAGTATTTCTATCATATTAATGCAACTTTAATTTGATAAAAAATTGCCCATAAAATAAACACAGACAAAGTAAAAACGGCCTGCAAATGTCATAAACTAAAATGTTCACAATTCTACCAAATCCACTTTATTTTGGCTCCAAGAAAAGGGTGGGTTTTTTTAAGAAACCTTGCCAAAATAATCACAATTTCCTTACTTTGTGTCATTTCAACGAATCGTAAAAGCCCAGCTTGGTTTTAACAGATGTCATTGATACTTGGACTAAACTCTGTTCTCAGCTTCAGCAAGTAACACCACCTTACAACAAAGTACCTGACATCAAAATTTATTCCTTAAAATTTTGTTACAGCCATTAGATCTGTTACATTTTTCTTAACTGCCTATTAACTGGGCAGCCTGCACTGCTGCCAACCTGCCGGCTCACATTATTGTAACTCACTATCAGGAGTGATTCGGCTTTGATGGGATCTAATCATGTTTGCACCATAATCAAGTTTACACCATTTAAACGGTCAATTTAATGCAGCTCGAAAAAGCTCAGCCAGCCTCTCTGATATTCGTCTCAGATCTTATATTTGTCTCAGCTCCTTAGTGAAACTACATTCATTTGCAGCACACACTGTAATAATTATGACAATGTGTTAAATGTTTGATCCTGGCTGCTTCATAGAGGTCAACCCCAGCTGAATTACTTAGAAATCTGTTCATAGGACTTGAATGGTACAAACAGGCACACGAACACACAAACATGGAGTTTTTGAGAAACCATAAGTCATCTTGAAATGTAAGGGCTGGAAGTTTGCTGTATTTCCTACTCATTCACAGTTTGTTTTCCTTTTCTTTTAGAACACCAAGGGGATATATTAGTATACAAGTAGCTGGGCACCGACATACGTGGTTTGTCTTGGATATATTTCTGTAGTTAATATCATTTCTAATAGAGCGTTCCGAATGGATATCAAGTGTCTCTTTCACACACATACGCTTACATTACATACATACAGTCGCTTTACATTTTTCCCAATCATAAACACAACATTCGGAAGTTAAACACATTACAGCCCCTGAAAGGGCTGTGGTTTTGGATGAACGTTCTGTTCTGTTTTCACTTTATCTTTTCATTCTACATTTTTCTATGTCCACCTACTCATGCTCGTCCATCTCCCCAGAAGCTTTCTGCTGTCAGTCAAGTGACAGCCTCAGTAGGAAGCTCGATGTGTTCACGGGCCTCCTGAGGCCCAGCACTACATCTAGTTGGGGGGGCAGGGGGGGAGAGGAAAAAGAAGAAAGGGGGGGGGAAGAAGCACAAGCTCTTCCTTTAGTATGCAATTCCACAGCCTGCAGTAAAAAAAAAAATCACCCCTCTGAAAAGCCTTTTCCTACAGAAATGCAAACCCACTTACTCCACTCCCACACAACTTCCACACTACTCGGCTATTTGCAAAAGAGTGTAAAATTCCACCAGGAAGTGAACACACACCCACAGAGTCTCATTCTTCAAGGGAACAATGCCCCAAGGGCGCACCTTTATCAGGTTTGGCACCAGAGGGTGACTGCCGGCTCCTTCCCGGTGGAAGTGCTCGGATGTGCCTAGCCTTTCCCTCCCCGGATTTACTGATTCTTAAGCGACCTGTGAGTATTAAACATTTGCCGATAAATTACTTGACAAAAGTTACCGGTAACTATTTGAGAATAGCAGCTTTTTGTTAGATACTGAGTAAGAACTCATTCCTCAGGTCACGTTTACTTTAGATGAAGTTGCAGTCTGTAATACGAAAAGCCATAGGGGGAGAACATCTACGTGAAGGTAATATGCATTTCTATAAACATCAAGCTGGCAGAATGATTTTGTTTCAACTGGGATTAGCAGGAGTTTTGCTGCTGACCTCAATAAGAAAAGGATCAGGTTTATAGCTTATTTGCAAATCCACTCTGCAAAAAAGTGAGCTTTAGGCACTGCAGATTATTTACACTTCCTTTTCTTAATCACAATCATCATTGCAAGAGTTTCCTATTTATTAAAGCCTTGATGCTGATTACAGGACCTGTGATAGTGACTTTATTCAGACTAGGCACACATGGCAGCTTAACGGTAGACAGACAGATGCACATATTTTTTGCCTTTTCTAACCAACAACGTTAAGCAAAACTAGAAAGTCGTGAGTTAAATGTAACAGGATTTTAATGACAATTGAAGTAATATCATTTATTACATTGCTACTGATGACACAATTCAAATCTCATAGTTATTCTAAAATTTGTAATATGCCATTATTAAGCTCCCGAGAGGAAATCCTATTACAAAAACTATTTATGAAGCTAGGAGTGTTTACGGTGCAGTTTATGCTTCCTAAAATAAACAGACATCAAAGGGCACTGGCGAAAGGTAAAATCTGAAAAGCCGTACAGACGGAGCAAAGAAAAGAGAAATAAATGCCCCAGGATGTCAGACCAGGCATTACCGCTTTTCACCTAATAAGCAGAACAAATGTCATAAATACGAGTGCCCACCCCTGCAAGGTAGGTGTCAGCTTAGCGCGCTGCAGCTCTCGCCCTCGTTAAGACCAGGGGCAAGCAGCAACCCGCAGGTTTTGTCATGTGAAAGTGTGACCAATAAACCAGTGCAAATAACTGGATGAGGCTGCAGGTTGTTTGCAGCGCTAGCACAGATGCTTGGCAACCCAGAGAGGAATGTGCCTGCCTACCTTTCACGGAAAGGTTATTTAAAGCTGCGGAGGTTAACAGACACCTTAATTATTACAAACTGCTTTCGAGTATTGCTGGCTTTGTACTGCCATTCCTTAGCAGCTGTGCTGCTTACTCATTCAGCATCATTTGGGAGTAGCGTCAGCTACCAGAAAATAAAAGTTACGGGGATGAAGATGTAGGACTGGCCTGCGCTGGCCTTGTGTGCTGGCAAGCGGCGTTGGTGGGAGGAGAGGTGCTGGCAGCGGCCAGGGCCACCAGCCAGAGGGAAGGCTGCACAGGCAGGCTCCTCATCACGCTCCTTGGAGCGCCTGCAAGAGACAGCCAGCTCGATGCGTGATGGAACCAATGCCAGCGAAATAGCCTCTGCCAAAAAATTGTAGGGAATCCGTTTGTAGCAATTTCAGAGAGCCTTAGTCGAATTTGAAGGCTAACATCTAAGCACAGAGCATTGCAAACTGCATCGACTTCTTTAAAAGCACACGGCCATATTTTTGCAGTGAGAAAAAATGTTCAGTCAGATTTAGTTTTTCTCTTTCAAGAATAGGGTCACAGTTTAAAATTTCTGAACTAGATTCTGTCCTGTGCTAAGGTAAAGTTGAATTTTGGTAGCAGCTTAGTTACTAAGCTTTAATAGGTAGGCAGAATTGGACCCTGTATGTGGAACAGAATAAATCTAAATTTAATATCAATGAAAAAATAATGTCTCCCAGATTTGTTTTCATAGTGGATTTTTAGGTTTTCTGCCATAATTTACTGCAGGCATTACTTTAAAAAAAAAAAAAAAAAGATACAGGATTACTTTCTTTGCACCACTAAATGTTCTGTATAAATACAGATAATTTTTGTGCAAAGTCTCTGAATTGTCTTTTTGGTAAAATAATTGAAAGAACAGATTGTCAGAGCTCTAATACATTTTTATCCTGTGCGTTGAGAGACAGCGATCTTTTCAGAGATTATTTATGCAATGATGGTACCAATCAAACTGCACCAGAGACAGCTTCCCTACAGAGCACTGAAGATTTCTGGCACTTCTAATAGCATGTAAATCCTAATTAACTCAGATTAAACCATCTTATCTGAGATAGTCCACCCATTATTATGAACAAAATGATTGCAACCATATAGAAGAAAACTATTTGTGTTTAAAGTAAGAAACCAAACCAACCTATCCTTCTTTTCAAATGTGTGCTATTTTTTTAATAGTAGGGCAGAGAAAAACTCTTTAGAATTAAATATAAAATCCTTCCTTTTTGTTCTTAAAAGTGGAAAGCATTTGTGCATCTTTTTCTATGCACACAGGCATGACTGATACATTCGCAGGACAGCAGAAAGGTTAAGATTGGGAATTTACATCTGGGAGAAGGACTCTGCTCCGAGTTTTGCACAGACTTCTTTAAACACCTACTGCAGCAAAACTTTTGAAGTTGGAGATAAGTGATTACCTCAAATGCCCACCTTAAAACAGTGATGCTAAATAAATATCAGGTCAGAGAGAACTGTAGGTGTCCCGTGGCTGTTGCTCCAATATTGCAAAGAATATGGAGATGCACAGTTTTGTTTGGTAACATCTATAAGGCAGTGTGGGACTTGTGGTCTATAGGTTGGCCAGCCTTAAAGTAATAATGACGAGCTTACCTCAGAATCTGAAGCGCTGGCTGTGCTTCTCTGCCCTGATTTCAGAGAGGCTACAGATACCAAAGAATGGTGGTTTGTTATCTAAGAAATTATTTGTTCTATTTTAGGGGAACCACTAATGGGAAAAGTGAGTATATGCATATGCGTATGCATGTGTTCTAGCTCAGTATTTGCACACTGATTCTATAGCAGAATATTGCAAATTCTTATTAACTGCATATAAACAAAATAGTAGGCAAATAAATTAAACCTGCAAGAAAGACAATGGAAAAAACCCACTCCTTGCTTTTCTCTTATCAAAGCAGCAGCCATTATTTTCCTCAGTACTGTCACTGATCTTGGAAGAGTTCGGGGAATAAGGTAGTTTGTTGTGCTGGGTAACACTGCCACTGTATTTTCTTGTTCTCTTTTTATTTATACCCATCTGCTGGGTCTTGTCATATACTGAGATATTCTTGTATAGCTTCTAGCACAACCAGATCTCAAATCCACTCTCAGAGATCTGAGCGTCACTGCAGCATTAGAACAAAAAATGTGCGCAGGTCTGTACCTGCATTACGCAGGCACGAACCTCATTTTAAGAATTTTTTTCATTTATGACATACAAATTAGTTCCTCTTCTTTCACACACTGATGGCACCAACAAACAATTTCCCTTCGTTTGCAACCACTCTTTGTCAAGTCCCATTCCCCTCTGACTTTTCCTTCAGCACTAACCACCTTATCCTTTAACGCAAGTCTGCCCCAAACCCTGAATGTATTTTCTTGTACACAGGTCTGTAACAACAGTAAAGAGCTCTGAATTTTCTGAATTCTACCTTAAGGCAAGGTTTCCACTAGAAATGACTCACTGGTATTGCTTTACTGAGACAGTCAATTGTAAGACTTTCTTAACACGTATGCAGCTGATATTTCCAGCAATATGCTTTTCCCCAACATTTCCTCTTGCAGTATCCTGAGGTAAACAGCAAAAATATTATGTTGGGGTAGAAATGTGCAACCACTTCAGCTTTTACAGGCACAAGAATGCCACCCTTCCCCTCAGCTGTCTCCCCTGCCCATTCTTCCTTACTAATCCTTATTCACATTACTACATTGGTCATAGTGTCTAACGCAGACTAAAATTAGTAGTGCAAAACTTGCTTACCCTACTTGAACAATGGGCTCAATTCTAAGGAAGATCGTGACTATCTATTTGCTTTGACCCGTTGCGATCTCTTGTCCCCCATTTCAAGGGCTTGCACAGCACCAGGAAAACAAAAACCAGCCATTTGCAGTGTGTTGGAAACAAAAGGAAAGGATTGCTGGTCATTTTTTTGTGTCCACTCCCTTCCGCACAAAAGGAACAAGCATAGTAAAATTAATGTTTTTCTCTTCCCTTGGTTACTATCTGAAACTTTCATCAAAATATATCTTTGGGAGGGATCAAAGTAAGAGACAATGTAGATTTGTTTGAGTTTCCCCCACCATTCCAAAATATTCAAAAATGCCAGCAAGATACTCAAATAAAGAGCTGTAAAAGTAAAACAGATTCCCAGTGGTGACATCTGTTAGCATAAGGATTATTCAAACATCTCTAGAGTTTTCCAAAGAAATGCCAGGATGGCTTCCTACCAAAAGGCAGCTCAGTCTAATATCCTCCTTGGCTAAATCTACATACGAACCGTGTTTCTATATTTTGTTGGCACTAAGAAACCCACATGCTTGTCTTGACATGAAAATAAAAAGAGATTTAAAGGGAATCTGAAAATGTATATACTGGGAAACCAGTTTAAACTGACCTTGGGCTTAGGGAAACATCTTTCTGTGAAGCTGAACACAATTGTCGATGTAAGGTTCGATAAAGAATACATTTCTGCTGAAAGCAACTTTACCCTTTGGTACAAGACAGTTTCAATTTAAGAGGATACCAGCGTGATCAGGTGGTCTATAAAGGAATCATTTCTGTCTCTTTTGGATAAAATTACTTGTTTTGCCTGTGAACATGAACACACATGCAAATATGTATGAAACCTGAATAAACACACAGTCAGGCACATGGGTGGAAAAAAAACTGAGAAGGACCCACTACAAGTCATGCTGTAAACAGAAACAGAGGCCATAAAGCGACTCCAAAGTTGTTCCCAGCCACGTCATGCTCCATTTTCCTCATACCTCTGAGGTGGCCTATGCAGACCACCTACAAACAGCCTTGTGGAGAGTGTTACGTACAAGACATGGGTATTATTCCATTTGTATTAGTTTAAGAAGCCAGCTAATGCCAGTGGAATTGCACCAGTAACGATGTGAGGTTTAACACCAGCAGCTCCACACCCCATGTGGAAATACCACGATGGTTTCATTACACTGGGAATTTCCTAGAGCCCATAAACTGATAAATTAACTTTACCTGAGGATTGCAACAATATTTATAGCATCAAGAATGAATCCATTAGAACTCAATGTTTCTGAAGCCTGAGCGTAGTTACTAAGAAACTTAATTTGAGAGACATTTGCCAATACATCAATGAAATTAAATATAAGAAGACAGCATTTACCCTGATTCCGATGCATGTTTGTGATTTCTCCTAGATATAAATAAAGTTTCCTCCTTTAATTAAAATTTACTTTAAAGTGTTCTTTAAGAAAACATCGCTGAAATGTGATGTCTCCTTAAGAGTCTATCACTCACATGAAGCTTTCAGAAATAATCATTGCAACTTAAAAGGCACTATAGGATATTTAGACTAGAGTTATCTCACAACATGTTAGCTGGCTGCTTTGTTATTTGAGCTCTAAATGTTAAACACGTGGAAGCAACATAAAAGGATCTTCCCTGAAAAGCGCATTTTCCAAATTCTCTCTATCTGTTATTTAGAACCCCATAAAGATCTGTGTGTGTCTACCCATCTGCAGCCACATTTATTTTTACATGTTTTTGAGTGCATATCTCTCAGTGTCATAAGGTCTTCATAAATAAATCAACCTACTTAGATCTGCATGCTTTGAATAACAAGTCAGCCACCAAACCAGCAGATGGATACATTTTTAATTAGGTAAGCAGTCAATGCCTTTTGGTTTGAAAACTCGCTTGTTTCTCTTAAAAAGACAGAAAGTAACCAAATTAAATCCAAAATTGCAGTGGGGCAGCATAGTGGTTTTAATCCGCATGTAGCTGCAAATCAGCTTAGAGCCCAGCCTGTGTGACAGCTTGAACAAATGCAATATTTTATATCAAGCAAACCTCAAAGTGAAATATTTAAGGATCTTGCAAGAATACATTGTAAACAATATGTATTTTTCAATAACACATGCGGTTACTTATGCAATCTTCTCACTTGAGCAAGACTCTCTGATCTTAATTCATTTACTGTGTTGCCTTTGCAATCTCTCAAGCAAAATATTTTTAAGCAGCAACTTTTAATTTACATAATCAGACATACTTTCCTGAATAACATGGAAGAATCTCAGAATTAACAACATCTTGTACTGCTTAAATAATCCATGAAAAGAAACTTCAGCAGTTCCAGTTAACTTCTTCCCACAAAAAGGTTTTCAGTTTTGGACTTGAAACAAAATTTAGCGTGATGGATACACATCTTATCCATACCGAGCTTTCCACATTCCTCCAAACATCGCTGGCTCCGGAAAGTCCAGGCAAATACTCCAGAACACACCAGCTTTGGGGTGAGGGCTGGGCCACGCTGGAGAGTCCCAAAGGAGACCTCCGTATGCTGAGGAGTTCCAGGACACCTTGCTGCCCACCGGGAAAGGGTCAGCCTGGAGCTCTCGCTCCCGCTGACCCCACCTTGCCTCTCCCTTCCCTGCTATGTTTTCCGTACTGGCTCCCATTTAACCAAAACAAGACCTTTTCTGTCCATTTAATTGTTTTTCCCATGAGTTTGGAACTTTTCCTGTGGTTTCCCAAGTGTTCTTCTCTCGCTTTTCTGAACTAGTGAAATGAATCAGATGAAATGACTAACACCCTGGAGAACGCAGCAGCCCTGGCCATCGCACCTCTTCCCCAGCTGGTGGAACGGGGTAAGAGGAGACACAACGGCAACCCTGACTGCTCTGACAAGGCTGGCATTCCCAGTTCTCCATTCAAGAAAAAGGAATGACCAAGAGGTAGCATTATCTAATACACAATTAAGATTGTCTCAGTGTGACCAAGTAGTCCAGAAGATTGCCCTTTGAATGAAAAGGCTGCTTCTGGTAGTAAGTGATGGCTTCTCCATGGGCAAATGGCTGCCTTCTGCTTGGCTAAAACCATCAGTCCACCAAATTCCATGTGTACATTCAGCCCCGTTTGCAGCTTTTCCATGCACAACACCCAAAACTCTCAAAAGAATTTGAGTGCCCAATACAAGGGTCTTCTGTCACTACTGAGGTGACAATTTTTTTTTCCTGATCTTTATTTAGTTTTATGCTTACAAAAAAAAAAAAAAAAAAAAAATTAAAATTCACAGAGTAGAGAAAAACTCCAGACATAAAATCTGATACTTAAACAAAATGGTTTAAAAATAAATGGACCAGGTTTAATCTTTGATGTCACTTCCTTGGATTTCATGATACAACACCTGAGGTGAATTTTTTCCATTTTATTTCAGCAGGCTCTGTTTCCTGCGTATGCTTATGGTAAAATAGTAACCAAGTTTGCCACATGTTAAATAATAAAATTTAGTTCTATCATTTCTTTCTATCCCTTTAAAGTTCTTTTCAGTTGACTAAATGGAAAATACTATATCTCTGTAGCTGACTGGAAAAGAAATAAAGGTCTGACTCTCATCCCACTTTTATGGGGTTTGTGCTGATGTAATTGTACTGATTTCAAGGAAATTGCTTCAGATTTGTGCCACTAGTTAGATCAGAATATAGATGTCAGTGCACCCTGAAAATACACAGCTCTGCTAAAATGTTCAGGATTACTCTCAGAGTTTTACATCCTGAAGTCTAATTGCACTGTGTGAAATAACATTTATTAAAGATCAGATATGAAGCATAAAGATGGCAATTATTTGAAACTTTAGGATATAATATTTGCCCACTGGTCTACATGGGCCATTATGTTTAAAAACTGTAGTAGTAGAGGAAATAAAATTTCTCTTATATCTGGTATGGCTTTATATTCTTATTTGAAATTAAAATACTGTAAGATGGAGAATATTCTCAGAGCACACTGAAGCCAATCTGCATTGTTTAGAATTCTTTTTAGCTGATAGTTACTGTCCTGTGCTACAATTTTCCTTGTGCCTCATTTGAGATATGCGTTGTAGCTCAGAACCGAGAGGGAAGGAAAATGCTGTAATTTTGCAGTTGCTCCTGATGAGAACTCATCCACATTTTTGTTTAAAAAGCAGAAAATTACAGTGGTCTACACAGTGCCCCTTGAACCTCGGTTCCCACATACACCACTGGTGCTGAAGGACTCGAGCGCAGGTCTCGGAGCTCTGTAGGCTGCAAGGCAGGGGAAGGAGAGAGGGGCACCATGCCCATTGGCAGCAGGGGGGATGCAAGGACTGGAAAAAATGCCGTGAAAATGTCCTTGCTATAGGTTCAGCTCTAGGCTGTCAAGTTACAGCTCAGTATAACAAGATGAAGGATAATGTAGCTGGAGTCATTCGCATTCAGGTATTTTTGTAGTGGGATTTGGAGCCTTGTGCTCAGGCTGCCGTATGGACCATCCATGTGCCATCGCTCTAACGCAGAGGCACGGACCCTGTTAGACAATGGCCACAGTCATTGCTTCGCTGCTTTGCACACTTTCTTGGTAGGAGCTGTGCAGCCAGTAGTTCATGTGTCATTCTAGAAGCAACCACAGAAAGATGGAGCCTTTCTATCCAAATGGAGGGATTTATGATTTATATTGATCTGATGGTCAATATTGGCATAAGTTAAAGGAGGATAATGCTTGCTCCATTTAACAGGACTTCCAGATCAGTGTTTTGAACCACGAGAAGAACCGGAGTAAATTTCAAAACAATGGTTTTTGTGCTTATCCTCCAGCCCTACTCTGAACTGCTCTACTAGATCCTCTTTTAAGTAAAAGTGTATAAAAGCCTGAGGAACACAATACTATTGCTTAATTTTGTCTGCCTTTCATTAAAATTTATATGAGTTTATGCCATGCCTTTTACTGTTTTCCAGCTGATAAATGTTTTTTTAATATTGTGCACAGATCATTTTGCTTATAATCAAGGAAGGGAAATTAAGTTTAACATCTGAGAGCTTTAGGCAAAAATGTCAGGCGTGGACCAGATGACCACATGAGAGTTGCAGACTCTCTTTGTGCCCCAGCTTGGTTGGTATTGTTTTGATGCTGTTGCGCTGGAGCAATAGCACTAACGTAATTATGAGATCAAGCAACATCTGGCGGACTTGGCACCCAGCTCACAATCAATTGTTAGTTCGGGTCAAAGGATGAATGCGCCTTAAACGCACGTTAGGGTGCGCAATCATAAAGCTTGCATTAGCAAGGAAGGAGGAATAGCAGCATTCTTGAGTTTCATCGCCCAACAAAATTGATGGCCCACAAAAGAGCAGTGGCACAACACACAAAAGTGATGATGCCAGAGAGACTGATGCGCTACAGGCGGTATTTGACATCTTCTGGCTGTGGGCTGTTGTGTGTTGTGATTTATGTCACCGTAATGATTGATTACTTTCAGATCATTCCCATTCTACCATATCTCTGAGAATTTCCCCTCTTCTTCAAACGTCTTTTTGTTCCACAAGCCCTAGGCTGCAGATGGCATCAACCCACGCATCTCCATTGTTTGAAGCCTACAAAACTCCACCATTCTTTGGGGGAATGCTCATAGTTGAGTAGCTAGTGTCCAATTAAGTCCTGAAACTGTGGCTGCGGGCACTTTAACCTTTATATCCCTTTGCTCTTTTAGGAATTTCATTGCATTCAACAGTTGCAAGTCAACGATGCCTAAAAAAGTCATCAAGAAAGAAAACCAGAAGGAGATACATTTTTCAGGCTATGGGAAAGTGCTTCAAGTGATGGCTACAGCTGTCTCTGTCACACCTCCATAAATGTTCTTCTGATCACGTTTCACAAAATGAATTATCACGTCTGGCATGCACCATTACAGCAGACCCCATGTAAAGGCAACAGGCTAAATCTTCTGCATGCTGGGAAGTCAAAAAAGTCTCTGATGCATAAGATGCTTATGCAATTCATTAGCTTTCTCTGATATCTCAACCATTCTGTGTGACACATAAAATATCAATGACTCTATATTCATGTGATGGGAAAAACAAGAATTCAGGGCTTGTATCAAGAAAAGACTGAATTTTTAATATCTTTTCTATTTTGGCAGATCTAACATGGCACAGTATCAGGGGAAGTAGTATAGTGGTTAGTTAATATCTTCAAATCACAACAAACACTATGACAGACTTTATGAGTTTCTATTTTCTTCTCCATTAGGAAGCAATAACACCAAGAAGAACTTAATTGCTGCTACTTTAGTCACTGACAAGATATCCAAAAGGACTACAAGTGGATGCATGCTGCCACACCTACCCCTTTGACTCTCTTTTTCCACAAAAGGCATTTTCTCTCACTGTGTACATGCAGTACTGCTGCCCAGTGCTCCCTGGAGCTCTGTGCACTCCCTCTTTCCCTTCTGGAACCCTTGGGAGGTGCAGAGGGATGTACCACAACCCCCCAAATCCTTCCAGTTGCATGTTCCTCAAGCAATGTCAAACACTATTGCCCAGATAAAATATTAAGAAATATCAGAAAAAGCATTGTTTATTGTCCCTCAAAGCCCATACTGCTTTGTAACAGTGTCTGTAACATGTTTCATTTATCAGCGGTATCTGTTCTGAGTCAAACAGCTCAAAAAGAGGGATCAGCTCCTGTGTATATCTAGTAAGGATGTAAGATGTGGAGCAAGCTGAGGCCCATCAGTGCTGTGTAGCGGCCACACAAAGAGGTTTCAAAGTTGCCATGTTCCTGTCTGATGAGAGTCCAGTAACCACCACTTTCACTGTACTGGCACCATGGCAAAGTCCACCTACTGTCAAAAGCTACTGAAAGCTTCCAACTGGACCCAAGGAGGTCTGGTAACACCAGAAAAAATACCCAAAGGACTCGCATTGTGGGGGGGAAAAATATTGACTGGAGGAAGAGGACAAGAGCAATAGGTCAGCTTGTGATGGCTGAAGTTACAATTGATTGCCCTGTTTCTTAAAAGCTAAATTATCTTAAACTATGCTATTTAATATTTACTTGGACAGAGTTAATCTCTAAGTTTCAGTGCTGCTCATCTCTTGCTTTGTTTAATTTTTGTACAGGTAACTAGGGATGCAAGATATCTGTCAATGGCTGCAAGCTGGATGTATCCTCAGAGTGAAGATCAGAAGCACTGATCTGGATTTTCCTTTTTTTTTTTTTTTTTTTTTTTTTTTTTTAATAAGTATCTGAGGAGTTCCTGTGAAAGTATTTAATGTAAGTGGGTCACAAAGAATGAAAGCTGTCCTTGGACAGCCTTTGAACAGGCACAAATATTTTTTCCTCCTTATTTCTTTTTTCAGCAGAATAGAAAACATAAGCCCCTTTCTGTAAGCAGTATTTCATTTTTAACAGGCTCTACAACTCCTCAGAAACCATAAACAGTGCTGAATGTAATTCAAATAGTATTCAATACACACTCTCTGGGCCTGATTCCCACTTAAACTGAGGGTTGCATTATTTTTACACCCACTGTGAAACTGCTTTCACTGTTGGAATCACAAGGAAAGCTTTAGTCTTAGGGAGAATGCAGACCAAAATATTTCAAGAAGGGAGGAACACATTTGACATTGCCAATTGAAATGGCAGGTCCCATGCTGCAGAGACAGCACTGCCACCCACGAAATGAGAGGTTTGACCCCAACTGGTATCGAAGCCCTATATTGACCTTACTGTACCAAAACCCAGCTTTCATTGGTTTACTTTACTTAAATGTTATGGTTGTGTAGAATGTCTTAGGTGCAAGTAAAGGCAGAGAAAGTTTTTCCAAAGCAAGCAGATGAGCCCCCGCACCCAGCCATGGTGAGCAGCTGCAGCCCTGGCCACCCTTCTGCAGGGGAGGAACAAGACCGTGGTGTCCCACAACATGCTGTAGTAACCTAGCTGTTGGTCACAGTAATCTTAAATTTTAGATAAATTCAATATAACCTGGGTTAAATGTGTCAAGAAAAAAAGGAGATATATTTAGAGAATGCATCTATGGCTTTCTTTTTGCCATACTGCCTTTTAGCTGCCTTCTGATGCCCTTGCAGCCGGTCACAGTTGCCATGAGCTACTGCAGCTCTCAGGTAATAATAAATTATTTGAGCTGACTGCACACTTGCACAGCTGGATGAGATGCTGGGGAGAAGAATCTCTCCAGCATCGACTGGCCCAGAAAATAAGTCTGGCAGCTTGCTCTTACCAGCAAAAAAACCCAAATAACCATTTGGTTATAGGGCAAGGCAATGTTTGCCCAAAATCTAGTTTACTTAATTGCTAAGAAACGAACTGTGTTTTCAGAGACAGCTCTGCACCTTTCTCCAAGGCTTATGGCTAAGCATCAAAATTTCAAAGACTACGTAAAAGGTAGAGACTTGCATCGCATGCAATGCGTGCCCTCTCTGCTGCACAGCTACATGCTCTTCTCAATACTGTTTTAATGAAAATCATGAGTATGGCTCTTATTCAGCCGAGCACTTAAGCCTAAGTATTCACTATAAAAGCACCTCTCGACTTCCTCAGGACCATTCGTGTTCCCGCCTTTGGCACTGAAGCACTTAGTTGAACCAAAGCCCATAGCATTATCTAATGAAAATAACTAAACGTATTAGACACACACAAAATTTGTGATCACCATGCCTGTGGAGCCCATTTTGTAGAATAGATCCCATTTATAGAATAAAATGGGACAGAGTTTTCTATTGTTATAGCATCTGAATCAAAATGAAGAGACTGAGAAGTTACACATAGAGTCACAGACTGGCTGAGGTTGGCAGGGACCCCTGGTGACCCCTTACCCACCCCCCCTACTCAAGCAGAACCACCTGCAGCAGGCTGCCTGCATCCACGGGCATACTCGTTAGTTTGAAAGCATCCGTGAATACTAGCAACACCTTCAAGCTAAACAAAAAGAAAAAAGACAAAGCGAAGGCTCACAGGAGAACAGAAACAGCAGTGGACCTCACAGAATAAACTCTCCCCAGTCTCTAAACTGACATCTTAAGATGATACACCATATATTACCTTCGCCTAAAGACTTGACAGAGATTTTCCTGTGAAGCAATATCTCCTTCAAAAGACAAAATCTTCTCTCAATTTAATCTGTATACCTCTATTTCAGAAAGATCATGGGGACATGACAGAAGATAGAACCGGGTCTACTTTTCTGAAGATAATAGGAAAAGCTGTGCAACATTTTTTTCTAAGTAAACTAATTTTTTGCCTGCTGAAAAATACACACTTTTAGTTCTATTATTATACCATTCCTGCAGTACCTGCAAAATGCTTGTATGCAGCAGAATCGGTCCACTTCTTTATCATGGAAGGGAGAAATGTGCTTATGCAGAAATGACCCTTTGAAGATATTGTCTGGCACAGTACTGCACCATGAGTGTTGATAGGGATTTTGTGATGGAGACAGTCTATTGTCATGGAAAGCAGGATTGCCACCACAGGTTGTACAATTCACAGATCAATATGAGATCTGACACAGAGAGCACTTGTACTTTCAGCGTTTGATTCAAAGTCACAGTCAGCAGAACCTATGAGCAGGGATGGGCTCTTCCCAAAAATGAAGCAGTCAGAAGAATGAAGGGAGTGAAAATACTAATTTCTAGACTGCACGTGCTTCCCAGGTTGCCTACAGCAGGTGTTTCTATACAAAGATAGAGTAAACTACTGTTAAAAAAAAATAATTCATCATCTACATGATAAACACAGTTCCAGTAATGCTTCTGTGAAAATAAGCCTTAACAGTAGGCTCAGCATACATGCTTTCCTTTTTGTGCCCTCTTCTGATTGGAAATAAGCTTGACAAGTGGACCTGTGTCTGAATTTCTAGTTCATGCTGACAGAAAGAGAGAGAGGTTGCAATAAAAATCACTCCTAAAACTTCCTGGGTTTCCATTCCTCCACCACATTTGAGATATTTGCAGAGAAGGCACATCTCATCTGAGAGCACAGAAGGAATGACCAGTGTTCAAAGTGTGTTCTCGGGGAAAGAAGAATAAATCTGGAGTAACTCCACCAAGAATCAAACAGTGTTCTGATATATATGACTGGCATATAGCTCATAAAATCTTTCCCTGGGAAGAATCAGCATTTTGCAATTTCAGCTCAGTCCCTGTAACTTTCCTTAAATACTCTTCTAGACAACTTATTTATTTATTCCATTTATAAAGGATGCTCTGTTAGGACCTGCGGACACCTGTACGTAACAGCCATAAAAATCACAAATACATTTGCAATCCCTGACTGAACAGAGTTACTGAAAAGAAATTCTCCATGTTCTGTACAATTCCTCAATGCGTTAAGCTATTTTAACAGAAGTAATTGTTTTTCTTCCAACTGCACCTGTAACAAAATCACTACATTTACTCTTGAAGATGTCTGCCTGAATACTACACATCTCCCAGGGTTAAAGAGCTGGGTTTTGGGGAGTTTTCCCCCAGATCAGAATCTTTTTAACATAATAGGTTCAGAGATTTTCTTTGAGCTACTTCGATGGCTGCAGCCCTGCATGGGGTCAGGCAGCAATGAGCAACCCTGCCATAATGGTAGGCTTTCTGCTATTCCCCTTCCAATGCAGAATAAATGTCCTTTCCTCACTCTGTGGAGTGCTCGATTTGCCACAGAACGGTTTCTTTCTGCAGAATTCTCCAGGCACACAAACCATTCTGTTCTGGTGAGCTCTGCACGTCTTATTCATGGTAATTATGCTCACATCTTTGATCTCAGATGAGATCTCTTGTGCATATTTTGTTCTATTTATGTCTTTGATCTTGTTGCTTGTTTTTCCCCCTTTCTTTCCAGTTGCCTGTCTTTTCATTTGAAAGACATTCATCCTACATCACTTTAAAGACAAAAGGTGAAACACTGACGCATGTATCCTGAGTAACCTTGCAGAATATACAGTAGTACTGAGTAATTTTTTGAGCAGAGCACATCTGGGTTTTGTCTCCCAGTTTAAACAAGCAGTAGCACATCATGCCGCTGACACCGAGAATGCACCTAGGCAGCTGAAAGCGGTATGTGCTACCGAGAAGAGTATATTAAATAAAAAAAAATAAATAAAAAAAAGAGCCCAGTTATTGTGATGACCGCAGTGACAGCAGATTACCCTGGTGGAGAGGAGATGCTCAGGACCCACTAGTGTGCATGACAAAAATCTGCTCTCCATGGCAACAGGCAAGTGACAGGGGAAGAGCGCACACAGCATCCTGCAGCCCTCCCCGCTGCCCTGGCCAGGCTCCGCAGCTCTGCTGATGGTGTAAAGCTTCAGCCTCCACAGCACCTTTACAGTAGGCTTGCCCCACAACAGGTATTTACAAATAAATCAAAGGAATCAATAAATATTTGTGACTTCTTGGGTGCTTGTATTGCTAATACTAAAAGCCTCACAGTTGCCCCGTCAGCCTCCTGCGCAGTGCTGGCTCTGGTGCTTAGCAAGGAGCTCCTCAGTGGGCCCGTAACATGTGCCAGCACTAGCACTTGAAGTCAACAGGATTTGGATTTATGGTTGAGAGTGAAAATGCAATACTGTTTTGCTAAAGCTTTGTGAGGTATCAAAGCAGAATAGAGGAGTAAAATTTCCAGGGCTCAGAATGACTATAGTAAGATGACCTAAATTTACTAGAGCATTTCTAGTAAGGATTTCAGGGATTAAGCTGAAAGCCTAGATGGATCTCCAATTACAACAGAAAAAGCATGAATGGGTAAGAGGTACGTAAAACAACCTTCTCAAACCCCAAATTCAGTCAAAACTCACAATCACGTCTTTACTGGGAAACAATTGGCATTTGTCATTGCACTCTGCTGCGCTTGCTTGGCTAAAACTGCGGAGGACTGACAGCAGATCAACGTGACACAACCATGACGAGTATCCTCTGCTCTCCTTTACCACCTCACAGAGAAAATCTCATATCAATAATAAACACATAGTTGTCACAGGAGGCTACAAGGCTGGTTAAGGATGAATGAAAGTTTCCTTCTGAGCATTTATATAGATTAATCAACACTTTTGCACTAGAATTTCTCAGTCTATGGGAAATGTGTGGATGAGGGGCAGAAGAGTTCATCAAGAAAGTTGTTTCTAAATGCCAAAGTTTATTTACCAAATCTCAGTGCGATTCTCAAGCAGCCACATATGTTCATACTACGTTCTAGCACTGAAAAGCTCATAAATCCCTGTTTGGCTTCCTCTGGAGCACATTGAAGTTATGGTAAAGCTACTGTGTTACAGTAACATAAAGCTACTAGTGCCATAGTCTCTGCTTGCAATGTACATGTAATTAATTTCTCTGAGATCTCAATTACCTCTCTACTCATCCTGTCGAGAAAGTGGAGTTATTATCTCAGCAGGGAATACAGCGTCACATTGCTTACTTTGCACAGGTTTCTCTCCATGTGACTAATCCTTCACCCATGGATATAGAGGTGCAGGTTTTAGTTGCTAAAAGGCCTGTGAAAACAGCAGGCAGAAACTGTAACTCCCAGGTCATCCCTAATCCATCAAAAAGCATGAGCAAAATCTGTTCTTCAGTTTTGTTAATTATGCATAAACAGGAATTAAAGGATGGTGGACAAAAATTTCATAAGGGTAGAGCTAAGAAGATGCATTGTTATTAGAATACCACAGTTTTGGAAAAGAGAAGACAGAAGCTTTGAGTAATTTCAGTCTCTTTGATTGTCTTAATTCCAGCAACACAGAGCAAATGCTTGTTTACCTTGTGCTGGAATTTATCCTTACCTCCTCAGAAGCAATGCTCATATTTTCTCCTGCCTTCCAAAAGCATATCAGAAATCTCACTCTCTTATTGTATACAAGCATTCTCCAAGCTACTTTCACTTTTTTAAAAAGCAGAACCAGTGGATACTTTGCAGCTAACACCTTTCTGTTGGCAGGATCCCTCCCCCTGCAGTTGATGTGCCTTCTCAACCTGAACTGCAAATTGTGCAGCAATTATATCATTCGCTGTCTTTGATGATGTGCAGACATCCCAGGTCTTTTGCAACCCAACACAACACTCTGTGGGAAAATCCTTTCTGTTTAAATTTAAGATAAACGGAAAGAAACTTCCATGTGTGTTACTCCCATTTAAAACGTAATGTTATGGCATGGGAGCCTGTAAATCCTTGTTTGATTTGAAATCAAAAAACAAACAAAGATGTTGTAAATCCTCCCATACGTGTTCTTCCATGATCCCAGTAATATGGGTTACACTACGGCATTTCAGAAACTATTTCGTATTTTCAGTCATTGCTTGGTCAGACAGGTTTCCCTAAATCCATTTTTCTTGCCCTATTTTAATCACTAAATCATTCAAAATTAGGACAAACAGGATCTCAGGAGGTCTAAATTGAGACCCCTGTCCCAGAGCAGAACACCATTCCAGACAGGCATTTGCTAAGCTTTTCTCGAGAAGATCAGCATCACCCCAGCCAAGTGCTGTTTCAGTACCGCTGCCATTCCCTCTCCCCCCAGCACCGACACCTGCCCACCGCGTGTGGATTCCTATTCCCCGCCTGGCCCCTGCCCAACACCTCCTCTCCTGAGCAGCTGGGGAAGAACACCCCCCAGCTCCGTACAAGCTTTTCTTGTGTGTCCGCAGCCCCCCCTCATTTACTGGGGCTGAGATAGTTCCAGATAACCCCAGCAGCAGCAGCCCCAGGCAGGGTGCCCAGTCCCTGGGGTGCGGCGGTGCAGGGTGCCTGGGGCAGGGGGCTGCCAGCGCCAGGGACCCCTTTCAGCCTGGGGAGCTGTAAACCCCTATTTTTTAATATTTATTATATATATAAAAAATATATATAATTATATTATTAAAATAGGGTAAATCCCTATTTTAATCTGCCTTTGGCAGCTTCACTAATTACAGTTAGAGAGAGGGCTTAGACAATACAATCAGGCTGTAAAACTCCCAGCTAAAACATTTCCTGCAGTCAGTAGCATTCGACGTGAAAAATGAGGCGGTTTGCGTCTAGCACTGGACATAACACAGCGCTTCACCCATGCCTGGGTCGCGCCGAGAGACAAGCAATGCCAACGGGAATTCCCAGCGCTGGGGGAGCGGTGGGCGGCTTCAGGAGGGTGCGAGGGTCAGAGCATGGCAGCAGAGACAGGAGCAGCTGGAGGCATGGAGAACTGCCAGGAACTTTCTTGACCTCATAACTTTTCTGGCGTTTGGGGAAATGACATAAAACACAATTTTCATTTTTATTTTTACTTCTATTTTTGTACGTGAAGAACAAAATGGTCTTCCAGTTGAATGTTTTTAAAATTTTAGGTATTGTTTTCCTGTGCTCAGGGAATATATAGATACTCTCATACATTGAAATGTATCTTTGTATGCATCATATAGATGAATCTATACTCAATACTCATCTATATATTCTATATTCATCTATAAAATTTAGGTTAATACACTGCTCTAACTTGCAAGTATTTCAACACAATTTTAGACCTTTTCCATAATGGAGTATTACCAAGAACCTGAACTCATTCAAACAAAAAGAAAATTTAAGCGAAATAGCTTTTTACTCCCCAGGAAGAGTTGTGGTCATTTTAGACAAGATTAAAAAGTTCAGTCTTCTCAATACCAAATTTTGTGATTTTTTTTCTTTTTTGGCAGAAATTCTCAGTCAAAACATTTTGGCTGCAACGAAAGGGGTTAACAACTGTTAATGCCTTTCAACTGCAAAGATTTACATCACGATCATTTCTTTACTATGTGAATTTCGTGTCTTAGAAAAGTATCTTAATTTCAGATTGAATACAATAGTTCAGCACTATAATTACCCCCCCTTTCCTTCTCTTATGGAAATAAAATTCATAATTCTTCCTGTCATTTTTACATATTATAGTCATGTCACCAGGAGTTTTAAAGTTTCTTTTTTAAGGTAGTTACTGGTGGTATAATAAAAGAGAGAAAATTAATTTCCTGTAGTTTGAATCAAAGTGCCCCAGTGTCTCAAGATGCAATGTTACAGTAAAACTGTAAAGTTAATGGAATATTAAAATCTGTCAGTTGAGCTTCTCAGGGAAAAATAGTTCATTGACTGAGGATTGAGAGCGTGATGGTAAAAGGGGCTATGTAAATCACCAATTAACTGCTCAAAATTAAAATGTCAGAGGAACTGTCCTTTCTGTTTACAGAAATAAGAGCTGTATTGCAGCAATCAAAGGCTCCTTCTAATTTTTAGGTAAATAACAATTATGGATTCTTTTTAAATATCATATGGCAATAACAGTGCTCCAAACACAAACAGTTTTTCTGTGCCTTTGCTGGAGTGATTAAAATGTTGAAGGCATCACAGCAAGTCCCTGAGCTCCTTGACAGCTGTCATTGCTATTGAACACAACTATAACAGCCAGGGAGAGCTTTATTGGTAAACTGTTCTGCGTCGCCACAAAGGCAATCTCGCCATTTCACACAGGCATCTGTTGCCATATTTTGGAGCTTTATTCCTTCCCTCTCAGACTGAGCTGGTGATTTGGTGCCATGTGCAATTTCTCCCTCTTTATCAATACCATTTGGTGAGGTTTGTGCCACCAGAGCTCGGAAGGTTTTGTTTCCAGGAAAATGAGCAAGGAAAATACATTTTTGCCGAGTATAATGGTCTCTTTCTGCGCCAGTCATGTGCAACAATAAAGCTGAGGGCTTTTCAATAGGGAGTGGTGTGACTTCAGTGTTTAAATATAAATGCACAGAGTTTTTATGAGAAGTGCTGCACCCTTCCAATTTACATCTTTTTTTATGGTAGGAAGAGGAGAAAGCTTCACCACAATGAGCTGCAGCTTCAATAAAGACAGATCAGACGGCCCCCACGTCTGGCTGTGCACCGCCGCACAGCCGCAGCCCCGGCAGTGCCAGAGCCCCCTGCCAAGGGCAGCCCCTTCTCCCTCGCCTCCTGGAGCTGCCCTGCCCCTCACACCACTGCACCCCTACAGCTTTTCGCCTCACAAACGCCCTCGGGCACAGGGAAGCACGTTTGCTCCACTTTCTGTATTTTACAGACAGCAAACTGAGGCAGAGTGAAAGGCGATTATGTGTTCAGAATCCCCCAGGCAGCCTATGACAGGGCTGGGAGCTGAACCTCAGCTCCCCAAATCCCTTCTTTAATGGGGGCACGTTCCTGGCCTCTCTGCCAGCCTGCCCCAGCATCTCATCTGCACCCCAGGCAAGCCAAACATCAGAAACCCCCAATGGTGGGTAACCTACATGCTGTCCTACATGTGGTACCCAGCTCAGCCACCTTCTGCGGGTCCCCACATCCCCCAGGTCCCTTACCAGCACACCCCCAGCATGCAGCAGCTGCTCCCTAGACGATTCCTGCACCTATCCCGGGTACATTTAACACCTCTTCCTTTCCCACAGCTACTCCACATTTGGAGAGCAGCATAGCTGCAGGGATGTAGCCACAGCAGGTAGCTTTAGGCAGCAGGAGGGACACAGTGTCCCAGGGAGCACAGGGAGGGAGGCTGGGACAAAACCAGAGATTAAGCTGCACTGAATATTCTGGCCAGGGAAGTGATGGAGCCCAGATGTGTCAAAAAGGTTTGGATGTTTCTGCTGGATGCCCCTGGAATGATAACCAGGTTATAGGGTACAGCTTTCACCTGCTAACAGCTGAAACACTTCTTGGCTTCCCCCCCATAGTGGAAAATGGGAAATCAGGAAAGAGTGATGTCAATCACAAAGACAAGGACTGCTGCAGTATCTAAAATATGTATACATCTTTGGGTGCTGAAAGCAGTTAATAACAACCTGTATTTATACAGCTCTAATAACCCAAAAAGAAATCTTAAGAATAGCATGATTCAAACAGACAATGAAAGTAATTTTTATTCTCTCAGTCCAAATAATGCACTCCTTCAAATCTCTTTGCACAAAGCAATAAGCAATTCTCTTTTCTGAAGAAGTCATTGCCTGAACAACATTTTAAAGTTAGAGAATTATGATGTCTTTTCTATGTTCTGCACCTTTAAATCTGTCAGGCTGCTGCTATCCATTTTAGACTTATTGTGTTCATTCATGTGTGCAGACACACACATTGTGTCATGGAGACTGCAGCATGTTCTTTCCTGTTTGGTGTTTTTAAATATAAGATTAAGTTATTCAGAATGAAATGATCTATTTATTCTTTATTGAAATATAGAAAGCTTTATCCAGCACTGAAATGCATTCGTGTTTAAGGTGCAGAGTGAGAGCTGCTCAGCAGCACCAAAGGAACACCAGAACTAGATGTGGTTAGAAAATAGATTTTCTGTCCTGCAAAACAGTCCAAAATTTCTTCTTCTTTGTTGTTGCTGTTCTGAATCAGGGCAAGAAGCTAGATTTTTAAATGTTTTGACATGGTGCAATTCTACAGGAAGGAGATTATTTTTTGTTCAGTCCTTGTAATTTTTATGTAAAATGCACATTTGAAACCAAAATTATTTTATAGTGACACATTTGCACTTCAGAAATGACAAAACCCAGTACATTTGGATTCCTACTAAGTTCCCACTTTTTTTTTGCCCAGTCCCCATTTTGGAAGAAGGGCCTTTTTGTTAAAGTACTATTTTCTACATAGGAGCTGCTATTTCAAAAAAAAAAGAAAAAAGAGACCAGATTCAGGTAAACAGAAGCTTCTGAACAGTTAAAATTGTCTGTCTGCACAATTGAAATGCAAGGACAGGACCTCAACATTCACTCTTCCCTAATTGCCAAGTGCAGCCAGTAACTTCTTACAACTTGCCAGAGGTATCTCCATGTTTTTGGGTGCTCCCCAGAGATCCCCTAACCCCAACTTTCAGATTTGTTCATTTCACTGTTACAAAGCATCATCTTAAGTTTCAGACTGTCTCAAAAAGCTCTAGGAAATCCAATACCATTCCAAATAATCAGCCCCACACTGGGTTTAAAAAAAAAAAAAAAGTGAACAGAAGTACTGTTGCATTAAAATAAATGGCTAGCAAGTGGTCTAAATAAAGAATTGCTATCTGATGCCTGAAAACAGATTTGACTGAAAAGGTATGCTTTCAGACTAAGAAAGCAGAAAAAACTAATTAGACAAGAAGCAACCGTGAACAAACATGTTAGCAGAATCAATAACTGGAACTGATCAGCTATTTCTTTAATTGTGCCAGCTGGGCTCTAGCGATGTGCTTAGAGGAGCATAATTACCCATTTTGGTTGTACGGCAGAGTTCTTTTTCTTCCCCTATTCTTTTATTCACCCTCCTTTCTTTTCTTGTACGTTAGAAGCTGGTCATATGCCATTAGAGAAAGAAAAACAGAGTTGAGAAATTAGTGGAAAATGGGCCATCCTTATACGTAAGATGATATTATGTGAATAATTAGAAGTAGCCCTGAACAGTTATGCCAAATGTGACCTAATAAGAAAGTGAGCCATCAAGGAAATGTAACTTATTTCTTAATGTAAAAGGACATTGTGTGTGCTGTGTGCAAAGCAGCCCTGTAAAAAAAAATATAAAAAAATGAAAAGAAATAGCGATCATTCTCTTTCATATTTCAACATGCGTACCAGGGATTGTTCTAATTTGTAAGGCTGTGACTGATCCAGGCACAGAGTTCTGCACTGAAGTCCACGCTGTACAGCTGCCTGCTACTATTAGAAAGAAACCAGGACAGACATAAAATAAAGCACAGAAAGGAGAGGGAAAGCAGAGAGGAAAGAGTGAAGGGGCTCACTGATTAATTACCAAGCCAAAAAAAAACCAACCCACCCTTCCTTGACTGATGTTTACCCATCTGTAATTGACAGCAAAACAAAAAGATTTAATAACTTCAAGGCTCTTATGGGCAGCTCCATGGAAAATCCATAGCGGTGCAGAGGAAGCTTGGCTTTTTTGATCTATAGCAATGGCTAAATGGGTCTCCATTAGAGCAATGGCTACCCCGAAAAGTGAAAATTAAAAAGTGAAATATACATTTAATCAGCAACAGGCTAATATATCAAAAGAGTCAGCCTATCCCAACAAGGGTCCTGATCCAAAACACATTGACGTGAGTAGAAAAAAGATTCATGCCCACAAAAGCTTCAGCTCGGAAACTCGTCCAAAGCTGATCTAAACCCTTTATACAGCTGAAAGCCTCAGAAAACTGACTGGTCCTATTTTCTGGTTTCAGGCAGGTCACCCCCTCACTGCAGGAGCAGTCCTAATTGGTGACATGACCCAGAGAAGCCCAGCACCGTGCTGGGGGGGGGCTGGGTGGCCCAGCAGCACCCTGCCGCCTGGCCGGGCTCCGCGGGCAGCTCCCTGCAGCGCCCAGCCACCCCTGGCTGTGGCATCGCCCCAACACCCACCACTTCTGCTTTCCACCTCCCTTGGGCACGCACCTTTCTGAGCTATAAACCGCACACCTGAAGGGAAACCCCTGTGGGAGCGCAGTGGGAAGCTGAAGAGAAGTAAAAGGAAGTAGAAAAGTGAGACCCTTTGGGAACGAGATGTACGAACAGGCACCAGTAGCAGCCAGCAGCCTTAACCCACAATCCAGAAAGTCCAGAAAGCACATCAGGGCTATTTTCCCAGCAAAGCCATGGATGGATGCTGCACGCCAGGGTCCCTACAACCTTAAAAGCCAGCCAAATGCATTCAAGTGCCAGCAGTCCCAGGGCTGGCTTAAGTATTCCAAGGAGGCTTGTGTAGGTTAGTATTTTATCTGAGGTGGCATTTATGTGCTTAATTTCATTTTTCTAGCTGAAGCAATTTAGCTTTATTGTGTGGCGCATATGTCTTTTGATATGGAAAAGAAACTTTTGTGAGGCGATATTCAAAGGGGTCTGCATTTATGTGGGCAGTTACCTCTGGCAGGCATCAGTTCTTGATGGAGAAGAGTAGCAGATTTTAGAGCTAATTAGGGAAATTATAAAACAAAAAGGCATTCTCTAACAATGAAAGATTCTTCAGTCAAGATCAGTCAGTCATCCTGACAAGCAAAATAATTTAAGATTGCTTGGTGAGAGAATAAAAATGTATTACATGGGGTTAAGTCCCAACAACGTTCATGTTATCTTTTAACATAAGTGTCTGTATAGGCACTTAGCATTATACAATATACACAGAATATCATAACAGAAGATCTCAGTTTCATCTTCCAGTCGTTCAAAAAGTTTCTAAGCCCCTGATCATTTAAATCTTTGCTGATTATTCATCACTACCACATTTTCAGAGAGGAGATACTAAATTAGCTACTTACTATGGATGATATTCACAATGCTGCTGAGCACAGTCACAGAGCCAGCCTCACAGAAGCAGGGGATGATAACGCTTTCTGTGCTCACCCCAGGTATGATGAGCTCCATTTCAGCACCAAACAGGCTGGCACAAAAAGTGGTTGTGGGGCTGGGCTGAGGAAGAATGCAAGTTATCAGTCATGACCAACAGCTATCAGCCCTAATGTAGGTGATACAGAGCAACGTTCCAAGGACTTCATCTTTAAAAAGCCCGGTTATACAAAAAAAAACCTCAGAAGGGAGAAATTTGCCCAAAATTAAATCAAGGTATTGATTAGATTTCACCAGAACCTATGTTTACACTAACGGCAGTCCTGGTTTGACTCTCCATCCCTAGGTCCAGTTAAGGTTCATTTCCACAAATGTTTTAAGAGATGGAAAGCCAGCAGAGCTCTGCCCAGGGCTGCCCCAGCGCCAGGAAGCCCATGCTCCCACTGACGGAGCACGCCAGTGCCCCGGTGAGGTGTCCCAGGCAAAACAGGACTTCGACGAGCTGAGAGCAGCCTGGAGGAGCATGCTTAGGCACATGGAGATAAAAGTTTTCTTGCTCCTCCTTTACAGCAAGGACTACCCTTCACTTTCATCCTGCGGGGGTGGGGGGTGGGGTGGGGGGTTGATTTCATACTCAGGGAGGAGTGCCTGAAAGACGCGGGCAGAAGCAGAGTCCCTGGGAAGCCTCATGCAAGGTGGCCGGCAGGTGGGACACCAGCCCCTGGCTTCACAGATCAGCAGAGTGGGCTGTCTGTCTGCTGCCACCGCACTTCTGGAAAAAAGCAAAGCTGAAGGCTCCGGATCATACAGTATCGCTTTAACTCCATAAGAGTTAAAAATTCCTCTTTGACTTTGCGTGATTGCTGTTTATATGGCCACGGTCCTTGGAGGCATCAGCTGAAGTCGGGTCCCCACTGCGCCAGGCGCTGCACCAGCATATGGTTAGAAGCAGCCCCTCTCCCCAGGGGCTTACAGCCTAACTGCACTAGACAGGCCAAATTAACACCGCTCCTGCTTTCCAAGTAGGAAGCTGTGACACAGAAGGATTTCAGTAGGAGCTGGGAACCTAAATGTTTCTAAAATACGGCTTTCAAGCTTTCTGGGTCTCAGAAGCAGAATAAAACTCTACCTTCTCCTCCTATGAAAATACAACCTGACTTTGGAGTGACCTTCAGAGCCCGGGATACAAAGGGAGCATTTGGGCTCGTTCAGAGCATGAAACCTGGCCCCGGTCACACAGCCTGCCGTAACAACCTGACAGGTTTTACATCTCTAAATGCCAAGGTGAGCATTTACTCTGAAAGGGGAAATGTTTTAAAAACCAAAACAGCTCTGAGAACTATTAAGCAAAGCTGTCATCAGTAAATTATTCCTTTCTGCCGGTACGTTTTTTTTCCCCTCCTGTAGTATGATCTGAGAGCTAAGTACAGCAGTCAATATGTAGTAATCAGGCTAATGATTGTCTAATAGCTAAATTAGAAGAGTGACTCTTAATCATGCAATTGATGCCAATAGTCTAGCACTGAAATCCAGACATGAAGCAAAACTCTTTGATTACACTTCATGTTTTTAAAGACCTAATTAACTTTTATAAGACTTCTTGATTTTTAAAATATCTTAAGTGAACGAAGCGTAACATTAAAACTCTATAGAAAGCGGCAAATGTGTTTCTTTGACATATCACTTGCTAGGTCTACAAAGAAGGTAGACCTCCATACAAAACTGTTAAATTTTCATAAGATTCCATAAAATTATGGAACCCAGAAACATATATAATGTTACAAATCTTTTGAGATTTGTATTAATTTTCTATAAATCTAAACTCTCTAATAAATATAATTTAAATGGTCTTGCAGAAATACAATCCATTAAGCACTATGTAATCTACTCCAGGACCATCTTACAATGAACCCTAAGTGAATTTGTCCAGTTGAAGCTTAGAGAAAAGGTAAAGGGAAAATGAAAAAAAAAAAAAAGTAAAATATAGACAATATAAAACATGGACAAAAAGACAAATGAGCCTATGCAATCTCCATTCTGTGCACTAATTTATTTGATTAGTCATGTACCAGTTCTATAATTCGTAGTAGGAAAGAGCTTCCATTAAATTACAGTGATTTCAAATCCTTTATTACAAATCTGTTGAACTACTTCTAATGAAATAGGAATACAGAGATTCTAATTTTAAAACAACAAAATCTCAAAATCTACTTTGCTGAAATTACTGACGATGGAACAGGGGAACCGTCTGGCCTCAAATAAGATTATAGTTCCTGATGCTGCCAAAAAAATAAAAAAGGTCTAAATATCCTACCAGAGAGTTGCTTGCAGTCTGGATGATCTTGCAGACTTCCTGCCAGAAAACCGTCTTAGAAGCCAAGAGGAGTTTGCCACAGTAAAAAAGAAATAAGCTATAAAACATACATCTAATGCTCACAGAAATCAGTGAGCAGTCTTTTGGATTAATATAGAAAAAATCAGTGTAATTAATGCAGCTAAAGACCATTCTTAGAAAAATAATTGTTGGCTTCAAGCAAATTAACTGCATGGGTACAGAAAGCGGGATTTGGCCCATCACTGCTGAAGAGACCTAGGGAACACCATGGCAACTGAGCAAATTGCTTCGAGGGAATGGGCAGGGAAGAGATTTAACAGCCTTTTCCCCTGCCTACATATTGAACTTGCTGAAGTTCTGACACTCACTTCAATCATGTCCGGTATGCTTTCCACCGCAGGGAAGCTACACCCTCTCACTTTAAAGGAATTTTGGGTTACTCTCCATCTGCCCAGGTAAAGAAAACAAGATCCTCAGGTACTACAACATTTCAGAAATCAGATAACGAACTGAAATCATATGTTTCATGGATTAGGCTGTCTCTGAATCAATTTATATTGGGTATTTTGCTGGGAGACTGATCCAAATTCCATACATTTTTTTAATTACTGGAAAACCACTTCAGCCAATTCTCCCATTACGGATGGCATATTTCATCGTTGTTCAATATTAAATCATAAAGGGAAGAAAAAATTAATGGTGAGGAGTAGGAGTTAGCATTTCACTTCCCTGCAGTGACTGCAGAATTTCGCTGATTACTCTGATGGGTCACTGAATTGCCTTCAGATAACCAGGTCCCAAATTCAAAAGCATTTATTCTATTATTATTACTTAAAAATTCAGTCTTCTGTTTTTTTAACAAAGGTGCGAGTCAAAATAGAGTTTTATAATATGTTATAATATGTTTTCCCTGGCCCCCTGCCTGCAGTTGTTTGGATAGCTGGCAGAGCGTGGTATCTGACAGTACAGGAACATTGTGGATAGTTTGCCATTCCTATGGGGATCTATCTTTGGCAATAAATTTGGACTGGATGTCTGTTAGTAGAGTGTGTCAAAACTGTGCCAAAAGCACTTTTGGACATGTAATAATAATAAATGAGTGTTGCACAGCATTAGTAAAGGAATTCTAATACAAGTTGTCCATCATATCACAGTAAGTTCTTTACCATGTTGCTGAATTTATGTCTCATAATAAATTAACTGTATCAAGTACTTCATTCTGTAAGTTCAGTAAAATAAACACCCATAAGTCTAGGTAACTTCCATGCCAACAGAACAATGCCCATATGCCTGCACATTCCTTTAGCGTACAACTCAAACAAACACAAGTCTAAAAGCTAAATTCATGGCTGGAGCAGGAGGGCACGTTGGAGCACAAGCCGCAGAGCCAGGCGTGCTCACACCAGCCGTCAGCCGCCCACTAGCCTGAACTTCCATAGAAATCCTCAATTAATGGCATACATAAAAGTTTGGTCCACACTCCATTTTACTGGGTCTGGAACAGCCGATCTAAAAGGGCTTGCCATTATATAGTTTTCCAGTCTGATGCAGAAATGCAGACAACAAATCTCTGCAGGAGAAATATGGCTTAATCGCTATGAGAATCATGCCAATCCTTTAGTACAGCAGTTGGTGTTTATAAAACAATAGCTACTGTTCAAAGCAAGCAAACAGATAAGAAATGTTGTGTATTTAGTGAAAAGCCTCATAAATACGAGAACAGGTAAATACCCAAACGGATTTTGGCATCTCCCAATTCTGAGAGCATTTGTGAGAACAAGTGTGTTGGTATGATAGGAATCTCTGAAGATGCTGAGGTTTGGTACACAAGGTGGTACCACCAAATGGCCATTACACGCTAGGAGGCACACATGGCAGCCCAAACAATTATTATGCTCAAGGGAAATTTAAACTATAATTGTAAGTGGAAGAGTTGAAAAGGACTTAATTTAAAAAACGGAAAGTCACCAAAATCCAAACTTTGCAAAGGAAAATACACATTACTTCTACCTGCTTTTTTAAGAATACTTAAATAATTTGCTCTTTTAGAAGGGGGGACAGCTCCAAACAGGCTCAGTTATATCCATGATTAAAGCAAGTCATGGTTAAGGATCTATGATTCGGCTTTTACCCAATAGCTTTCCTATCATATGGTCTACAGACACGAGAAACATCTCACAACATTAGGTTTGAAAATGCTGGCCAAAGCTCAGGAACAAAAAACTTTAAGGAACACCAAGAACTCACCCTTTCAAAGCCAAGAGAAGCTACAGGTGAGCCTACCTGCCAAAAACTCTGTTTTTAAAGCTGCTTAAATATGGGCTGGAAAACGTTCACGTTTGAGCAGCGACTTGCAGGCAGACTGCCCAGGGATGGTCTGAGGGGTGCATGCAGGAATGCAAGTTGGCTGAATCAGACATGCAGCACATGCTGCCTTCTGCCAAGAGGCATGTCTTCTGGAGGTGCAATACAGCAAAGAACAACACAGGATGGTGTGTTTAAGATGCTATAATTAGCACTGCATGCTTCACAGCAACATGGCCTATGGACAGCAAAATTATCTGGAATTTCTGTTGTGCTGTGTACAGCGACGTGTTCTTCCCAACATGAATCACCCAAGGAGGGAATTCCTTTCCAGTTCATTCCAGGCATTTCAAAAACACCCTACATGGCCTTCCAGGAAGACTCATGGCCAGCAGCTCCACATGGTATATAAGCCAGGCTGCCCTTCTCCACCCAGATAAGAGCAGATACCTTCTGAGAGAGACTGCACACTGCAGCTCTCTGAATGGAGCAGCAGGCAGGCGTCGAGCCAGGGCGCAGCTGTGATTGATGTGCACTTTGTGTGCTTTGTGGCTTACTCTATGATATTTCTAAAGGAAAAACTTCGGTGGAGTGACTAGCACGTCAGTTGTGCAGTTTCCATCACCAGCAAAGGGAGCTGCACAGCTCTACTCTTTCAGACCCACTGAAAAGACGCACCACAGAGCACAGTGACCCTCAGTCACACGCCTCCGTCTAGGTTGTGCCAGCACATGGGCTTGGGTTAGCCAACAATGTGTTCAGGAATAACAGCTCAGCATCACATAATTTTTATTTGTATAGGTGTTTTTCTTTATTAGTTTATTGTACCAAAGGAAGTGACGGTGAGGGTTGCATTGTGGCAAACGGCACCAACCTCAGCAAGAAAGGCAGAGTTGGAACTCCCTCTACAGCTTACACAGCAAAGGATCATGCACGGTGAGTCCAAAGGGACTAACACGGAGCAGAGGGAAACTACTCCTGCTATTAACAGCCATCCAGTAGCAACCAGCAGCAGGACCCACCTGTTAAAACACTACCACCACTTGACGAAAATGGTCACAATTTTCACTTAACCCTGATTTTACTCTAGGAGTATGCATCTCTCGGGTCTGCTCTTGAGGCAGTGTAGCTGTGTGCTGCCCTACTACAGGGAAACAGAAAAAACATAGTTTATGTTGGCAATTTTTGTTGTTGTTAAGAACGCCCTTCCTCTTGTAGTAGGTGTAAATGTATTTCAGCAGTTAAGATGTTGGTTCAGTCAACTGAGATGGAGTAATTTTATTTCAATAAATGGTATTTTTCAACAGTCCCAGATGAATATTTGTATTTCTCATAATTGCTTAGGAAAGAAAAGTCAAAATGTTATACTGCGAAAGTGCTCTTATTGCCTTTTCTTTATAAATACTGTCGTTTTAATTGAGATACAACTTCCACACTTTCCTGCAGAAAAAGCTACACATTTCTGAAATACATTTCTTTTAGTGCTAAAGAACAAAGAGCAGACATTTGAGCAAAAGTCTTATTATTTCACTTTTTCATCTGAACAAATATACTGGTTTGTTGTGCCTCTAGGAAAAGTATGAAGGATAGAGTGCTGTGGCTCAGCTGTTCCTGTGGTCTCTTCTGGACATCTATTATAAAGCTATTGGTGACAGTGGAGGATTGGTCTCAGAGTAGCCCACCTCAGTTTAAATGTTAATAACTATTTTTCCACGGTCACTATGTGACCAGTTCCTTTCTGTAACATTTGTATTCTGACACCGATTTAAAGCACCTTTGGTCATATCAACATCCACAGCAAGAACAGATTCTGGGCAAACCCGTCACCCTGCAATAGGAATATAGGTACCAGCAAAGCAAGATTCTCCCAGGAAAAATTGTACAAGCTGCTTCAGGAAAGCAGAGTTTGGATGAAACACCCACCTCTATGCTAGAGCTTTTACTAGTGAGTGTCTGAGCTCTGCACGCTCCTGACCCCTCCAGCTATATTGACAGAGGGTAACAGCAGAGACCCAGCCTACCTGCTACCTTTTCTCCCTCCAAAACAGCCAGGGGAAAATAAGTCTCAAAAAATACAAATACATCATATTGGCCAAGAATTTTATGGAAAAAGAGAAGGTCAGAAGGTTCTCTGCAGCCCCTCCAGGGCTGAGGCAGCACAAGCCCTCCTGTTTTCAGTGCTCCATCTCCCACTTAGCTCCATGAGATCAACGCTGAGTTTGCCCTTGCAACCACCTGCTGGGTGCAGAACACCCCTAAACAGGATGGTTGGAGATCTAAACACGTGTATGGTAGGTGCCTATAATTAATTCTGGATACACAAGCACTGTTTCATCCAAGCTTCTGGTAGTTCATTTTTCTTGTCATGTGCCGAATTACGTCCTTGGGTTCATGTACATTTTAGTCCCTAGCTCAGAGTGCTTGCATGCCCACTGACAATGGGAAATGGGAAAACTTAAGCCCTGCTTCATAAATCTAAAGACTGTAAAGGCCACATAATAGCATTACAAATTTCTTAACATAATTTAATTTGCATACATGCAACTCTTAAAAACTCTGATTTTCCTGACAACCAGAGCTGATGTGTTTTGATTCTGCTTTTATTGTGTATACTAGCATCTATTAGTACCATCATCATAATATATGCAGAGCGATTAATTCATGAAGTAAAAGCTTTTCTTCCCTTCTAAAAGCCACTTAAAGTAAACTGTAAACATCACAAACACTCTCATTCAGACTGATTCAAAGTTCTTAACTGGGGCCAAGAGGCACAAGATGAAATGTCTGCAAATGATGATGGATGGCTTCAGGCAGGCGTTGCTCAAATTTGCACTGGAACCACTCCTAGCACCTTGCTAGAGTACAGCAAGCTGAAAACCATCAGCAATCATTCCAGATAGGTTATAATGCCTTGCAAGTTCATGGAGTCCTTCTTGTATGCAGCATCTAGTGTCATCAAGAACATTAAAAATCACCTCTTCCCAAATTCATTTGTCCTTTGCATCATTTATGCATTCAGAATAACCCTTAAGCAAATTTTGGTATTGTTCATCAAGTGTCACGGCATCTAGTACCACAATGCCTCTAATCATGATCAAACTGGCTGTATTTTAAGGAATATTCAATCTAACAAATACTGTGAACATAACAGTGGGGTTTTTTCTACATGTGATCAGAAATATGTTTTCCAGAGGTACTTAATAAGCTTGACCACTTTAGCCAGAGATTAGCAAGGTACATAAGAACATGTATAACTTCAAGCATATGTGCTTTACCCCTGATTACAGCTGGGCAAGTCATATATTTAAGTTAAGTACATACTTAAAGTCTTTATGGAAACATGAATTTAATGCATGAGAGTTTGAAGTTGGGGTTGGTTTGGGTTTTTTTACTCCTCCTGTTTGGACTGATTTCTTCAGCACTTCTATCATTTTTGACTGATTATTACCCAATTTATTTTTAATTTAACTTCATACATGCCATATTTCCTTTCAGACAGAACACTTAATTTCTCTTTAATAGATTTCTGTCTTGAAATACTGACCTATTTACCCCTGGAAAGAAGTAAAAAAAGAAGTAAAAAAAAAGCTCTGGTATAATGCCTACTGAAATAGGTCTTGAACAGGTGCAGGATCTGACACACATAGAAGCCAGTAAAATGCAAATGGTATTTAGTTATTGAGGCAAATGGCAAGCTTTAAAGCACCACCTGTGTATATTTTGCAACATATCATGAAAGTGGTGAGAACCGTCCTCATTTATTCATGCATTAACTTGTGACATTTGGCTCAGAACAAAAAGCTGTAGAAAAGGCTAAGTTATGAGATGTCAAGGAAAAATGATATGTCACGCTGTAAGATGGTGCACTTTATATTTTAATGTTCACTTCAGTATTATTCTCAGTCCTGTAGCAAGGAAAAAGTCTGCTTGGGGTGGGGGGCAGGCTGAAAGAGGGACCCCAGAGTTATGTTCGTCCAAGTACATTCCTAGCCTGATTTCCCCCTCCTCTTTGTTAGAAAAACACAAAACCGACGGCCTTTTTGTTCCCTCATTTCTGCAATGCAAGCTTTTCCATCTCCATCTCCACCAAGCCACTCAGCAAGAGAGAAATCCACCCCCTCCAAGAGGCCAGCGTAAGGCAAATCACACCTAAAATGTTACGTGAGGTCTGTGAGTCAGCAAGGTGGATCCCCCACCGGCACGTAACGTGCCAGAGGACAACTAATCCCTTAACCGCTGGTGGAGCGTCCTGACCTCACACTTGCATTAATGCTACAAACTGCCTGAGAGGCAAATAAATCATTTCCCATGTCAGCATTTTATATAAAGTTGAGTTTATTTACTTGTTATGTATTTAGACTGTTTTAATAGCTACAGAACCGTATTAACATAAGAAATTGCAATGCTGCCTCACTATTTACTTCAATATATTTACCAGTAAAATCTGACAGCTGACAGCTTGTGAATGTGATGGTAATGTAATCATTACATTCACACTGGATAGAACGCAACTTTCTGAAAACGTGTGATAATATTTTCAGACTTAAATGATGGTTTAGGAATAAAGACGTAAGTATTTGTTTATGAGCAATCTATCCATGTTCATTAGTAATATTCCTGAAGGTTTGCAATAAAAGTTATTTGAGATTAATTAGAACAGAAGCAGCTAATTTGTCTGCCCGATTGGTTATCACATAAACCCTGACTTGAAATAGCACCTAAATAAAACAAATATAAACCTGCCACAAAGATGTGAACATGCTGTCCCAAAAGGCACAGCCACTTAACTTGTGTAATTGTCAGTACAGTCAAGAAAAGCTGTTCTAAGATTTGGTTTTCGACACCGGGTTATACAGCATGTCCAAACAGAGCAAATTAAATTAGGCTGCGTCTAAATTAGACTTCTTCCAATGGCAAGATTGCTTTACATCAACAGAAACATTGATCTGCATTAGCAGCATCTACTGAAGGTGACAGCGGAGCCAAGAGGAGATTTTAGAAAGCCACTTGTAGATCTGATCCAATTTCCCCCTTCCTGAAAAGAAGACCACACGTAACTCTCATTGAGTTCAAAGAATACAGACAAACTCCGTTGTTCTTGTAATACTCCAATGTTTTCAGGAAAAAGTTGCCTATTACAGTCCATTCTGTTCACCCCATCCCTTCTCGACATAAGCCAAATCTCTCTATTAGTGCATTTATTTACAGAGCACTTGAGCAGAACTCTATCACCTAAAACCATCTCTAGTGTCTCAGGGTAATAAGCCCTAACGTGAAGAGATCAATGTCAGTTTATACACTTCTCATTAGAGCAGTCTAACAAAAAGAAAAGCCTTTAAAAGTCTCTGCTGTTGAGCTTATTTTAGGATATCAAAAGATGACCCAGAAGGCTTAAGTTTCAAGATTTCCCTGCTCCATCTTTTCAAGACTTCTTTGTACATCACGTAGAAGCGGTAGGGGGGCAGGGAGGAAGGGGGGAGGCGCTTTTCCCTGAGGGACCTGCCAAGTCTCTTTTAAGGATGTGCTTCTGAAAGCTGCGTCTGCAGCTACCACCAAATTCCACAGGAGCCGAGGCTGACGGCCAAGAAGAGAGTCTGGATCCTGTATGGAAACCGAGGCCTGACTGCGGGAAGGAGAGGCTTTTCTGAAATGAAACGTTTTCACTTCGTGAATGTCTCTAAAATGGGCTGTGTATGCGAAAATCCAGGCTGCCAGTTATCGATCCGTTCTGATCGGTGACTCTGCAACCAACAGCATGACAGAGTATTGCAGAGAAACCAGACTGTTAAAATGAGGGCTGAGTAAATGCCTGGGGAGGCGGGGGGGGGGGGGGGGGGGGGGGGTGGTGGCAAATAATCCTGAGAGAGAGTCTCTCTGCTCTTAGTAGTTGCCAAAGGTGTTACGTGCACTTAGCAGGCAGATGGCTGTGACCTGCCATGTTCTACCTAGTTAACAGATCCATGGCAAATATCCATGAGCTCCTGAGTGATATACTTTTTATTTAATTTAAATTTTAAAGACAGTAATTAAGGAGGGGGGAGGCTGCATGTGTTTGTTTAAGTATGGAGTCTATATGCTCTATTTTGGGGGGGAAAAGTCATTACTGCTGCCTGTTCAGAAACAATGTCATGGAGCAGAATCACAATAACCATTTCTTTGATCTCCACATTATCAAAATAGATTCAACCTTTTGTCACAAATCTACATTGTACAGTTGCAGAAAAAGCTGACAAATGATAACAAGCACAGCAACAGACTTGGACTGAAACATATTTCTGAAATTTGCTGTATTCTGGAGAAAATCACAATATGCTAAGCAGTAGTCTGTGAACATCATGGAACTATTTCTGCTTTATTCTTCATTTTATTTCAAAAAAAAAGAGATTGAAGTAAGAATAAAATCCAAGACAGTCAACCACAGCTGTTAATGAAACAGGTAGCAACATCCAAAGGGGATGACTGATGCAAGATTACTAACTCTCTGTATTAATTTTAATTGAGGATCATTACTTTGTGGTGTGGGAATGTTCCTGAGCCTGTTGTAAGGTACTGACCACCCCACCATCATTCCAGTAAGTCACTGAGACATTAGTTGCTGCACTTGGACAGATTTAATTTTGATCTGTCTTTTCCCTCTGTCTGCACTGTCCCTCCTGACAGCACAAACCTCCACATGGGGTATTTATAGGTGCTTCCTTGAGGACGGCTATACTATGCCTTAACTCAGTAAGCAAGCCACAATCAATGAAATTACACTGTTCCCTGTGTTAACCGATGTTGTACACATGACAAGTTTTGTTCTGATTTTCTGGTGAGGTGCTGGAGGGGAACTGCTTTGCATGGACTCGTGTCTCATCAGGCACGATGCAAAAGCAAGACACAACAGGTAAATGCATCACAGGAATCAAGCCCTGCTTTCTTTAAAATTAACGGGGGTTTGTTGATTAAAGCTTCATCTGACTAACATCCTCTTTCTTGTGTCCATCTTCTATAAAGAATTCAGGTAAGGCAAGGTCAGCTGCTCACAGCTAATTAATCATCTAGCTGACTGCTAAGTATTATTTAAACCGTGCTAACCACTAAATGACCTTGCAATGTTTTTCTTAGCACCATCATGCCCCTAGAAAAGGTAGATCGCTCCCCAACAGACGTACCACAGGTGAATGTAACAAGTGGTCCAGAAGCTAGATGGCAAAGCGTTCAAGAGACCATGTTTTGCATAGATGAGAAAGACACGAATGTATTGTGTACTGAATATTACAGAAAATCCACCAGGGATCAGCAGATTGGTGTAAAATGGAAAAATAATGAAAAATGAGTTTGCAGTAAATGGTTTGCCTCTCTCCCACTAGCAAAAAGTCCACTTTTATTAAATGTAGAACCTCATTATGCATCTAGGTAATTGCCTGGATGAATCTGGGACAGACAGAAAAGTTAAGAACCATTGGAAAGTTAATTTGAACATTCAGCGATGGCTCAGAAATATTTCTCCAGTTTTGAAACAGAGGCCTTCCCTAGTAGACGAAAGTCCTTTTCATCCAAAAATAGGTTAAAAAACGTCCAGGAGAAGTGCAGCTGAAGAAAAGGTCAATCTTTCCTCAGTTCTGTCACCCCTGTTTTGTACCATAAAGAAAGAGGTGGCACAACATGTGGAAAAAGAAAAGGCATCAGAAATCCTGGAGGAAACTGCAGCCAGCTTCCTTTAAGGGAAGAGGGAGAGTATGGATGGGGCTTTTATTGGAAGAGCAGCCCTGAAATGCACGGTCCCTGCTCTGCAGGAGTCAGGCATTGCTGCACCAGACTGCAAATATAACCATCAAATACACATCAGTGTTTTCTCCCCAACTTTGCATATTGCCAGTGAGAAATAACAATCATTTGCCAGTGCCTAAATCAGCCATTAGGGGAAAGTCATGCTGTGTAACTCTGAGATGTATGTACAAGAAAATCTAAGCTATTTACTATTATATTCTGTAATAAAGGTGCTCATTATTTTATTAGAGACAATAGATGAACTGCTTAACATAGAAAGGTGAAAATCAGGTGAAAAGAGGGAGGTAATCAATAATTAATTATGCATATTTGAGGGGTTGCTTATGCAAAAATCAGGGGGAGAGAGAAAAGATAAAAATCCAATTACAAAACCATGATCAGAAAGTGAAAACAATGCTGACTTGTAAATAAACCACAAAAAACAAATCAAACATTGTTATGTGTTACGGAAGGGATATTTAAAAAGAACAAAAATATATATGGTCTCAAGAACTAACTGAAACCAAGTGAGTTCTCAGCAGATTTCTTCTGAGAAAATACAGTACTTTCTGACTTAGAGGACAGTTTTTGAAAGGATAATTAAAGCAGTTTATGATGAGAAGTACTGCATAAATACAAAGACATGGGACTAATAAATAATGTGCTTGTGGAAATGTTGGTTTTTATTTTCTGTGGAACCTATAAAATTTCCACTAATTTATCATCTCATTTTGTTTCAAGGAGTTACATTTGTAATAATAATTTTATTAAGCACATTTGGGAAAAAAAACTCTCTGCAACAGGAACAATACATGGTACTGCGTCTCACAGGCTACAGGAAAATGATTTTCAGGTACAAAAATATATCTCATGAAACATTTTCCCATCAGGTTATTAGCATAAGCATATTGGAAAGGGGAAGAAAATGCTGAGTTGGGACATGGATCAGAAAAGAGTGTAAGCCCTGCCTTAACTGTGTTTCTGAAAAGACACCTTAAGTTTAAGGGTTTTTTGTTGAAGGAATTCCATATTGTTGTGGGACCTACGTAAAGCGTGCCAAGATGCATCCCGGATTTAAGATAACTTTTGCTTCTGCAGACCCAAACACAAGGTCTTGCTGTTACAGATTTGCTAATAAGTTAAGATTGATTGACTTTATTTGATTTTATAAAATCAATTATGTAATAGAAATATAGAAGGATAAGAAATATATTTTAATGAAACTTATAGTTATACAGTAAAAGCTGCTATAAAAATCCTCTGTACAGCCCCGTACCAAGGCCACAGGAATTGGTCAGAATCACCTAGTAGGAATGTTTAGAACTTAAGATTCAAGATGATTGTTTATATGTAACATAGGAGAATGTACTAAAATGTCAAAATGAGAATTAATGTGAACTGGGGAGAGTTGAGTGAAGCAACCCATAGTTGCTGGCCAAGAAACAGTTACCTTAAGTGAAAGGTAATTCCGGCAGGGGGAGATCGCGACCACCAACTCATGTACCACCTACCCAAATCGTACCCCAGACCCACTTCTGGACCTTTCTAAGCTTTACTGAGCAGAATCGGATATGGGAGGAGAGTATGTTAATGATTTATGGGAAATATTATGATTATGCATGAATACTTAGTGGATATGTATGAATAAGTTCTATATATGGTGTCTGATTTTGAAACTTGGTGTGCGTCGATCGTGAGAGGACTCACTCACGCACCCGGCCGTCAATAAAGAAGTGTCTGCTTATCTACATCACATTGGTGTCGATAAGTTCTTCATTCCGAGATTTCGGTAACATTGCTGGTGACAAATCTCTCGACAATTTAAGTTAGCTCATCTGTGACAGTGCAATGTCTCTTTCTCCAAAGAGATACAGGAGATCCTTGGGTCAGGGTCACTACTGGTCAGAGCAGATTGTCGCAGAGCAATGCTAGGTCCCAGCTCGCTAATTCTGTGCAAATGATGCTAAAGCAAGTCAGGCAGTAAGAGAGAGAACTGCTTGTCCTCCATTCTAACCGCTGTGGAAACCAGAGTACCTGACTGCTTCCTTCTGCAAAGGCAGGATTAGCAAAAGCCCATCAAGGAAGGCAGCCTGGGAAACTGCAAAGGAAGAAAGGGAGTACATAGAAGATGAAGAAACTGGCCCAGAGCTATTTGACAGAAAAGACGCCATTTTCTCCAGCCCTGCTGGAAGGAATGTTTTCCCTTCGGTTTAAAATTAGGCTTCAAAGCCTTGATATCTGTAACGCATAGCTCCATTAAGATGACTTAACTGTCATTCACAGAGATCCATCCTCCGTAATCCCTGTCTTCACATGGTCTTTTTGACATCTCTCCCAAAAGGGCTGAGCACCATATGCACAGGCTGGCAGGCAGAAGCCGGCTCCAGCAGGGATTACCCCCTGGATTACAGCTGTCCTCCTTGAGGGCAGAGTTTTAGCTGCTAACCTGCACCATGGAGCTGGGTGCTGCCCTGCCAGCGGCACACACTGAATAATTTCCCAGAGGAACTTTCCTAAGCAGCCTGTCATTAGCCTGGGTGTCCATTTCAGCAGCGACTATTCATCTGGCCACCCAAGTACCTAATGGCGCTTCATCAAACTGTAACTAAAATCTGAAAATATACATATGTTTTTTAAACACGACTATTAGTTCCTTTTAACGCTACAGACAGTACACAGCTGTTTTGAGCTAATGGATGTTACTTTTATTGTAAGATTGCTTGAAAATATAACAGATCACATAATGGCAAACGAACAAATACATTTTTATCAGCATCTGAAAAGAGTCATTTATCTTCCGGGCTACGTACTGAATCATGACACCAAATGATAAGTTTTATCTCTTTTACTGTCAAACTCAATCTCAGTCAAGCCCCAAATTGCTAAGAATACAAGTGAAGAGTGAGCTTTACTCCCAAATGAAAATATAAGAGAGGCTAGCTAGCTGGCCTTTCCCTAAGTGGCTTTAATCTTTGTGAGGTTTGGCTTAAATGAAAACGTATGGCAGTGTCATCCTCCAACAGTCAAGCAAGAGACCCAGCACAATTCTTCTGGCTGGGAAGGTTATCAGCGAGCAGTGTCTGTCTTCCTCCTCTGCCTTCACCTCCTTAGTTTTCCTCGAAAAAACATCAAGCATTCCCCAGTCACCCAATCCCACTCTGTTATTCAGTTAAATGCATAAATTTCCTTTTATTACGTCTTTTAAACAAATCCAACTTTCCATCATACTGTATAATTAAAACTTAATTTTGTGCTAAACCTTGATAAATGATACCTAATATAAAGGCTGACCCCTTGGAATAGGCTAACATTTAAGGCTTTGATGAAAACCAAGTACTTATGACCTATAAAGCAACAGCTGTAATATCTTCACTTAACTCATGGATAGCTGGCTCATTTAAAAGACATCATATCACAGAACTCAATCATTTCCTTCTGAATTACTTCAGAAAGACCGATAAAATTTAATAGTGACAAAGGTACCCCATATGGATGTCCTAAAAATGACTGTTCACACCAAAACAGAAGCAAAACAGCAAACATACATTTTAGCTGCAGGGTGCAACCCCTGGTGCTAGCTATCCCAGGAAAGATTCTTCAGTAAAGGGAAGGTGAATTTACACTCTTGCAGTGATCAGCCTAAGATCTACAAAAAATCCTCTAAGCCTACCTTAAAATAAATATATTTTTAAAAAATCAAAGACTGCTGACACAGAAGCAAGAGCCTGTGGCAGAAACAGAAGTGCAAGAAGATTTATGGTAGGCTAATTTCATTTGAAATAACCTGTTTTCAGCCAGCTGAAGAAAACAGAACCCAAAGGAAATTCAGAGGAAATAACCTTTAGGTCAATTTGATATCTGTTTCACTATGTGTGAAGAAACATCCTTCACAAAACCTGGACCCTCTAGTCCTAGGAGAACTGATAATCAAGAGTAATGCAGAGCAGAAATTGTTGATTGTCATGCTCAACAACGGACAGTCACTGCTATCATACAAAACGCGTGGGCACAGCACTCCCTGAGCGGCCACTACACACAGCCTTCGGGGGGGCACGAGGCTGAGAGGGTGGGAAGTGCTGCAGGGCCACGGAGCTCGAGGAGATGGCTGTGCAGATCCCGCTCCTCCCAGCAGCATCGCTCTCCCCCACCACCTCTGTACCCCAACTCACCTCCTCACCCGGGGCTTGCGTTCCCTTTCCTCACTCTCTCTTTTGCCAGCCAAGGAAAGCATGTACCAACCGCTTGCCTCCGTGAAAATGCTGCTGTAACGGCAGCCTGGCAGGTAGCTGGTGCTAAGCGTGAGCAGAGCCAGGCAGCCTGTTTGTAAGAATCCACAGGTTTGTTACTGCATGAGGCTGACGGACGGACGGGGAGGGGGGATTAGCTTTTAAGGGACAGAATCCCTGACTTTTCCATCTTTGATCAACACTATATTCTGCATATAGGCTTGGGTTTGGAGCGATGAGGGCTCCTCAAAGATTCTGCTCGGTGCAAGAAGCACAGAAGAATCCAGGCACGTACGTTTTATTTTAGTAAGTCACAATTTTAAATTGAGAATATTGCTGCTTGCTTCCCTCCTAAGGATTATAGAAGTGCTTGGAGTTGATCTAGAGTCCAAAATATTTTCTGAACACATTTTCTCTGTGTGTTCCTTTATTTGTAAAATAACAAGTAAATAACTTCTCTGATACTTCTGCCAACAACATCAGAAAAGAAACATTTTCCTGCTAGTTTATTTGGTTTTATCTGCCTGTAGTTTCCACAGAAACCAATGTCACCTGTGATTATCTCTGTTATGACCTCCCATGGCAGTCAGGTTTGCACTTTTTGCCATAACCTTCCATACAGACTTTATTTGTCATGAATAATAGAAGTCCCACCACATTATGTATCTCCATTTCATAACGTGATTCAATATCAAGAATGTTGGCTTTTGGAAAAAAAGTACCATTTTAGAATAGCAAACCCTTGAAAATACTTCCAACCTGGATTTTGAGTGCTGCATAAGTCATTGCAAAACCTCTGCTTAATTAAATGAACAAGCAATGTGGATCTACATCAATAGGGAAATGGCAAAAAACACAAAAAAATATTTTAACAAGTCTCTGCAGGGAACACTAAGAAACAGGTAGCATAAAGCAAAAGAAAGAAGAACATCCCACAAAATTCTAATAAGAAAAACCCAACAGTCATGCACTTAGTCTGAGATTATGTAAAGTAGTTCTAATTATTGATCTCAGTTACACACCATGTAATTTTCAATTTTACCTACTTTGTTGCTTCATAAAGAGGAAGTAGAGTGTAAGCTATTTTAAGTCTAGCTATTTTTGAGGAGGAAAGAGGGAGAGAACGAACATCTGAAGTAAGGTGCCAAGTTCTATATGCTTAAAAATAACTGTGGGGCAAAATCTCCACTCAGCACGTGCAGCAGAACTTCATTCTTTCTAAAGATCCAATTTCAGTTGCAAGATGCATTAACTCTGCACTGATCACAAGTACCAAGATTCCATTTTGGGTGATGCCAAATTTTCTATCCTGAAAAATTTTGTTTAAATGTAATTTAATCTTGATGTTAGTTACTTCGAGGACAGATGTGGTTAGGAAGTGCCTCTTCCAAAGCTTTGCCTCAGCTGCATATCCTCTTTTGCATGAGGGGATTCCAAGCCATACCTGCCTTCTACTTGGAAATCCCTAATCCTGTGTAAAAGTCTTTCTCCCGGGGCCAGGGCTATCCTTCTGGAAGTATCCCAAACGCATGTCATTGGGATGGGACAAGAAAAATGGGACTGCTCACCCTTCCCTGCAAAAATAAATTCAAGAGCAAAAAACTTGGATGGGGGTGGGGGGTGGCGGTGTCACTAAATCAGAGTCATTGACCAAAAAACCAGGGATGCCACTCTGCATAATCCACACCCGATCACAGCTGCAGTCCCTTGTCTAGCCTATCTCCCTGACCCCAGCAACCTCAATTTATTTTCATACCTTTCTTCACAATTGTCTACAGAGCATCTTTCCAGAAGATGTGCAGCTGAATTTATTCTGGCAGAAGGAATTGATCATAGTTAGTCTGTTAAACTACTAAAGAGTAAGCAGTACCACTCTTCCTTTTCCTCTTGTGATTGCTTTTTTAGCAGACAAAATGACAAATAAAGAGAAAGGGAGCACCCTGCTTGATTATCTGAGAAGAGGACCCTACCTTCAGGAGAAGTTTCCAAGCTCTGAATAATACATTGCACAGAGCATCTCTACTACCTGAAGAAAACGACTGAAGACTCCTCTCTCCCATTTTCCTGCTGGCTGGTTTAAACAACTGTGCTCAACATGCTGCATGGTTTAGACCCCATTCTGAAGCAGCACTGTGCTTTCCCCATGAACTGTTGGGGAGCCTGAGGATTTGTAGCCACTCTGACTCATTTTCCTAGAGCTATCCCCAAGCTGAGCAAAGCTACCCCAGTGATTGTGAGAATCAAACTTATCGCTGCGAACACATATTATAAACACTTCATTCTGCAGGTCCTAGTTAGCACAGACACGACAGAGTTCTAAGTAACATGGTAGGAGATGAATGCTCAGCTTAAAAGTAAAATTACTGTTTCTTTGTCATTTTCATTCATAGCATGAACAACCCTACTCCAAATCAAGCACAAGTTTTACTTCTGTCTGACACAGAAGCAGCTGCACTGTGTTTGTCTGATGAGCTCTCACCACCCCTAGACCTCTAACCCATTCTGCCTATTCCCTTTCTCCTGCAAAAAGCAGAGGAAGATGGATTTTAGCAGCCTTCTTACTCAGTCCTAGAGGTAGCCTCCTGCCTTCTCTCATTGCAATACCTACCATTTGAATAGTTCCACATGCAGTCGTGAACCTGATTTCACCACATACTTACCACATTGTTCTTTCAGGTCAGGCATAGAAAACCTACCAATCTCCCCGCCACCACAGCAGACTTTCCAGTCGGTCCTGTGTTCAGTCCTAGGAACAGCACGTGTGAATTATCCATACCGATGGGCATATATTTTGGCACAGCAGTTTAAAAAGTCAAAGAAAGCATGTAGAGCCTAAGGTCATTGCTATTGTAAAACAAGCTTCAAAGATACTCATCACAAGTCACAGAATAAACAGCAGTGGAACTTGTCCTGCCTAAAGAAAAATGAAAGAACAATGATTAATATGTTGTAATAGACCTTTTCATCCTTATCGCTTCCAGACTGTGGAATGTTATTTCTGGCACAGAAATTCTTGGTCAAGTACGAAGAGTCATCGATTGGATAAAGTGCTTGATTTAGCCCATTTTTATTCTATTACAGAATGACAGAAAGAGGTTTTAGGCAGGAATAAAATCAATAGGGGGAAAAAGCAGAACTTGGCAAAATAGCTATGGCTTGAAATGAGAATGATATATTTGTAATGCTGAATTTTAGGGCAAGGATTCATTAAAAAAAAAAAGGACTAGAAATCTACTGTCAGGCATCAAATAAGTATGAACAATAACAGATTATTTCAATAAAACATCCTTTATCCTTGTCCTCTCCCCCAAAAACAAAGCTTTGCAAACTGGTGCAAGCAGCTTCTTTCCCTTGAGTTGTCATACAAGGGTTCCTCCACAGATGTGCCAGAGCAGGAGGCAGCATCTCCACTGGTCACCCCATTCCCCTTCTCGTTGTGAGACTTGGGCTGCATGAGACTCGGGAGCCCTGCAGGTCTGCACCACCCTCCTCCCTTCCCAAACAACAGGACACGTTACGTGCCCCTCCGTGGATGACCTTGACCACCGACCTCATACAGAAGAGGGGCAGGGGAGGCTGGGGGAATAGTTTCCCTTTATGTATGCAAAATCACAGTAATACCTGACAGGCTGAGGCCAGGTTTTTGGTCATACATCTGAGGCTGAGAGAGTTCTCTTCCTCTCCGAAGGTTATTAATTGTTATTTATACGAAATAATATTACAAGGTCCAGGTCAAAATTAGGGTCTGTACACTCCACATACCTGCAGTCAGGCACTTTCAGTGCCTTGAAATGTTCAAAATGTATCTTTTAAGGAAATTAAATTAGGGCAGCGGTAGAGGGAGTGCAACCTTAACAGTTGGAATATTTCAGGACACTTCTCACTATCATTTATTAAAAAAAAACTCTCTAGGATACACGTTCTATCCCAAGTGCCACTAATCTACACAGATTTAACTAGCTGGGCTCTTGTGCAAGCACATTACAGAGCTTTCCTGAGGCACAATTTAAAGATGGAGACAATTCTGACTTTTCAGATCACCCAAGGAAGAGCATTCCTCTTGGTATGGACAGATTGGCCATAACCAAGCTAACCGGATATTCCTCACAATGAAATACATGGTGGGAGGACATGATCTCACCTGCAGCACCAGAAAGTAAGGTGTCTTTAGAGAAAAACAAGAGCAGTAAAAGTAACCTGCATCTATTAACAAAAAAATCACAGCCTTGTGATGGTGACAAATTTGGCAGGGTTCCCGTGGCAGGCAGGGTTCACTGTCTTTGGGACAACCCTACTTTGCTCATGCAACTTCTCCCTGCTAAATGTGGGCAACAAAACCGCACTGTGCCCTCCGCAGGTTTTTCTCCCAGCACTCCCTAACTGGGGGGGGGCTTTGTCCCGCTTGTCTTCCCACCCCCTCACCCAGCCAGCCAGGGCTGTAATGCTTTGGCACAGAACCAGCAAGGTAAACACTCTGCCAAACGTCAAGATCCTCGGGAAGAGTCAACACAGGCTTATTCTTCCTTCAGTTCTGTGATCAAAACTTCCACAGGGAGACTGATAAGACAAGGGGGCTGTTATTGTTAAATACAGCAAGTACACATGGGGTAGATTAATCTCCACTTTACTCCAGGGTAACTGATAGCCTAAGTCAAGTTAGAGAGATAGGAAAATGAGTTTCTTTCTTTGCTTAATATTACATTAAGTTTCTTGTTCATCAGAACAGGAATGCAGCTCATAGGGGAAAAACCTACTTATTCATAACTTGAGGAAGGGGATATATGACAAGTGGTAAAGTCACAGGAAAGGGTGGAGAACACAAATATCCCATCAACTGAAGAGAGGAAGGTTTCTATTGAATGCACAGAAAATTGCTCGAAACTGGAACCTCTGAAGCAGGGAGACATCAGAAGGTCAGAGAGGACTGCTTTTGCCCTTTCTTCTAGACCGCACCTCAAAGCACTGAGAATATTTCATTTTCCTTTGTCTAGTTGTCTTCATTAGCTGAATTTCCCCCTGCACACAGTTCTCTGTCCTGAGAGCTCACTGGACACTTTTGTGCCCTTTAACCACAGGCTCTTCCCTGGGTGAAAGAGGATAGCTCAGAGGAACCCTGCAGTTCCTCCTACCTGCAGGTGAGCCGAGCCCAGTCCCAGCTCATCATGCAACAAAGCCCTTGCCCTAGGATGCCATGGCTTAGTGTCTTTCTAATGCATTTGCCAGCAAGTTTCTGCCATCCTCCTCCTCTCTGCACTTCTCCTTCCACCCTTTTCAAGCCCCTGTCCTCCAGGTCTCCTTTACTGGGGGCCAAGGAGACTGAAAGGGGTGACACTTTGCCCTGCCCCAGAAACCACAGAGGTAAATATCACCAGTGTTTCCTCAGAGCACATAAAAGTCTGTATCACAGGCTCTTTTCACTGTGCACCAAGGCCAGGGCCAAGGACAAACTGCTTTGTAAAACAGAGATCTAGGGGAGAGGGAAGAGAGGGTAAGTCAAGCTCTTATTGAAGTCAATGAGCAGGATCAAACCACTAATCTGGGTAAACAAAATACAGAAAATGACATTGATTGCAGATTGGCTTTAACAATGAATAATTGTGCTTTAATGTGCACATAAATGTGATAAAAATCAAGGCAATATATTCAAAACAAAATAAAAAATACAAAGGGGTATTTTACAACTAGGCTCCATTACCATCTATCCTAATGAGATTAAGTAGTAATTGCTGTGTCAAGAAAAAATATAGTGGGCTTGGTGAATGAAAGATCATGATAGGAACCCATTGTATTATAGGCTCAGGTCTAGCTGGAAAGAAGTGATGGGATTTTTCCAGCACCGCACAAACAGGGGTTTTTTTTATTTTTAATTTTTTTAGTATCAAAGGCCTTTCCCTGGAAATGTAATTCTTAACAATAAAAGCATTCCTCTTTAAACATACTGTAAGCCCTGCTGAAGCTATCTGCAGGCTTTTCATTCTTTCACTGTAGTACAAAAGTATCTTGAAATCAGTAGGTTTTTTTAAGCAAGCTTTTCTGGCTTGTTTTCTTACTGAGGATGCAAGGTTTCTAGTAGTGGGATTTTTTTTTAAGGTATTACACTTGATCATCTCAAAGTGCAAACTTCAGTACCATCTAACATTAATGAATAATGGATAAAAATACTAGATTGCTGAGGTTATTTGAACTTGCATTGCTGTGAATGTAATACAGGTTTGTTTGGGCTCATAGGTTTCGTAAAGCCTTTAAGAACCAGACGTCAATATCACACTAGAATTCAACAAAAATTAAGCAATTACACTTTTAAAGTATCTTTGAAAGTTTTGGCATTAATACTTTCTTGGACCTATACACTAAGTACGAGGTGAACAGAGGACAACAGTTGAATTGATACATTTTCTATAGCAAGAAAATACTGGATTTCTTTGTCACAGCATTAAATTGCATTAAGATGAAAATAGCAAGTCTAGAATTAAATAGCAGGTAGAAGAAATTCATGTTTCCTCCCTGATCACTTTGTTACTGAAATCCTTTAGGCAGGTGAGAAAATAAACAGCAATTTTCTTCAACACTAACATGTAGAATAAGCTATACCACAGAAGGCTTGGTGACAATATTAATGAGTGGTGACATTACTTACATCAGCAAAGTAAATTCATTTTGACAGTAATGGAACGATCTCTCTGGAACATGGTGATGGACACTACTTGTAAAGCTCACCTTAAGACATATTCTAACAGCCCACTTGTTCAAATCCTGTATGTTGGTACAGTGTCAGCTCAATGTAAATGCGGAACACGTTTCTACCAGCAGCTAGCTTCAGGCAGCAGAAACAGTTTGGAACAGAAAGACTTGAGGAAAAACAAAGAGAGTCGAGCTGGTGCAAAAGATGAAAATGGAATTCGGGTTTGGTCTTCCTTACTTAAGGGACCAAAGCAAGTAGACTTCAGTGACAAAAGAAAATAGAAGAAGAAAGAAGCAGAGACTGCTTCTTTTGTTCTATTAACTCAGCTGGCACTGATGAACTCATCCCTCTCCCATTTTCCTGCCAGCTGCCTCTAAACAACTGTACTTGACAAATTACGTCAGCAAGTCAAATCTCATGCCTTGTGCATGAGGCTCCATCATTTGATCCCATACAGCTGCTGCAGGTTTTGTTCCCATCTGCTCCTCACTAAGGGTCCATCAGGCAACAGCCTTTTCACTGGTATAAGCAGTGATCTGTCAAGAGCCACCACTCTATGTGGTGGTGAAACCTACCACTTCTAGGCTATGAAATCCCATATGAAAAAAACCCAAAACAGTCTCCTTATTTCTCATTGTGGTCCCTTCCTCATCGTGTGACCATGTCTGCTCTGTTCTGGGAACCCACCTGTGGAATATCACCTCTGGGAAAAATAAGCATGAGTGTCCTCCTGGGGATCTGCCTCACTGTACCGACATCCCTTTCTGGAGGTCCTGTATTAACTGTCCTCACTCTCATACCTTCAAAAAGCAAGACCTACAAACTGCTCAAGTCACTCATCACCTACTATATGGGAACAGCAACAGGCAAGCTAAACGCTCAGACTATAATGGCATCCTAAGTGCCATTTAAAACACAACAAATTAAAACACCTTCTTGCTTATATGTTTTCAGGTAGCTATTTCATGATCAAAATATCACTAATATCACAGACTAAAGAGCCAATGCACCTCCAGTCAGAAGTATGGTACAAGATAGGGAAATAGAGCTAACTGCTACAGCTGACCCAACCAAGAACTGTAAAATTTTGGGGGGGGGGGGCGGGGGGGGGGGGAGGAAAGGCAAACAAAACCACCCTAAAGATTCAGGGTCATGGTGACAACTATAACAAAATAATACATATTTTTGGTTATCTTAAACATTCTCAGTTGCTTATATACTTTCCTTAAGACACTTACATGATTTTCTATTTTTATGCACTGGTAATTGGAGTTTATGATTTACATATTACAGTGCAGTAGAATCCAATTATAGCAAATCTACAGAGAGACTGTATTTATTTCAGGAGAAGATACTGAGGAACCATGTCAACACGTAGCAACATAATGACTTGCTCACTTTCTGGCTTTCATGCAAAACATTGTAATGATTAGGTTTCAGACACTGCACGAGGATACTTAAGGATGAGCTATAAAACCATTCCACATCTGTGTTTGTTTTATTAGCAGAACCATTTCTGGGAAAAACAGGAAAGCAAATGCTGATCCAGCTGCTAATTCTGGATAACTCTTTTATGTCACTAACTGCATTACCGAACGCTACTTCTTGCAATCCTTTCTCCATGTCCTCCTTTCTCCATTAAGTATAAATTTCTTGTCATTCACCCCATCAACACTGAAGCATAATTATAACTGATGTTAATTGCATAGGTTTTACATTCCATATAAATTCAGTTATGGAAAAGATGGTTTGTCGATGGTAGATTGACAGATGATATAAAGAAAATTAATAAAAAATAGAGAGCTTGTATACATTCTGGGACAGGTCAGGATGGAAAGGAGTAAAATACACTTTTTTACAGGTAAACATTCAGTTTATTGATAAAATTATCTCAAGTGACAATCACCTTGATCTGAATGGAGCTGCTCATATGCAATTGCTGCTCAAGACCACAGCTATTACTAGTGCTCATCAAATCTCAGACTCCAAAGCTTTGTTTCTCAGTGGATCAGCAACTGCAAGTCACCCCACATGCATAATTTTATACAGGTAAATTCAACGGGACTATTCAGTCTGCTCTGAATTGAGATATGCTTAGCTGATTTTCTGATGGACTTTGTGGGAGCTGAGGCTGCCAAAGCTGCTGAGAAAATGTGGGTATCCAGCGCTGCTATTCATTTTTAAAACTTCAGGCTGATGACCTGAATATTTCAAATCTTTCCTTCCTTGTGAATATGCTGTCTTCAGGAAAATATTTTCACATGTAACTGTTGTATTTTTTACATATCTCTCATCCTTCTTCACAAAAAAGCTGGTATGATTGCTCTTGAGTCAGTCATTGTAACAAGCTTGTGCTTGATTAATTAATAACCCTAGTAAAGAATAATCAGGGAAGTGTGCTACTCCTCCCTCCCCCTGACCCCCATTTGAAAATCACAGTGCAGCATCAGCTGACTGCAAAGCCAGCTTGAACAATGACACAATGACACTCTGAAGTTGATAACTCTCTGTGCTCTATTCCAGAGCAGCAAAACTAATCATGTTACTCCTGAAAGCTCTGTTGTATCTTTAAAGTATCGGAAAACATACACCATTGTGAGAAAACTAAGTGCTGTTTCTCCATCTCTGCCAGTAGCTTCCCTTTCAGCATCTTGATAAAATTAAGGTCCTGTAACAAAGCAGGCAAGGGAGCATCTGTGGCAGGATTTGCTAGCACTCGTGAACAGCTGTGTGCACTCTGACTTTATATACTTTTCCCAATAAAATTGTGCATAACTGAAAGTGATGCAAATAACAATAAAGCTTGCATTCAGGGACACTGTAATATCTTTGTAGACAGATATATTTTTCTCCCTGAGAATGATGAGAAATGACTATAAAATACAAACCTGCTTCATTTCTATTACAAAAAAAATCAAAACCAATGCTGCCAGCTAACCATTAACTGAAAAATAATGAGGGCTAATGAAATAGCAAGAGTCCAGATCTTTCAGTGCTGAGACAGGTCTCTTGAGGAAACTGAAAATGAATTAGCCTGAGTTTGACAGCAGAAAAAAAGGCGCCTAAGACACTGGAAGGTGGGGACGAGGCTGTCAGAGAAGGCGTAGAGAACAGATTGACAGACAGCCTTATATGAAAAAGAGTAATTTAGGGGTTAGAGAATAACTCAGAAAAATGTTATAATAGTTAGAAATAATTTTAGAAAAGTAGTGCTAAGCAGACTGTCATTCCAGCATCAGGACTGTTCAATGGACCTGTATCATCATGGAGAGGGTCAGAACAGATGACCATAATGGTCCCTTCTGGCCTCCAAATCTGTGACAATGTTAGAACCATCCAGACAATATGCTGCTGCAATTTTGTGCTCCCATGTAACTCAGTAAGGATTCTTCCTTTTCTGTGTTAAATAAAGCTCATCCACAGAGTTGTTAATACCCCCTCCATCTACTTCCTAGTACATAGCTAACATGATGGTCCCAACAGCTGGGCTTGGACCTCCCAGCTGCTTAAAATAAAGGTCCAGCAAAGGCTGTGGAAACGGGTGCAAGTGTCTGTGGGCTATAAGCTCTTAGCTTAAGGACCCTCTGGTGTTAGCCCTGCTTTGTGGGGGGGATTGGCCTAGAAGAGCTCCAGAGGTCCCTTCCACCTGCATTTTTCTAAATATCTTAACACTGGAGCAACTAAATAAAGTATACATTTCTCTGTTTCACCTGGAAGTGATATTACTGTCTGCAGTTTTACTTCTGCATTTGTTCAAAATTGGCCCAACCTGAACAGTTAAGTACCTCTTCCCAGATAAAGTCTGGTCAAGATCCAAAGGCAGACAGAGCAGCACGCCCTCCTCTAGAAGGTACCTCTTCCACTAGCCACAGTTGGAACAGGTCTGAGGAACAAAGCCTTTACAAAACATATCTGTAGTGCCTTGGTATTAAAAGCAAACACAGTCAAAGGAGAAGTAGCATCGTTGCCATCTGTAGTTTATACAACAGATGAGTAGTTAGAGGACTTGCAGGACTTGGCTGTTAAGCTGAGATCTCACATCTCCTAGGACAGCAGTGTAATCCCTGAATGACAAGGTGAGGAAGTTTCATTCCCACCCCAGGGGCTGTGGCACCATGCGGAAGGAGATGATGCAGTTCATGGTGGCAGAGGGCATGCAGGATGGGGCAGGTTCCTGTCAACAGAGCCCTCAGTTGTCTGGGGCAGAATCACACATTTTGATGCTTGGACATGAATGGTTGGCACAAAGGGGAAACAGGAACCAGAGCCAGGACACATGGAAAAACAACCCTGGTTGTTCTGGCTCTATAGAAGGACATGCATAAATCTCTGTCACAAAGTATGCAATTTCTAAGATATTTGGCTCTAGACAGGACAGCAAGAGTCCAAACACCAGAGAAAGTATGAGTCTGAGTCTACCTATTTTTAAAAACACTAGGTAGCACCAAGTATTCTGATGAAAGCATGCTTGATTTTGGATGGAGGCGCACACAAAAAGGCATACACATTCATATTAACATATCCTCACTAGAACAGAATAGCTATTCGACAACAGACTGAGGCCTTGGAAGGATCATCTCAGCACCTTCAGTGAAACATAAATGGAGTACCAAACAATACAGTGCATACAGATCTTTTGGATGAGACCTGAGAAAACTGAGAAAGGCCTTTCATCTTAACCTCATGTTGTATTTTTGATCGGAGAAGTCTACATTGATGTCTTTGGTTAATAATACATCCTCTCTCACTAACAGGGCTCATTCACAGCTATTTTAATGCCTACAAGGCACTGCATTTCCATGATGTGTACAGCATGTGCTCATAAAATGCCTTACGGTCAGTTTGATTAAGAAATGCTACAGATACACAGGGCTACTCCTTGTTTATGATACATGTCTCAGTCCAAACCTATCTGCAGCTGGGTCTCTGAATTCCTTGGGAACAGCTGGGATCATTAAAAAAATCTCAGAAACCCCCTTACGGCATACAGAGAACAAAAAAGAAAGCTGAGTAGGTGTAACCTTCCTTCAGAATTACTGCCCCACATCACGCTGTTTCAGTAACTGTTTCAGTAACCCATAGCAGTTTCATGCTTATTAGAAAGGTCATGCCAATAAGCTCTGCACCTTTTATTCAGTTTCATAGGTCAAGACATCTTAGCTAATTGAGAGTCCTCCTGGATAATCTGCTTGAGTACTTTATTATGATTTTGTATAAAGCTATCAGATGTTGCTCCTGAAGAAGATTATTGCATAAAAAAACTGAAATAAAACCCTAACTATTCTGTTTAAGCACTTAGACACCTGCATGAGATTGTTATTTCCAATAGTTCTTGGACTTAGCTGATATTGCTATATCCTCTGCTTGGGAGGTTCCAGCTAAGAGCTAGTGGGTATCCCGTCTTGGCACGCACAGTGTTTCCAAGATCCGAATGTGCAAGCAGAAAAAGTTCTCTTCCCTGCCATGTGTTCCAATAAACTGGCAGGGTGATTTCAGTCTTTGGTCCTTTCTCAACACAAAAAAAAACCCAACAATTTTTACAGAAGGAAAAGACACAGCAGAAGACAGGACATGATTTTCTGTCTCAACTGCACTTATAAGAAAGGTGCAGAAGGAAAGGGGCAGCATTACAGTGATCCACATAAGACCAGCATGTTTTCTAGAAACCATCACTTGCCAGTTGTGCAATACACTCAGTGCCTTCCCTACAAGGCTTGCAGCAGAGCTGACATTGTTGGGACTCATGGAGTGTAAAAAAAGGTGGGGGGTGGGAATGGAAGATAAGATGCAAAAGCCTCAGTCTATCCCTGGTTTGCAGAAATGGTAGGAATCTCTATGATAACTTTCATTCCCAACTGCTGAAATTAAGGCCTGTCATCTCACCTGGCAAATAAAAATGGCAATTACTCTTAAGAGCACAAATGTGAATGGCAGCATCTGAGATAGAGCAACATCTTGGGGTTTCCAAAGTTCCTCTGAAGGACCTGAAATATGAACCAGCTCATGCAGATGAGTGGATCAGCTTTCCCCAGGAGTTCACTCTGCAGGGAATTTCTACACACAGGGTACAGAACACGCATCCCAGAGTGATTACTTCTCCTCCCTGCTCCCCTCTTTTTGTAGCACCGCCATGCCTTGCCCGTTCCAAAAGAGTTTGCAGGATGCCAGTACAGACTCAGAACAGTATTTCAACCAGAATAGGATGTATGATAACTTTGAAGTTCACTGCCAGAAGAAGGAACAAATGAAAAACCCAGGATTATTCAAAGTTATTAATTTTGCCTCATGAGTTTAATTACTAATCACTGGAGGTGGGAGAGAACAGAGTGAAAGAAAATCAGTGATTATCAGCCTGCAACATGTGTGTAGTTGCCACCCTCACAATTAGACTGGCTATGACAATAAGTCTGGCATTTGGGTCAGCTGATACACAGCTTGAAGTTAAAAAAGATCAGCACCTGTACTGGTGTAAGCAACTTTCCTCTTCATTTTCCACCAGGCGTTCCCACTCCTGCACCATCCCCACAGCTGCCACGCTGCCACAGGTTTTGGGGCCTTTTGACGATATTATTAATCCAGATCATTCCCTTGTCTGGTTTACCAGGCAGCCCTGCAAACAATTTCATCAGTACAATCAAAAGGGATAAATAAGATGACAACTAATGTATTATTTGTGGGAAAAAAAAAAACCAACACAAAACAAGCAAAAAAACCTGAACAGTTACCAGGAACAACCCTAGATTTACGTGAGGGAGTTGCTGCCAACACATTAGATTAAATGCTCATGTTGAAAGTTTTGAATGAATACTAAAGAAGTTTCGTTTTAACAATTCCAGGTCATTACATTTGAAATTATTGCTGGGAAGCACATCCAGAACGAATCTCCATAGCAAAAGTACACCGAAGTTAGGGAGTAGTTCTGAGAAAGTTGTTTACCCCTTTAAAAAGACATTTGTTTTAATAGGAAGAGAGAAGATTATAAATAGTGCAGCACAAATCTTCAGTGTAGGAAAGAATCAATGCAAGATCTCAGATAAGGTCTGCAAACTGCAGTCGCGTGCATCAGGGCCAAGTCCTGCTTGCTCTTACACAACAGCCTTATTGACAAAAGCAGGATTTCTCCTGTGGGAAAAGGGGATTCCAGATCTTTCTTTAGAACATCTATAATTATGTTAGCAGCAAATTATACATAATTACCATTTTATTGTCTTTGAATGTATTTATCACTACGTTTATCCCTGGTGGACTCAGAGATTCCAATTTTTGGCAACCTCAAGCCCTTTCAGTGCTCCCATTGACTCTAACGACAGTCGGACTGGATTCACGTATAATCAGAGATGATAATGCAATGTGGCCATGCTAGAAGTGGGAGGTGCATGTTTGCTCCTAAGCCAAACACAGCAGGGAGAATCTGACATGCACACAGACAGAAAGCTCTTTTCTTAAGAAAAGGTGTTGCAAATAAAAACTCTCAGGCAAACAGCACAGACCAAATGCTGGCCTTTAGGTGAAGGTACTATAAAACTAGTGGGTATCATGTGTGCATGTCTGTGGACAAAATTAAGGTTTTTTACAGTGCCACAAGACTGAAATCATGGGGGATTCATGAATGGACTCCCTGAAACTAAAATGAGGGTCAGATGAGGACAAAGTAGAAAGTAGTTCTTTGGTTTTTTTTCATTTGAAAGGACTAATTCTAAAAATTAAACACATATATTTATGATAAAAACCTCATATATTTCAGAGTAAAACCTTTTCATACAATATTAAAGTTTAAAAGAGTCTTCTGTGATTATTTCCACTAAATAAAAATACCAGAAGAAATGTCTTTACCTGAAACAAGTTCTGAAGCATCATAAATAAACATGCATTCATGGTGCTTAATGTTGGACTGTAATATAAAGAGAGGAAATGCTAATGAAGCAAGCTCTGTTCTACAGACAAAAATACAATCTTGCTAAAATAGTCTTTATTTCTCTATCAAAAGTACATGTGGTTCTATGCTAATTCCTGTTCTCTGTTAAAGGAACAAAAGCATGATTATTGTCAGAATTTATTTCTAAATAAAGACAAGTCGCTAGAGGTGCAGGATGCTCAGCAAACCGCATTTCAGAAAAGAATTCAAACTGCTTTGGTTTCATTGCCTTTTTTCCCCTCTTAAGTTAGCTCAGATTAACAAAACATTTCCCAAGACAACACTGGAATACAAGGTAATATTTAGTTAGATCTAACTCCATCAAAGCCAGCATCTGCTTCCATCGACTTTAGTAAAAGTGCTAACTTGCAATTTAACCTTAACATGCAAGGCAAGGTGCTTGCACTGCATAAGCTCTAGAACAATGTTTGGGTATGATGAGGCTGATTTACAGTTAACCAAAACACCAGATGACACAAACTGGTCTGCTCCTGGGGCATTCCTGGGTAACCAGATGTTTGACGGTTAGCATTTGTACCCACAGATTCACTGCCTTAAGAATCTGCTCCCAGATGTTTTTGTACAGTATACTTCAAACTAAGTTATTTTTAAAATGTCTCTGTTCCCTATGAGTAAAGCCTACAATCATCTGTCAATAGCATGAAAGAGTTCTTTTTTGTGTGCATTTGCATTGTCTAATTAACTTTCTTCAACATACACAACATTCCTCATGCTGTGAGATATATGGGAGGTAAATCAATACAAGATGGCAGTTTTTTGTCTCTCCTGGAAAGGCAAATTGCTTCTCTCAGTTACAGTTTTTCTTCCTCACTGGACCAATACACACAACCGAGAATTAACTTATTGCAGATGTAAACACCATTGTGCATCCCCGGTGGGTTCTCTGCCCAAGTCCCAGGATTTGGGGTTTTGTCACTACCTGGGTACAGAAAGTAGAGCCATTCTCTCTCACCATCTAATCAAGGTAATAATTACAGGCAGTGGATCTGAAGCTAAGAGGAGGAAAAAGGCTTTTCAATCACTGCCTCTGCATTTCAATCGAAGCCCCATGCTGTACAACACTGGAGAACAAGGTGTAAATCAGCTTAAGAACATAGTTCTGCATTCAATGCGTTGTGGTTTACAGCTCCCAAATGACCTTCATCTATCTTCCTTAGCTGTAGAGGTGTATAATTGAACTAAAGAGAGGCTTGAATAATGAGGTTGAGAGTGGCAGCTCGGCTGCTGTTGCTTAATAGTGTACCAGCCTTGCACTTTGTTTTCTGATATGTAACAAAATACTGTAGTGGGTCCAATTCTTCAGGGTGACACTTGGTGATAGTCCCTCTTAAAATAGAAAAGAGCAGGGGTTTTGCAGGCAAAAAAACTATAAATCTTTGGCTGCAACTAGGCTCCCAAAAATACAATTATATGAACCATTTTCTATTCAATATCTGCTCACAAAAGCTCAGAGAGACAAATTGCAATTATCTGCTCTCCTTTCAGTCATGGAATCTTTCTGGTTTTTTAACTTTTCATCTTTCTTGTGAAAGATTCCCCTCTCAGCCCAGAGGAGTACAGTGTGACACTTTCTAGCAAGACTGCTGTACTGGGACCTCACCAGAACAAGCAGAGATGAAGTCTCTGAGAGCAACCTCTCAAGCAACAGGACCTTGTTTTCAGATCATGCTTTTCCTATATTTATGGGTACTGGAGTCATCCTTTCTCTCTGTTCGTGAGCTTAACATTAGAGGGCTGCAGTCTCTTCAGACCTTCTAAGTCTCCTTACCACCAGTTCATTACTGATAACTGCACTGGAAAAAACGTCTAGCAGTCCGATAGCCCTGGATCAATGCAAGTTGTCTCCCCAGTCAAGCAGCTGCTAAAAACAAATGTGCCTCCTGTGGCATTTTTGTTGATTTCATGGACACTAAAAGACTCACTCATGCATTTACAGCACCAATTAAGCAGTCAGTCTGCTAACTGCCTCCACGTTACACCAACAGTATCTCCAAGTCAGTACAAGATCTGAGGAACCCAGAGGAATCTGGAGCAGGGGCACTCAGACCTCAGCCAGCATCCCCCATGGCCCCCCCCAGCAGGAGGCAGGGTGAAGGGGGTGCCAGCTCTCGAGCCAGCAAAGAAAGCCGAAGAACAGAAGGAATGTCAGATGCAGCAACTGACTTCTGGAGAGGCGTCTTCCCTGGCTGAGGAAGTAAGTTACAACGTGCTTTGCTCATGTTTACATCTCATGGGGAGACCCACTACTCTTCATTCCCAAAATCCCCTCTGCAAGACCCCAGGAAGCACTGTGGCAGTGTTCCCTCCAAAATCATCAGTCTACCTCACATCTGACATAATATGATAAAAAATTACAAATTGTATTGCTTCCAAGATTTTCACTTATTATTTTACTCTCCTCCCTTCCCACTTTTTTTGTCTGTCTACCTGACAGGGAGCCCCATAACTGAGCTCTTAGACAATCTGATTTCTTACAGTTTCATCAGCAGGGTGATGCAGGTGACAGCAATGAGGCAAAGCGAGTTTTGGAAAACAGCAAGACTAAGTTCTGTTGTCCAGGAAAATGCCAGGAGGTAAGATTCATTATGGGTTTTTTAATGCAGCAACATTTCCTAGAGTGAGAGCATATACACTTGAGAAACACAGAGTCCCAAGGAAAATAAACCACCAGCCATTTGGATATTCCACAGGGAAGTCTGCCATGCAAAATTTGACTTCAAAAAATAAAATAGATTTAATATATAAATGACCCAGTCTGGCTTTGTCACCATTGATTGCTAAAATACACAGCTCTCTGAAAGGAAAAAAAGTGGACTTACCAAATTTATGTTATTGCTGGCTCTAGTATTTCAAGTTGCCATTCTATCCCACATTAAATACCTCCAAGAATATTAAGCAATCATCATGCCCACATAACTTTATTGTACCTTGTAGAAGTAAGCTCCAGTTGGCTTCACTTGACTCATATGTTAAATTTTCTTTACAATAAAATAGTGGTACCAAAGCTGCAGGTGTATCAAGTTGTACTGTATAAAGTTTTAAGTTAAGTACTGTAATATATAAATGCTTGGCAGATTAAGTAATAGTGAAAGCCTTTAAGGGCAGTCTGATGTAGAGTACTGACTTGAAAGAGTAGTTCTGCTTATTTTTAATGGGCTTTTGTTTGCAAGCAAAAGTTGTTCAGTCTACTCCTAAGTCTTATCTAAAACACAGTTCTGAGAAAACTTCCCTCTTAGTGAAGACCTGACTGACGTAACAGTTAAGCATCTCTGTGTTAAGGTTTAAGTGCATTAAAGAAAGTTGAGAAAATACAGAATGGTAAGAGTTACAGATTCTTCTTCACTGTACGACAAGTTGACCAGTGCAGCAAAGACTGGTATCTCGTTTGTGATATGGGATGTGGCTTTGGCACAAATCTGAAAAAATCTTGTTAGAGAAAAAGTAATAAAGGTGGTAACACTGTTTCCCTTGGGACTCTTAGCCTTTAAGTACAAGAAACCTGTGTAGAAAGAATAAGCTAGGAAGCCTTCATCACTCTCAACTTCACACCTCCAGTACCTGCCTACATAGGTTAAACACAATACCACACTCCGAGCTGATGATCTCCTTACATTGACTCTGACAACTGACTCTCCTTTATAGGAAAGCAGTACTGGATATTATTTTTGAACACACTAACACTGACACACCTGGTACATCTGCCCAGGAATAACGGAGAAACCGTCACTTTTCTCTCTAATGGCTTATGTCACCATAAAGAAGTGCAGAGGTAAAATTTACTTCGGATGTCTGTTTGAGAGACAGATTCTGCTCTCAGCTCTTCCCATGTGGGTTTGCCACAACACCCTTGACTCCAGCTTGGTGGAGCTACTTTGGATTGACACCAGTTTATCTGACGTACGGGCTGTGCCTGTGGGCTGCTTCCTATCAGCCTACAGCCTGTGAAGGACTTCAGAGAACTGAACTGAACAAAACCTCCCGTCCCTTCCTTCATCACAGCCACCACTTGTAATGACAACGACCGGGCTCAGTTGCTGTAAATCTTACACATCACAGTGGGTTTCTCAAGGTAACCTGTCCACACAAAAGAATGGGAAAGCTACTGGTAGGTTCAAGCACACAGGGAAAGAAAAACATTTGCTTTTGCAGGACCGTGCCTCGCACTCAAAAATAAGAGAGAAAGACTCTGGTATTCCTCCTCTTCCCCCATGCAGAAGGGGAAGTTCCCCTCATCATCAGTTTCCAGAATCCTGAGCTTTGGAGATACTGCAGCTACCCCAGTTATGATGATCCTGGAGAGGTTTATGCTCTCTGAGATTACTCAATTACTGCCACTACTTTATTGCACATGAAGTTCTCAGGCAGGCTCTTAGTTGGCCCAATTTACTACAGTTCTCCTGAACTCAATGGAAAATCCTGAACATTTACAAAGGATGTAATTCTTCCCTTTCCTGACAGAGGCAGAAGGATAGCATGCATCGAGGACCCGAATCATGAAATGGGAAAACACTTTGAACTGCAGAATCAAGGCGGGTATTTTATTTATCTGACTTTGGTCCTCGGGAAGTTTCTCTAGCTACAGCAGGCTCAGAGGACACGCTGCACCCAGGGCAACAGCCTATTCTGTTTGCAGCCTGGCAATAATGATCTTCAGCCTTGATTATCAATACAGCACCCACATTCAGAGCTTCAGCTATACCAGTGACCTTAGTAGGTAAGATGGGAGGGAACGGGGGCTTGAATTCTAGCAGGCAAAATCCGCTGACCACATGAAGTGATTTTGCAGCTGTTAGAAGCCACGCAGACCTGTGAAATCTCAATCAGCAGACTCACTCTGGCTGGTAGACAGCTGGGTCACTGTCACAGACACAAACATCTTGTTTAGTTGCACCTCACATGAAGATTTTTTGTTGTAGGAGTGGCTACTAAAGGCTTGGAAAAACTTTATATGCCCACATACACACACTTCTTCCTTGTATGGGGAGAACACAGTAAGGAGAATTCTGGTTCTTGCTTTTTCCTTTGCACATCCAGAGATATATAGGTCACATCACTGCCCAGTGAGTACTTACAAGCAAAGATATACAGAAGAAGTCCAATCACCTGTACTGGCTACAGCCAGAAACATGAGGCACCTCCTTATCACACTGCTCTTTGTGAACCAGCTTACCCTTCTCCCTTCTCACATACTGTGCTGCACATCATGGCAAGGTTTGTCTGAATGACTGAGCTGCTTTTGCTCAAACACGGCCTGTGACACACAAGCAACCCCTGCCTGCTCCAGACAGGGTCCATCAAGGAGAGGATACCTGGTGGGCTCTGTCGTTAGAGCCTCCCATCTCCCAGTTTACTATTAAAAAGCCCACACCTACGCTTGACCTCTGCCTTCCATTGGTATTTACACTGAGGCACAGAAGAGCATTCCACTTCTGGACATCTCTCTCCCACTGAAAGAATCACCAGGACCCAAATCTTCTCATCACCCATTAGCTGAACACACTTTCCCTTAGTGGTGTCCCTTTGAGAGGTGTCCTCTCCTGGAGCTGGAGCCAGGCACCAGGGTCTCCACGCACACAGATGAGCTCCCCACCTTTTTGATGGTGCTTTCCACGTCTGAACAGTGCACTTCAAACCACAGTCAAATAGAGTAACACGTTATTATAAGCAACCGATATTTCAATCAAAAACACCAAAACCTTGTCTCCATTTCCTGTGGAAAATCTTGCAATTCACTGCAAATAACTATACTAGTATTTAGACCCAATGGACACCGAGGTCTAGACATTTGAAATAACTAAAAACGCCTCTGCCCTGCAAGGTCATCTACAAAAAAGAGCCACCAACATTTGGCAAACTGATCAACCTTTGCCAAATGTTGAATGCAGACAACTTGTCAGTCTGTCTGCCTGTTTGTTTTTGTGGGATGGGGACTCTTGACTCGAATCAGGAAGAAAACACGAAAGAATTGTTATATCTTTCTCTAGGAATCCTTTGAAAATAAGTGCCTTTTGGTGCCTTTTGGGCCTTTCCAAATGCAAACAAGTTGCTCCTGAAAGGAAGCACCATAAGTGCTCTCTGACGAGAATGTTTCAGCTGACTGCAAAGGCAGCCCAAACTCCTCCGAAGGCAAAGGATGCACAGCCCTCTCCTCACACCCACCCCAGAAACACACCACTGGGCATCTGGAGGCCAAAGACACATGATCCCCCTCCCTCTAGCACAGCCATATTTCAGGCAGAGTGATCGACTGAGCAGGGGCGCTGGGCTCAAAACATGCCACAGATCCACAGCTTACACATGAGAAATGCACACGAGCGGTATCTAGTCCCCTGAATATGCAAGGCTGGTGGAAATGTATGGAAAAGGCAGATGATTGACCCTGCTAAAACCATACTCTGTTGCTTACAACAGTAGATTTGGCAGGTCTGGTTGAACTAATACTCTTCCAAAACTGTTGTGTGGAGACTTACTGCAAAATGATTTATCTGGGAGATTACAAAAGCAAACCATAAAAATAAAAGCATCTGGAATAGTGCTGCAACATTAGGGAAGCCTGACTTACCAAGTCAGGTCCTGAATTGCTGCTGAATTCAGGAACTGGTAGAATGTCTACAGTTTTAATTAAAATCCTTTCCTTGTTGGAAAAATCCATAGAAATAGAAAAGTCCTGTGGGCAAATTTCTAAGAGTTTCTGCTTTCACTAAAACTTCTAATTAATGCTTGATTTCCAAATTACTTTCCCATCTCCACAACATACTTCCAAATCAAAACCAAAGTCCACGTGATCTTCCTGAGAAACACTACCGTGTAAGCTAAAGCTGCTCCCAGCACTTGGCAGTGTCTTAAGCTGTGCACTTAATTATAGAAGAGAGAAAAAAATGACTTTGCATAATGTCGTCGAGAGAGTCACATAACTCTGCATTTCATTCTAATTATAGAAAATTGTATAGCTTAAATGTGGACAGCATAGAGTCCTTGGGTATTAAGCTGGACTAACTCTATGCTAAATTGGCTATCTTAAGTCCCTGCTTTTTAGCCACCCTCCCTCTTTTCCTCTTCCTATAATTTGAAGACCTACACCATAACCTTGGAGCATGCACATACAGTTAAATATAACTTCTAAATATAATTTATATATAATTTCTAAAGAGAGAAAGGATTGAGAAGGGATTTAAATTACTATTGAGCCAAATTCTTCATTTCATCTTAGAGGCACTGATCAGTTTATTGGTTTTTTTTAACGGATAATTACAGCTCCATGGTAAAGACTTACAGAGCACTCATAAGCATAGTACTAAACCCGCTAAAACATCCATAAACTTTAAATATTTTCTTATTTTCTTTAATGCATTTTTTTCTGCCATGGATTGCACTGAAATTTTCTGCTAAGCCTAGCAATGCACTGACAGGCCCCACTACTGATATTTTCCCACCAACCAGTTTTAGGAAAGAGGACAGAGCAGTTCCCAGAAACCAACAGCGGCCTGTCTTTGCTCAGTGTAGATCAAGAGCAAGTCCACCAGAATCAGTGGTATACATTTCTAATTTATATGCTGGTATAAATTAGAAGAGTAAAGGTCAAGGATTATGAAAAGGTGAAAGTTATCAATTAACTCTCAGTGTGTGATTATTTGTATTACAGTAGTCCTTAGAGGCCAATGGAGACAGAGCATTCCTTGTGATAAAAATCACACTTCAAGAAAACTGCTGATTCAAAGATCTTAAAAGAATTTACCATTTTCAGGATTCTGTCTGCACTTTTATCAAATTAAAACTGCAGCAGTTGTGCACCTTTGTTTATATTTTCTGAATATTTTCTCTTTTTTGAAAAAATAGGAACAGTTATCACGTAAGAAAATGTTTGCCCCTAGTTCCAGCATGTGTGTTTTCCGTCACACCCAGCCTCCCAGCAGTGAGTAAACTAGCACAGATCCCAAAAGGAAAAAACATTTTGTCACAGTTTACCTAAGAGCTTTCCAGCTGATGTCCACCCTGTCAGAGGTAGCTGCTACGACACAGTGGAGATCCATTTGCATCATTGTTTTTTCTAAGAAATATTAAGACTCGGAGAGGAATGTCATGCTGTTACAAAACTAACATCTAATATTAGCATTATTGTGGGAAGCCAAAGAGGAATGCTCCTACCACAGTACGAACACAGCCTTTGCAGAACGTCACCCAGAATTTTGATTCTTAGCCACACTTCTGGCTAGACATCAGTAGATGGTCTGGTTAGGCTGAGGTGGTGCGCAGAGTACAATATAAGAATTGAAAGTAACTGATTCAAACTGATTGTTCTCTGGAGACTAAGCAAACAACTCGATGGACTAGGCTTTCAACGCCAATGATAAAAAGTGCAAACATTTTATTCAGCAGACAAGTTTGTGAAGAGACTGCCACATACATTTGTCAATTGTTAAAATTTCTCACTTAACAGTTCTGCCTCTCTCAAGTTAATATTTTCCCAGAGCAGAGACTGAAAGAATTTAATGATCACAGCACCCTTTAGATCTTCTGAGAAAAACAAAATTCTTGCCAGGTAATTGGCATCAGCCCCTGTTTACCAAATGCTCTTCAGCCTATAACCAATAAATGATTAACAAGGAACTTCTCAAGTCACTTTCCAGATGTTGTTTATTGAGACATCCTTGCGCTGCAATGACAAATGGGGCAGAAATAAGCAATGCGTAGCTTGGCAAGATCCTGCCACTCAGCAGAATATCCCCAAGGCTGAATAATTTGGGTGAACACCACTGTACAAAGGTTAGATCTACTTTCCTTTATATAAACAGAAATGTGTCCCAGCTGGTACTCGTTAGGTTTGAAGAACCGAACACTCGTATTTTCTCAAAACAGGTAGTAACAACAAGCCTTTAACGCAAGAGCAAAGGGTAACACTTCAGGGTAATAGTGTTTGAAGTGCCTAATGCTTTATTCTCATTTTGCTGTAGAAGAAATCTTAAGATAGCCACAAAGTTTGCTAGAATGAGCTGTGAAAAGTTACACTAATAATGGAAGAGGGAGGTAGGTTATTTTTTCCATTATTTTGCACCTCATTATACTCCTAAAAATAATAGTGTTGCTGTAATGATAATTCCAATACAAAGCAATTTATATGGGACAAAGCTGCATACATACTGCACCGATGTGAGGATGACTGTATTACCAGGAGCTGGAGGGACCCAAGTGACCACTAGAACCAGCAGTACTTGCTACAGTTAAAATGTCAAAATTCATAGCAAGGGCTGTACTGCATTAGCATCTATACATGCACAGTGCATGTTTGTAACTATTCCATATACGCACAGGGTGACAGAGCTCCAACCTCAGAACTACTGTGATGAAAATTCTGAAAGTCATTAACAATCCTTTTCCCAGGCTATCAAATGGGCTTGGATTAAGGAAAAAAAAAAAAAAAAAAAAAAATACACACAAAAAACCAACAGATTGCATATGTATCGATATAATAAAGGTTAGCAGACCTGTTATAATAAAACTGTAATTGGAACTGATCTGCAGGGGACAGGCGGACACAAGGGCAGGGAAATGTACATCTTAGTGACCAGATTTGCAGGTACAGTGCTGCATTAAGATCAGATGTTGAAATCTACTAGCTGCTTTTGCAAAATTTAAATCTCAGAAGCCTGAAATCCTACAGAAATTTGCATATTTTCAGTACCCTATGTTAAAATATATAATGATTCAGGCACATTTGAATAAGAGACAAAAAGAAGGATAATAGAACCTGTCTGGTTTGGGATTCAATCAAGAACTGGGACCCTCCCTTTGACTGGGATGTGATTCACTACTCTGCATCAGACAAATAACAGAAACGGTTCCTGAGATAAAGGGGGTGTTTCAGCAGCCAGAAAACAGGAGGGAATAGCAGCATCGCGTCGCAAAAAAGAGCCTCTTCCTTCCCCTCTCCCACACCCTCAGTACAAACGCTTTGTGTATGACAACAGATCCTTTTCCAACACCTGCAAGTGACCTGTGGTGATGCTTTAACAAGCCTCACTGATTTTGTCCTGTTTCAAATCCCTGTGACCCTCTAATAACAAATAAGACTTGAGGATGGGATAGGCTGGAGTGGCAGGCGAGCCAGTGCAGCCTCACTTACCCAGATGCAGTATTACCTGACTTCTGCTCCCTGTGGTTTCAGCCCTGTACTGGCAGTCCCCCATCAATTTCACTGGCACTATCTAGCCCCAGGGGATTTAGGATTTAGTTCTGCTAATCTCTGGATCCCATATAACATTAGATATTTAGGCTGTGATCTCAGGCAAGGATTTGTCCCTAGAGTCATATTAGATTACTAAGCCCCTGGGGAAAAAAAATAATTAAGAAAATCCATAATGAGGAGTATCAGTCAGAGATATGTTCTATGCCACAAAAAACAACTGAAAGGCACAAAATAATCTTGTTTAAAAGGAAGAAGAATTTCCTTCTAAGTGGCAAAATGGCCACGCGTAGTCTGCAGGATCAGCTGGAAGCGGCTGCAGGTCGCTGGACGCAGAGCGGGGCAGTGAGGCCAACCGCCGGGGCTGGCTGGACCACACAGCTCATCCAAGAGCCTGGTTTGCTGGGCTCGGTGGGGAGGTGCTGGTAAATCCTCTGCTGCCCAGACTGGAACTGGCTAAAGGTTATTAAACTGCATTCATTCCCAGCTACACCACTCTCCTGCTGTAATAGCACTGTCAGCTTGCAGATAAACAGTGAGCTTAAGGAGGCATCATCTTCTTCGCATTTATGGAATTCAAACACCTGTCCAGCTCCTGCCCATCCAAATATACACACCAGAATAAAACCTAAACTCCAGTCCTGTCTCTACCACTGGCTGAGATTCCTTCTCATTTACGCTAGCCCTAAGAGGCACTTGCCAGGATCCTGTGCTGAGAATTGACCCTCCTTTCTCATCTCACTCCTGCAAACAGGCCCCAGGCGTAGCCAAGGTCTCCCAGCACGTGATTTCTCTGGTGACCTCTAGATGCTGGAGTTTGATAGGTGATGATTCCACTACAAAGCACTTAATCAATAAATCAGTTCAACTTCTTTCTGAATCAGGTACTGACACAACAGCACACTAAAGAAGGGCCTGAAAGAACTGTGTGATAATTTATCGATTATAAACAACCCAAGAGCCATTGTCAAAAGCAGCAGGCATTGTTCTTTCCAAAAATCAAATCCATACTCTAACGATCTGTTTTCCCTCATTAAACACTTGAAAGGCTTTCTTAGTAGCACTTTTTAACTACACGGATGTCCTATTTCATTTTGACACATACAACGTGATCCTGGCATTCTGTTCAGTGTATAGTTGCTTGTTTTGTTTACTGTTATTTTACGTCATATATTCTCCTTTGTAGTATTCATTTATAAATAGAAAAATCCATGTACTTCTTTGTCTCATCTGTCTTTAGTGACAAAATGTACAAAACAAAATGTCTGAGTAGCCAAAGAGAAGTCACACCAGAAAGAAACTGAGGAAAACAGCAGAATTTGTTTGAAAAATATTTGGAATATTCTGTTCTGATTTTCCTTTGAGGTTCATATGTCTCACATCTTTGATGGAAAGGTAATGACTGCAGACAAGCATGCAAGCAGATGTGATCCAAGCAGATTGCTTTGATGTATTCTCTTAAGCTTATTTTAAGAAATATCACTTGAAAATGACACTTCTCAAAAGTTGACAAACCAGGTTTCATTTTTTGCCTCATACAGGGCTGGTCATTTCACCTCTGAATAGCTTCATGACCCTTCAGGGGAACTTCAGTTGTATTTACTAACTCTTTGACTCTACAGTGAAGTTATTTTCTCTGTAGAAACAGATCAGTGGGAATAAGCTTCTGGGTTCTGCCTGGGAAAGGTAAGTGGATTTGGCATTAACAAAAAATTAATTTCAGTATCAGACAGGACACCTGTATCTTTCTGCCTGCAACTGTTCAGTGTTGAAATTCAAGAATCATCATAAGTGAAAAATCCTTTCTCCCTGGGAGAAGCCCGAGCCACGCTGGGCTGCAGAAGACAGAGTTGGATGCATCTCAGCACTGTGGACCACTTGTCATTTCCACAAGAGCTATGGCCAACTTCAGTAAAAGGCTGTATTGTGAACAGCTTAGAGAGCTACAGTAGCCAACACTGACAAGAGAATTTGGTTGATACAGCTGCAGGATGTTTAATATAAACTTGAGCTGCTGCCACCTAATTACCCCTTGTGTATTTCTTGTTTAATGCTCTTAGGATCAAGGGCTGTTCCTCAGAGCTCCTGCTGAGATGCAGCCTCCCAAATGTTTTTGAAGTATGCACATGTTGAAACTTGGTACCCACAACCTTACGGCTGAAATGAGCTGAAAAAGTACTTTGTCAGCATGAGACATTATTGACCCTTACAACATACCACGCTATTTCATGGTGAAACAAAAAAATATGCTAATTGGGAAAAGTATATAGTGCAGTCAATAGAGTTACGATAAAGATACATCAGTATAAACAAGATCATGGTCTGGCCCATTATTATTAATTATTTCCAGTAAGATTGGTTTGTGTGTATGAATACATTACTGAACACAGCTTTCTATTTGCTCTGACTTTATGTGCAGTGCACATAGTTAGATCTGGCAGAGAAGCACAGATACAAACAGAAAGGCTGAATGAGAGCCTGGGAGCTTCTGGCTTTGCTACCCGTTCATCGTAGAACCACATGGAAATAGCGTAGCGCTCTTTGTTCATGGATTCAAAGGCCTTTCCTCCCCATATATGAAGCACAAAGATTCTGAATTATTTTCAACCACTCCCACAGCTGTTTCAGAAGGGAATTAGGTAATGTTTGTAGGGATCTTTGAAAACAAAGCCCTGCATATGTGCTAAGTGCTATCTTTATTAGTTTCATAGGCAGGTCTGCAGTAGAAAAGCCCTAATAATTTTATTGTGCATTCCTGAATATTTAACTCTTCACTCCATTTTTTTCCTCACAGTAACATAGCTGTTCACACTGCCCTTGTATTAGCTGACTTCCCTCAAATAACTGAGCAAACAAAGTGGCAGTGTTTGCCACAGTCCTGAACCCCTCGGGTTTACAACCTACAAGTGGGCTGGCAGCACTGCCTTGAAATGATTCACTTTCCACAAGCACCCGAGAGAACAGATTAAGTCAGAAGAAAGGAAAACTGAAAACCAACATCCGTTGGTGCTTTTTTTATTTCAAAAGTGTTTGAGAGAGTGAGTGGAAGGAAGGAGTCTAAAGCTCCCAAACTACACTTTAAAGTATTTTACTTAAGTGTCAAGGACAAAAGCCCAAATGTCAGCTCTTCAGGGCTTTTTTCATGAATCACTGCAAATAGAGCCTGAGACAAGAAGTGGAAGACAGCAAAGAGACGTTAGGAAAATTCTCACGAGATTTGCACTGCACTTTCATGATTTATAGACGTATCAGAGCATGCTTTTAAAATAGTTCTGATTTGGTGCACTATTTGCAACACCGTTCTGCTTATTATCATAATTAACAGGAATTCCTTCTCTCGGAATTTGCCTCAACTCTCCAGCCTTAGAAGGTAACTACATGGGTATTTCCTAACAGCATGTTGCTAACAGCTGGAAAGTGCTCTACCTGATGAGCTTCCCAATGCCCCCTTGTCTTAAATAACTATTACTGGCTTTGTTTTACCCTCATACACACTGAAAACTGGAAACACTCAGTCCTGCTGACATTCTGATGTTAAGCAGTACTCCACCCAAGAAATAGATCTATTAAAATCAACATAAAAATGAAACAAATCAGCACCACTGCTGGGATTTAGCTTTTTGGGTGACAGAGAACAGAAAGCTATGCCAGGAATGAGGCCCTAACAATGGAGAATTCAAGTCTCTTCTCCCTAGGGAGCATGGACAGCTCTCCAGGTCATCCAAAGAGCTCCTGCAGCCTAAAATACGAAGGACAGAGAGACTCTCAGCTCTGTTCCCGTGACATGGAGCCATCAGTTCAGATGGGAGCATGGCCTGGTGTTGCCAGCTCCTGCTCTCATTGCTATATGGGGACACGGTTACTCAGACTAACCTTATTACCACAGAAGCAGGAGCTGGTTACCCTCCAGAGCCCATCGCCAAACACTTCCAAAAGGTAAGGCCAGCTTCAGTACTTGTCCACATGCCATAAAATGAGTAAAATGCTATTTAAAAGGTTTAGCTTGCCTCAAGTTGTGCCAGGGGAGGTTAGATTGGATATCAGGAAAAAATTCTTCCCCAAAAGGGTCATCAAACACTGGAACAGGCTGCACAGGGAAGTGGTTGAGTCACCATACCTGGAGGTATTCGAAAGTTGTGTAGATGTGGTGCTGAGGGACATGGTTTAGTGGTGGGCTTGGCAGTGCTAGGTTAACAGTTGGACTTGATGATCCTAAAGGTCTTTCTCAACCTAAATGATCCTACGATTCTATGTTAACAATTTAGAGAGGAAACTGAGAGAGGCAGAAGGAGAGAGAGAGACTGAAAGGAAACACCACACTTCAGAAATGAAGATTCCAACATCAAATTGTAAGGTTGGCATAAAAAGACTGGGGGGGGGGGGGATAAATCATCCAAACATGATAATTTTTCAAAAAAGCTAATCAAGTTCCTGGCAGTGGGCTAGAGTTGGCTTGTAACAAGCTACAAAGGCTTCTTCTATTCAGTCAAAAAAGAAAACCTCTGATACTATTTTACTTTGTATCTGCCTTATTTTGGCACATGTTGCTGGAAACTCAAACAAAAAGCTGTAACTAGGTAGTAAATAATCTCAAGACTTTTCCTCAGGTCGTGCAAATAACCTGTGTGCAACATAAGTCAAAGGTACTTTTGTGAGAAGAGCACTTAATAAGATTTATTCAGACTGCACTTCCAGTTTCACATTCCTTTAAATTCTTCAAACTCAGTATTCTTTCAGTAATACCAGTTAGAGCTTCACTGGTTTGTGTGATGTAAAGCAGCATTACTAGCATTTAGAGAGGAACAGGAATCCTTTTTTTTATATTCATTACTGGACTATTACCAGTCACATCATGTGTACATTTGAAAAGATCCATCTGTACAATATATATAGGCACAAACACAACACTGAAAGGAATAGTAATACTCTTCTAACCATCCTCCTTATGGCTTCCTGAGGGAGACAGCTATAACTTTGCTGTAGCATCACCTTCAGCTGTTCAAGTGTCAGACTGTGAGTTCGCACTTGAGGAGTTTCCTACAAGCTTTTCTAGCTCATTTGCCAATATTAGCAACTACAGAGCGTAGGCACCCAGTTCAGGATTGAATCTCTCCTTAAAGATGTCTGACGCTGCACTTGGGAAATGCCTTGCCATGGTCTCTCAGACAGAAGATAGCTCTGCTTTGTGACTGCACAGCAGAGGGAATATCCAGGATCCTGACTAGGGCATTTCAATGCTACCCAGCTATGCCAATCCTGCTGATACTTCTGATACTGAAAAATCAGTAAAATTGAAGCTCTTTTGCTAAACCAGCTTGTAGATAAAGTCCAGAGTATATTCTCATAAATGTAATTTAACCTCAATATGCTAATCCCTGCCTGTGCTGAGAAACTATATTGCTGTTAGCCTCAAAGACAGCAAGCTCTGTTCAGTGAACACAACTGTTAGAGGAGGCAGGAGGTATGAAGCATGTACGAGGCTGTTCTGACCACACTCCACCATCTCTTCAGCTCCAAACCAATCGATTTGGGCAGTCCCTGGGAAAACCTCTGCCAGAGTCTGGCAGCAGAAGAGAGGGAGCCAGGAGTCCCATGGAGGCAGAGGCTTTGCACACACATTAGCATATGCACTACAGAGCTTTGAAAGGGAAGGAAAAAGAGGGCAGGGCTGCAGTTTAGAGCTGCTTCAGCAATCCAGTAAAGCTGGTAATCAAAGACAGCAGAAAATAGTAACAGCTAATGCGTAGTAGCATGGTTTTCTCAACAGCAAGATGCCTAAGGAGAGGCTGTACTACTCTGGACACAATTCTTCATCTATCTTTACTGAGCATAATTTAGCTGTGAATGGCTGCAGCAGAATCTGTGGCTGAATTCCTGGCTCTCAGTGGGAGCTGCACCAGCACAGACACAGAGCTTTCATTCCCTCACTTGGACTTTTCCAGACCATCTCATCGCAGCAAAATTAAATTGCATAGAAAACAAAAGCCAGTAAAAACATTAAACACACTAATTAGTCAATGGAACCAATGGTAGGAAACCATTTATTATAAGAATTAAATAATGATTCACAATGAATAATTTATCTAGCAAATTTAGTTTTGGTTGGTTGGGGTTTTTTTCCCCTGCTGAGAGACAAGTCAGCTAACAATTTTGTAAGCCACCTTAACTCTGTGGTTTGGTCCCCAGTAGTCAGCTGTTTAAACCAGTTGTGACTGAGCAAGAAGCTAGCTTATACAATGGGGCAGATGAAACTAAAATAAAGGTTCTTTACGCACCTGAATTTAACCATTTGTGTTTATTTTGTAACACTGGCTTAGCAGGTATTATTATCTCATGGCCACATTAAGCACAACACGCCAGGACTCCTCCCTTCCCCTTCTTTCATTCAGAAAATGACTGCAAAGCTCAGCAACCTTCATGCCAGATGAAAGACTAGAACCAAAGAAGAGTCATTATGATCTGCAATATTGAACACAAGGCACAAATAACTCCCACATAATAACACTATAGATTCCAACCCTTCCTTCATATTTCATTGCTCAAATGACAAATAAATGAACCTATCAGAGTTCCTAGGATGTATCATAAAGTGAAAATATTGCAGATAGAATAAATAAAGCATTTTTATTGTGGTTAATAGCACTAGAGTGGCCAGAGTTACATTTTACTAAAAGTCTCCATTATTTGAATCAGTGTTGGACTCGCTATGAGTGGTCCCACCTTTCTTTTCCGCAGATTGAGCATTTGATCTCGCATTTCCCATCTGAGGAGGTTGCAGCAGCTTTGCCTGACGCTCAGCTTAAAGAGAGCCAAAGACAAGACAAAAGCTTCTGCTGCACACAGCAGGACTTCCCAAGCTGTAGGACCTGAACTACAACCCACATGCAGAGCAGATCATTGTGGTTTGCACCCCAGCAGAGCCAGGAGCATGAGCCTCACCACCAGAGGTGAGAATTGCCTCCGCTGCTCCTCCTGACAGCAGGACCTGGCCACTGCTGACAGTAGGCATGTGGTACAAAAGCTGTTTGAACAAAGGGAAAAAACTACACCAAGTCTGACCGGCCACACAATGCCCACAGAACTTGCCCAACTAAATACATGATTGTTCTAGGAGATGAGATTACAGAGCAAGGCAGAAAAGAATGAAGATTCCTCTAGGAAACACACTTTTCCCTTTGCAGGTACTGACAACTCCTTCGTAGTTACACATACACAAAAAAATCCCTTGCAAGCACAAATTTTGTAATAATCACTGCTGCTTTTTAGTAAGCACTCGCTTTTGACTGGCATGTCTGAAAGGCACATCAGCTTTCATATATGCTAAGCAGTCCTTATCCTGATTAGTCCTCCCTTTTTTTTTTTTTCTATTCATAGATCAGATAACATTGAAAATACCTGCACACAGACTGAAAAGACGTTTGAAGGTTTAGCCTTGCTCATCTTTCTTCAAAGGTGATAAAATGCAATACAGCATTTCATTAGGAGGCTTAATACATGTCTTCACATATCAACAAAATGTTTCTGAAGTAGTAGAAATGTACAGGTTTCATATATTCCCATCTTATTTCCACAGAAATTTACTTCAGGTCAAAGCGTGCCTGATCTGAAGTCCTCAACCCATGGTGTGTAATTTGCAACACTGTCTTCATGTCAATGCTCCACTGCCACAGGGCACAAACGTACCGTTTGGCCAGAAAACCCCAGCAAAATAAATTATTCCACAGCCATGCTTACAAAGGTAAACACAGAGCAGTAAACACTGGAGTCTCCCTCAACGAAAGGTCAGGCTGGAGCGTCTTCTGCACGCGTGGGGCTTGATGAGCTTTAAATAACAGGGATACAGACAGTGATTCTGCAGCTACAGACCTGTTGCATCTAGCTTCTCTTCTAAGCCTTTTGCTCTCAAACTAAGGGGACCTCTTTCTGATTACAAGGAAAAGCATGGTTAAAATGCAACGAAATGCATCTACACAGCTGCATACAAGTCCAGCAGTCTAGGTCAGACCTGTGGGAAGGAATGTAACTTTATACTTAGAACTGAACTTTGAGCAAAAAGATTGCTTTTGATTTGGTATTCAGAGTATCTTTTACCTTCTGAAATGCCACATGCTGACTTTGGACCTTTCTCTGCAGTGAATGTTGTCAGAGACAGAGCAGTATTGTTGCCAGACCCTGTACCCATCATGGGATGTGTCAAAGAAGGATTACACTAGACACCCCCAAACTCTGACCGAGGTTATAAGATCTGCTTGAAAAATGCTGGGAGAAGAGCAAAAGGGGAAAAGAGCAATAGACACCCTTTTCAAAGAAATCAGTCACTGCGGATTCAGTGGGAGCACAAGGATCACTGTTTGGATAGCAGAGAAAGGGTAACCACTGCAGAAGAGGGAAAGGGAGATTTGCACTGCACTAATTCAGCTAGGAAAGGGGCCCGAGATCACAGGGAGCGGAGCTGCACGGTACTGAGCACTATCTCCATATATGTACCTAGCAGGCTGCTTCTAACTGCGGGGTGCCCATCACTCCTTGTCAGCTGGGTAAATCGTAGGCCAAAAAGTATACCAAAAATGCCCCTCAATTCACCAATCCACTGTCATCCCAGGTATGGTTTACACCAGATGAATATCAACGCCTTTACTACAACGTTTTTAGCCTGAGATGATTAATTTAAAACAGACACATACAGCAAGATGTTTTTGTGGAGACAAAGCAAAATAGTTAGGCGATATCATCAGTGTCTTTTCTGCAGCCCTCTCTTTACGATAAAATGACAGTGCCTTGTTTTCATTTGGGTTTTAGCAGGAAGACTGCTGACACATACTGGTTATCCCACAATGAAATAAAAGCAAGGCTCCCATCCTAAATGTAGCACTGACACTTGGAACAAGAAAGCGAATTATTTAATTTCCAATACTTGCTTTCAAAGCACTAAATTATTTAAAAAATCCTTTATAGTGAGTGTAAGAAGATGATACTCATGAGACCTGTTTTTTTTCCCTCCAGTTCTGTGACAGGATTCCTTTTAGGCTCTGGGAAAGAAAAGTTTCTTATCCCCTTTGTGCCTCCAGTTCTCGTAAAACATAAATCAACCATTGGCACCCTTAACACAATTAACATTAGATACAAAAATAAAAGATGCTAATGCTTTAAGGCAGTTCTTAGGCAAGTTAATCACAGCTATTGCCCCCACTGCCTTCTAGAGACAAATGTACAGTTAAAGTTTATCAGTGCCCTGAGAATTAGATTTGTTCCCATGCTCATAGCAGCATGATCGCTGCCCTACATTTTAGTTGTCTGCCAAATCATAGCCCCTTTTTGTTCTTCTGTATCATTTTATTGTCGTGGTTGGTTTTTTTGCTTTGGGCTTTGTTGTAGCGTCATGTTTGCTGATCACACACCAGCTTGCTGTCTGGGAGAGCATTGTTTGATTTAAGCATCTGTTGCTATTCAGAAGGGGCCGAAGAACAACACATGGCTGACAGGGTTCCTCCTCCAGGTACCAGCTCCCCAGGAGCCCAGCATGGACGTGTCAGATAAGGGGGAGCACAGGAGGCAGCCACTGCCACAAGCCCCATGCTCCGGGGCTGAGACCCACGGGATGCAGGCGAGGAAGAGAGGAGAGGGTGTAAAGAAGCTGAGGTGCTTGTTCTTGGCCTCACCAGCAGGATGCTGGTAGACAAAGGGATTCTTTCCACCAGATTAAACTTGCAAATTTCCTACCTTGCAGGATTGGCATTGTAATTCAAACTCTGTGCCACTGAGAGTTAATGATTTACCACTCCTCACAACCCACACAAACTGACACCAGAGATTTGTGAGCAATTAATTGATAGAGCATTACAATCTCAGATAAGTAATAAGCACTTTTACTCACAAAGCTGCCAGCACACGTTGCATAGCTTCCTGATTTGGCCCAATCAGTGAAATATGCACCGAACTGCATCTGTAATAGCATTATTCACCATCTAATTATCATTATTTGCATTTATGATAGGTTAAATGCAGTGAATGGGATCAGACACACAGGAAGCACTCGGCACTGGGGATACAGAAATAGTAAAAGGGAGATCTCGCCTTTGGAAAGTGACATTGCCAAACAGAATACGTCCAGAATTTGGCCTAATATACAATGGTGAAGACAACAAAGCCAGAAAATAAAGCAATAAATCAAGGAATGCAATGCCTTGGGATGTTAGCATGCCTCTGGGTTGAATCAAGACATACAGGTGGAGAGAAAAAGAAACAAGCTAGCAACAGCCTAGATCTTAGCATGCCACCTTTGACAGCAGCACCAGTTCAAGGAGCTCCCACCTACCCTTGCCCAGTCTGATTGCTGCTCTCAGGTCTCAGTGCAGCTCTCTTGTAAAAGATCAGGAATGAATACTACAAACTCCATAACCCAGCAAACATATCATAAAACTTAAACTGTTCCTGTCAGAGTAGTTAGAAAATTATAAAACGTGCAGCTTGGGAATCCCCTCTCTGGGCCTGAAGGCTTGGCTGAGCAGTAGAGGTACAATGAAGAGTCTAGTGCTAGAGCAGGAAAAAGGGTTTCAGATGTGTCCCAGTCATTGCATGGATCCTATATTAAGCAATTTTGAAGAAAAAGCATAAAGTCCATGGAGCAGAGACCAGAGTGCCCCTGCCAAAGGAAAATCCCAAATCACTAGGGCACAGAGCAGCCGTCACCCTTTGTCTTCCCCTCTGCTTTACAAATCATCTCCTGCACACTTTAGTTCAGGGCACTCAGGCCAAGGCTGTGGACAGGGTGGGTGCAGCACTCCCTGGGCTCCTGGCTCCCCATCTCAGCTCCTTCACTGTGCTCACCCCTGGATTCCCCACGAAGGAAACCAGGACATGCAAAGGGATGGATTTCATCCCCACATATGGCTGTGAGGATGCCTGAGGGGAGCAGGACTGTAGGGGCACAGCACAAAGCCATCCGCAGGGGCAGCCCCGTTGCCCTGGGCTAGCCCAGGAAAACACGCACAAACCCCTGAAAGTGAAGCAGGAGGTTCTGACTTTCCCCTACCAAAAGAGGGGAACATTCATCTTCCACACCTTAGCTTTCTAGCCACCGGGCTGCTGTGCAAAATGTCCATCGCACCGACATGACTCTCTTGGAAAGAAACAAGGAGTGAGCAATTTCTGCAGGCAAAGGCTAAGGCAATTTCCTTTGTGGGCCATAAATCCCAAGTAGAGAGAGGCACCTCCTGGTAGCACTGAGAAAAGCACCTGTATGCCCTACCTCTCAGGAGCCCGACGCACCCTCTCCCTCATCGTGTTTTATTTGGGTTTAGCATCCACTCTGACCCCATGAAACCCATTCTGAAATAGCCAGAACATTTGCCTTACTTCCCAGCACCTGACTCAGAGCTGTGAAGTCCATCCCTAGCCCCCCGCTGCCTAATAGGCAGTGGCTACTATGCTGGTGGGTCTGAGATCCAACCTCTCTGCCTCAGTTTCCAAGCATAAAATAGGAGTGATTCTGTTCCTGTCTCTGAGTGGTTTTGTGGCACAGATACATATTCAAAGACTATCGGCCTTGCAGATACAGCAGTAATGAAAACTCTACAGACACCAAGGGTAGCTGACAAAACATTTTCATAAAATGCAGAAAGACTTCAGCCCCAAATCTGCAAATAGACAGTTTCATCACAGGCTGAAATTGTTGTGGAAAGGTCCAGTCAAGTTTCCACAAAAGAGCTCAATCAGGCAGGTAAAAAATGTTACACTACAGAATGAGGATGCAAGAGCATCCTTCACGCAGCAACACTAATGAGACAAACAAGCAAGTCCACTGGGTTGACCCCAGTGCACAGGAGCCAGACCCCTGGAACAGATTGCCTTTCTGATCATCTTCCATTTAAAAGTTTGCTAAATCAAGCAGGATTACTAGGACAGGGCCACAACACTTGAAACAGACTGCTTTTCATTTCTAGACAGAGTCACAGCAATCTTCATGGTTCTGATGTATTAGTTATGCAGCTTCACACTAATTTGCTTTGCAGGAATTCTGCACTAATCTGTGTGTGCAAACTGAGCAAAATAAATGTCTTCAAATATCCTCTTACTGCAAGATTCTGCTTTGGTGTCAAACCTGCTGGGGAGCTGTGAAGAGAACTGTAGAAAACAGTGGTAAATACTACAGCAGTACAAATTCATCCAGGCAACAGCCTCAATTCTCCTTCAGCTCCAGCCAGTGATGACAGCCAATAATTTCACTGGCCCTGGCAACAAGGTATAAATTTCAATGGATAATCAGGTTCAAGAGGTTTTCCTGTGGACCAGAGGCCAGGAAGCAGGACTACACCTGACAATCAGAAAAGGAATTGTCATTACCTATTTTCAGAAAGCAAAGCTTATCAGTTGTCATTAAAAAATGTGTATTTAACTCATTTTGTATTTCTACTTGCAAAGCCAGCAAGAAAAAAAGAGATCCAAAACCTAAACCAAAATATTTAATTTATTCCACTCTGGATAGGTACAGACTCTTAAAATATATAATCAGTTAGTAAAATCTCTTCCCATCTTCACACCAAATTCCATTCTTCCCAACAGCAGATAGCACCAAGAACCCCAGGGAGGGTCCTCATTGTGATATTATGTTCCTAAAGAAATCACTACAAGAGAATAGCTACAGTTCATAGAATTAGCCACACACCTGCTAGTGGCAGCATCTCATGGTGATGGACATCCTTCTCATGCCAAGGTTTGAAGACCTGGGCAAGTTGCTGCTCCATAGGCTGGCATATACCAATACCGAAAGTTATTTAAAATCTGCGGTTTCTGGTCTATCTTTGACCTTCAGGACCTCCTTTGATTCAGTTTTTCTTTCTCACAGCACTTTTAGGTAGCCAATGATGTGATTTTATAAATCTGGCATTGTCCACCTATCCAAATGTTTACAGTTTGATTGTACTGCATTGTACTGTTATATATGCAAAGCATTGTGCCTACCAGAGAGATACAGCTGATGTCCTTTGGCATGTTTACAATACTGTCCTAGAGTAGTGGACCAACCTTTGAAACATAAAAATTCAAGACCTATGAACTCTGTCATGTTTTTCAGCATTACATGGTTTTCAGCATGTTAATTATTTCACTTCCAGGGATAATCATGCACATACTGCAGTTTGCATCTGTGTCAATGCAGACACCATCTCTCACATGAAAATGTCCACAGTGTCAAAGCTCGTGTATGTACTTCTGCTTCTCTTTTGGAGGGGAATTTATGCTCCTCCAGTGCAGATGTTCCCCTTTCCTTCCATGAAACCCCTGTCTAAAAAGAAGCCAAAGGGAAAAAGGAAGTAACATCATAATTCCATTTTTTTTTATTATACAAGAAGCCAGCTCTCCAGGATTACATTCTAGCACTCAGCTCTATAATGAATTATTTACCCTAGGAACACAAAAATGCTTTATTTAAGATGACAGAGAACCTGTAAGTTTGCTTCTTATATATGCATTGACTAATTAGATTAATTAAGCATGCATACACTTCTGAACAATCAGGCAGGTGGCAAATCACTTTTAAGATGACTTATATGATTCACTCTATCATCCTCACACTTGACAAATGACATCCATTCCAGCATGAAACTGGGGCAGAAAATAGCCTATTATTTGCAATGTACAGTACCATTATTTTCACATTTTATTTACTTCTTTAAAGAAACTGTAAGACAAATAAACAGTTTCCAGCAGCAAATCTCTTTCATATGAGCACCTAGAAATATAATTCACGGTACTGTATTAAAACAACAAAACCTGGTAAAGCTATTAATGCCACGACTGTAACTGAAATCTGAGATAAAGGAACTCTGTTGTATTGCTAAAGAACTACGCTGAAGCTTTTGGACAGAGACATTGCAGCCCACTGAACAAACACAACTCTTCACTGTGTTTCAACCTCCATGTGTGCCCCTGCACATCCTACACCAGGAGGAGATGGGGCAGAGGCAAGCTTTCTGCTGGCAGTGCTGCAGCCAGCATCCACCAGGTCCGTGCTAAGTGAGTGCCACCCTCTGCCCAAGTCTAAGAGATGCTCCAGGTCCCCCATGTCCACAAGCAATCAGTCAAGTGACAAAGCCCAGCTCCAACTTCAGCAAGTCTGCAATGCTCAACGATCTCACCAACGATGGAGCCTGCAGCAGGAACCAGAGCAATGGTACCAGGAGCACAAAGGTAACATAAGCTCAGCAGGAATGGGAGTGTAATCAACACTTGAACTGGTTATTTCCAGAAACCAAGGCAGGCGCCGAAAAAAAACCCAAATCTGAATGGAAAGGATTTAACAGAGTCTTTCCCCATCTTTATGAACTTAAATGCTGAGGCTTTCACTACGAGTTAATGACTGGTTTGCACTACTCCTTTCTTTGTGCGCTCTGTCACTAATCAGGAACAGCGAGCTACCTCAAAGCCTCATTACTAGCCAACAAAAAAAGCCAATGAATCCTCAAACAGAAGTTTTGCTGTAGTGGCATATTGCCATTTAGCTAGAGGGAGGCAGGAGAAAGCGAGTCAGCAGTGACATATTCTGTGCATCCAGCTGGGAGAAAAAGAAAACCCAAGTATAATACCGCATCTTATCGGAAGTAGTTAATCTGACATAACTTACTTAACAAAAATTACAGTCTATTAAAAAGGCATGTAAGCAATGCAGCTGAAAACAAGTCTACACGGGAATCAGCTAGCATAATTACGGCTGGCTAAAAAATAGGAGAGACAGAAGAAAAACTGCATAATTTACCAGCTGACAAATGTTAATGACAAATAGAAGAAAACAGGTCCTTGACAAAGAAGAAATAATAGCTGCTTACTTTGTAGTTTCACTCCAGAACTCAAATATTTTTATCGTGCAAGGGGGTGGGAACAGGGGACAACACACACCATCTTGCATCTTTGTGCAACTAACAGATCAGCACAAAATGGGGGAGTCTCCCTGATACGGGTTAGTACCATCTTTAGTTTAGTGCTGGTTACACACAGGTTGTGTGTGAAGAAAATACATTTACGTCTGCAATCTTGCAAGATTAATATTTCTCTTCGTCTCCTAACAAGCGTTGTGTAACATTAAGCTTATGAGCAGTCCTTCTGGAGCCCCACTTTAAATTCAGGACACGCTGAGCTACTTTGCTGGGCTGGAGCCACGGGGTTGCCACAGGGATTGCGCTCTATCTTTTCTGCAGACAGATAAGAGGGCTGTGAGGATTTAAGCATTATATCCCGCTACCCACAAATATAATTTCGGGGGGGGGGGGGGGGGGGGGGGTGGGGGGGTGGGGAAGTCATTGTCATTTTCAGGTTTTACATTTTTGTGCTTAGTTTTAGGATAATTTCATATATTAGAATTGTAACAGAGCGATTCTAATGCAGGAGCCTTCAGGCGAGCACCTCTAGGATGGCCTGCACAGAGGTTGGAGGTCCCGTGCTTCTTATTAAACTTTTTCCCCCCCCCCCCTCACATTAAAGGCAGTCAGCATTATTCACTGTAATGATGTAGCTGCCACATGAAATTTAATCCTGGATGGGATCAAGGCCATGCATTTGCAAAAGGAAAGCTGTACCGCAGCTGAAGATTCTTGGACATTGAGCACTGTACAAGACTAGGGGGGACATACATGCCTCAAAGTAAGAGAGCAACTGATTTTACGATATTGGAAACATGCAGAGTTATCTTGGGAAGGAGACATGCTAAAAAACAATTTCAGGCCAGGACTAGCAGCTTGATTTTTAAAGGTGTATTGGCACCTAATAGGCAACTAGAAGGATTTCTTGCATCATTAGGCCTCCAAATACCATGGCCTGAGGAAGCAAATATGCTGATTGTGATCTTGAATATTGTTCATGTCCTCCACTCTGGAATGCCTCCACAATCTGACTGTCCCCTAGATGAACATGTTTTGTTCAAATTTCCATTATGTTTTTATCTGAACCTAATATTTTATCTGAAAAAAAAAAATCTAGTATGACAAGTAATTATTTTTACACACTCACACATTCACATGGTCTTTCAGAAAGCCAATTTTCCGTAGCAGAAGGCAATCATTAACAACACTCAAAACTCTTATTCATAATTAGAATTTGTTTAAAAGTGCCTTATCAGACACCTAAATGTGCAGTTCTGTTTGTAGAAGACATCTTTTCAGGTAAAACAAATCTTGGTTAAGAAAGCAAGGGACAAAGAAAATAGGACTAAAAGTGATATGAAATAAGCAGAAAGTCTGGAAATTAGTATTAATCAGAACAGTCTTTCATCATATGTAGTTTGTGAGAACCAAAAACTATCAATGAAATTTCATAACCAGAAGGGACAAAAAAAAAAAACAAACAAACAAAAAAAAAAAACCAAGAAACAAGAAAAATAGCTGGGAAATGCTCCAGATCTGGTACAAAGGGCAACAATCCACATAAAGAGAGGCAAGGGCTGCAAGGCAGACAACACCCAGCCCAGCATCAGAGCATGGTTGTGTCTACCCAAGCTCCCAGGCAAACCAGCTCATATTCAGCTGTGCATGCTCAGCCTTCGACCTAGGAGGGCTGTAGCAGTGTAGGTTAAGCCACTCAGCCTCATTCTTCAGAAAACCATTTCACACTACTAAATTGGAGGTTACAGAAAGCCCTGAGGATTCCCAGGGGTGCTTCAAGCATCAAGAAAGAAACACAGTCCAGTGTGATTTTACGGCATGATTCCCACCTACCCTTGCTGAAGAGCTGAGCCTTTATATTTTCAAGAAAACAAAACACTGTATTATTTAAACTGAAAGGTACTTTGAAGAAATTAAATACCTGGTGAACACAAGAAAGTTTTTCTTGAACAAACGCTTCTCATGCACTGATTTGTCCAGCAAAGAATGGGGGAAATAAGCATGGGAGGAGAAGGGCCTATATAGCTGGTAGCACCCTCTTTACTGTCCTTTGCCTTGCCTTATTATTCTCACTCTGCATCTTCAACATCTTTACCAAGTACTGTAAGTGTGTTTTGACAACCTCTGATAACCACAAGGAATTAAGTATAAGCGTTACAAATATATGTTGGCAAAACACGTGAAACAACACGTATGTAATAACTTCAGCAATTTTGTTTAATATACTCTAGCTTTCAAATGTTTTGCTGGCTTGTCTGAGTAAGCTGACTCCGGCGTGAACACTGCAGGTTTCACTGGTTGGAATTTTTTTAAATTCCTCCCCCCTCTCCTTTAGAGGTCAGTCTCTCAAGTAATAGCTTCTGCATTTTAGCTGTCAGCAATATTTCCTCTTCTTTTCTCCTGCTGCTCAGGTCAATCATCTTTTCCCACTGAGGTTGGAAAACCTGCCTGCTTCTTCGCTTTCTAATTATAATCTCCAATTCATCTTCCTTCACTTTCACTCAATTCTTGAACCACATTGGTCTTTTTCTTTCTCTTTCTGCCACTATGCTTTTTCTCTTGTCGCAAGGGTTTTTATACAGCTAACCAGGATGATGCATAACCAGTAACTAGCATTTAGTTTCTATTCATAAGATCCTTGTCCCTTCTTAAGTGTCACCCTGCAGTTTAAGCGCACACAGCTGCACATTTATTATGTGGAGCGAGCTGTTAGCAATTTCAGCCTGTAGCAGAGGACCACACGTGTTGTGCCTTCCATGTCTTGCTCCTTCTTTCCTAGCCTCCTAAAGCAACCACAGGTCCCACTTCCAGGACCCCACTCAACCCAGTGTCGAGCAGCCAGAGGAGCGCCTCCCAGTTGTGACTGGGATACTGCCTGCCTTCACTGAGGAGCTGCCAAAAAAACAGTGCAAGAAGCCACCAGAGAAACCAGGTAATGGTGCACACAGCAGGGCCATACTTGGTCCTACAAGCCCAGGAAGCAGCCTACCTTTTTGTTACTGACAGTGTTATAAGCAGTCTCGCAAGAGGGGTTTAAAAAGAAAGAAGATTCAAGAAAGCTTAATACACAGCAGCTATCCATGCCAGAGGATTTAATGGTCTGATTTTTTTAATAACTTTATCAATATAGATGTGTATTAAAGCCTTTCTGGATATATACATTTCCATCTCATGAAGCAAATTAGCCTTGGGAATTGCCAATAGACAAATAATTCTTTTTAATACCTGTCATTTCGAGTTCTCATTAGTTTTTATAAATAACACAACCAAAACACTGGTGTTATGTAAGGGAATTTAATCTGAGTATTTCTCAAAGACACGTTACATTTAATTGACTTCCTGCATCACATTGAGAGCTTTCCAAGCCATCAGAAATGGCGACACCGCTCTTAGGGTTATCAGGTCAGGGTGAATGCCAGGATTTCTCAGGTAACTCTCACAAGTTGCTTCAGATTTCTTCAGCAGGCAGTTTTAAACCAGCTGGGTTTAAATTCAGACAGTATTTGAGTGCATTGTATTTTTAGCGTGTACTGCCTGAAAACCTTGGTTCTGGGGGCTTGGTGGGAATGAAGATGGCCTTCAACCTCATGGATCTAACCTGGCTACCCATCAGGACACACAGCAGAGATTTCCATAGCTTTGTTTTATGAACTCCACAGTACCACCACAGGGTATGCATCTTCTCCAGAGCACTGGGGGAGGAATGGCCTCTCCGTACAACTGTGCTGCTCTTCTTCCTTATCAGCCCGGACAGCCCGGTTCCACCCAGCCTCGGAGGAAAGGGCAGCAACAGCATTTGCTTGAGAGGACAGTCAAGAAATACCAAGTGTCTATTTGGAGCTCTCTTTTTGGAGCCAGCTGTACCAAGCCAGAGCTCACTTTTCAATCTGTTAGGGCCATTTTCCCCCTCCTGACAATTAAAGCTAATATAAAGACTAATAAAATTAGCCCTTTGGAGCCAACAAGTCCAGAGATCTCAGTGTTACAACAAATACAAGACGCATTAGTGTGTCTTATATGGATTTAAAGCAGTCAAAGAGGTCTCATGACTATCAAGAATCAGGAAACCTAGCCACAAGGGTTTCTTTAACCCTTTTTATTAGAACCCAAATTCTTTCCATGCTACATTTTTCCAGTAAAGCAAGCAGAATGCTACCACCAAATGTGGTCATAAAATGGAAAAGACTGAAAACAAATGACATATCTCTTGTGGGTTCCCTTTCTGGACTACAGTTCTGTGCAAAGTCAAGTTCTCATTAACACTCAAAAAGTTTTGAACACCAGCTAACACTGAGTGAGGGGAAATCAGGATTCATTCCATCAATTGTATTTGCAATATACCGTGTAACTAGGTCTACAACTAAACAGTGAGTACAAACTTGAAACAAGAACAACATTCCTTTGGCAAGGACTGAAACAAAAATAAAGGTACAGTATGTCAAAGAACAGAAACTCTAGAGAAAGCCGTGGAATGCACATTTAAGTGAAAACTGGTGCGTTATATGGGGACACTGAAATAAAACATCACATAAAGGTAATGATCCTAATCCCAGTCAAGCCAATAGTAACATTCTTCATTATTTCAGTGGGAACATGTTTCCACCCAAATTCTAAGTGTTTCACACGTCATAAATTTAAAGAGCTTATTTTTTCCTGCCATCTTTCAACAATATCTCAGTTAATAAGAAATTTGCAAGTTTCCTTATCACAAAACAGATCAAAATAAATTATAAACTGGTGTTCACAATTTACAGAAAAGAAGCAAAGAAGAAAGTCCAAGGCAGTGCCCAGAAGATCTGCTCACATAGCAAAGAAAATGGAGAAAACCACATCAAATCTCTGCTGAGTTTTCCTAGTAGGTTAATTCTGAATGATAATAGAGTTTCAAAATTAGTCTGTGTAGGCAGGTGTAATCATTACCAAGACTGATTGACTGTAAAGTACCAGTGTTCAAACCTTAATTTAAATCTCTGGTAGAATTCATATTAAAAGACATATTAGGTGGTCCCTGTTAGACTGCTGTGAACTTTCCATTATATAAAGTAGTCTATAAAATATTTTCCAGTGGACTGTTTGCTGTCTTAATTATACAGTGTGATATATAATCTATATCATTCCTAGTTCATTCTCTCCTTGGCAATTTTCCAGCAGTAAAATAATAATCCTGTTGTATATTTTCAAGTCAATAAATAGCTCAAAAATAAAATAAAATAAACTTTCACCTTAAATGTCCATTTCTCCTCTTTTGTTTGTGTTTCTTAAAAAGAAAGCTTTTTAGTCTGATAGAAATTAAAGAACCAAAATCAACAGTTCGAAGCCTATCAAATCTAGAATAAAATTATAAAATACGGTTTTGGGGGGTTGTGTTTAAAGCTGAAATTATTTGGGTTCAAAGGACAGTGAATTCATTAAAGAAGCTACTAATAAAAATCATTCAGGCCTTTTATTTAGTTTTTAATATAAAAATTATTTTACATTTGCATTACAAGCTCCGACCTTCCTGAGGGAACAGTTATGACTCTGTATATAGGGTATGCTCCCTGGAACACAGAAGGGTTATTGTGAAGGTAATCAATCATGCCAACAACCCAGCGGTCTTGTAAACAGCGAACAAAACTGTTAGCTCCAGGTTCCCTTGCAGCTGCTTTTTTATTTGTGTAGTGTATAAATACATATGTATAATCAATATCGTAATTAAATTCCCACACTCTAATACTACTGTAATCCCTGGTAGATTAATTCCTAAAGTACTGCACCTGGAAAGAGTACAAGATGATATTGACAGCTCTGTACTTTCTAGAGCCATCAGAAAAATGCTGTCAGTCACAACGGACTACTTGTGCCGCTCTGATGACTGGTTAGGGGCTCCATTACAGCTCTCAGGCGTTTACAGTTACTTTTATTCCACATAGATGTTAGGTGTCAGAATAAAATTAAAATAGAGATAGCATTAATAATAATGGGAAAACAGGAAAAATCCCCCTGCCACAGGCCACGTGACCGCAGGTAGCCATGCTCCCACCATCCGTGCTGCTGCTGCAGCCCTGCACCCAAGTAATTCCTGTGGCCATGAAGGAGGAAGAGGGAGGGAAGGAAGAAATGCTCCATGCCAGACAAAAAGCTTGCACAAGTGGCAGTTCACCCTGATTTTTAGGCAGTTTCTCAGTCAATAGTTCATGGTCCTAGCTCTGCTTGACTTCAGTGGAGCTTTGTCAGGGCATGCCTCTCAGAAAAGTCAGATTGTCTACCAGTGTCATTTTTTGGAGAAGTGACCATTAACTTGCTGTCACACTACCACTACAAAGACAGAAAAGCCCACTCTTTCCAATAATGTTTTTGAGAACCTGGAAGAATACACAAAACACACAAACTTAATTACTTGAAACAAAAACATTTATGACACTGTACTAGGGTGTCATAATAAAGAACAGTAAAACCAAGAAACATTTATTCTTCATGGAGACAGTTGGTTTTAGTTAAAATAAAGCTTGTTTAAAAATCTCAGGACGAAAATTCCTCAAAGGCTTTTCAATCCTAGATCTCAAAGTACCTAGTCAAAAATAAAAAGCACCTTTCTTCATTTTACAGTTGAGTAAATAGATGTGTAATGATCTTATTCGAGATCCAACACAGAACTGGAGGAGACCTGGGAAGAGAACCCATTTCCCAAGTCTGGTAAAATGCTTTTCCAAAACACAGAGTTCCCAGATTTAAAATAAATAAATAAATAGATAAATAAAAAATAACCTACAGAATATTGTTAGACCTGTGTAAGGCTATCCCAATTCCACACCTTCTCACGTCTTTTAGAGCCTACCCATAAGTGATAACATTTATAGACCAACCTCAGCAGGTGAAACACATATGCTGGACGTAGGAATTTCTGCCAGTTTTAGTAACTGCATTCTGATTTCACAGGGTGTGAACAATTTGAAAGAGCTGGAGATTCTCCTTAAGCTACATGAATTATTTACCACAGTAGTGCCACAGACCCAGTTCTTGAAGAGAAACTACTTCTTCAGGTCAATGTCCTTGAATTACTTTTATCCAAAAAAAAAAAAAAAAAAGGCACTTAGACGATGAATATACACCTCTTTCACTAAAAGACTCATTATTAGACGATGAATATACACCTCTTTCACTAAAAGACTCATTAATATCAATTGGGACATTGTGAAAATGCTGCAGGTTTTCCAAAAGGTGCACAGATCACTGGACTCAATTCAGCTCTAGGTAGCACCTGCATCTCCAGGCATTAGTGGGGCAGTGAAGCCCCCAGTTACTAAAAATGCACAATATACTGGAGCAGGAGAAAGCATGCAGTGGTTCAAAGCTACAAAACACAGAATTTCCTCTCTCCCTCCTTCCTACACTGAGCTCACCTTTCCCATTCAACTCACAAGCTGCCTCCTCAGCTGAAGAAATCAAAGAACAGCAGAACCATGGGTGATTTTCCACTGGGAGATTCAGAAAAGCAACTTGTGAATCAGAAAAACCTGTGTATGTACTCCTTGCTCCTTTCTGTACCACCCACACACACACACTTATTTTCAATCCAGCGTTACCACAAGCATTATTTTAAGAAGTGCCTTTGAACTCAGTCTTGCAATACAGCTAGACAACAGAAGTGGGAAAAATGACTGTCCAAAGAGGCAGCAGCAAAGCAGCCAGCTCTGCTTCCCTGTGGTTAACAAGCTCTCTGCGTTGCACTGGAAGTGTCACAGTAAAGGTTACAGCTGGCTGGCACCCAGCTTTGGTACACGTGGAACAGGTTAGCACTGTTAAGGCTGGAAGAGCCAGCTTCTCTTCCCTGTATTCCAGGAAATCTGCATTCATTAAGTGTCTTAGACTATTTACAATGCTTATGTGGTCATTAGTAAACAGACCTTTTCCCTGGTCAAAGGTGAGAATACCTGGTTACAAAAGCACCAAATACCTCATGTGGGAAAACAGCATTTTTAAAAACTTCTTATTCTCACACTAGTTTTTCTCAATTGGCTGGAAGGAAACCATCCCACGAGTAACACAAGGAAAGAAACAAGAGGGTTCATCAAATTAAAGATTATCACCAATATTTTTTTCCACAATAATGTCCAAACTGTACTGATTTATCAGGGATCAGCATTCTCCAAAAGAAAACTGCTCTGTAGCAAATGATCCATCTTCTGCCATCTTTATTCATTATCAGAGAGATCACGTTTCTCCCAATAAAATCAACAGAAGACTCTCATTCAGAAGCACTAACAAAAGAGTAGATACTTCTAAAGGCATCAAAAAGAGCAGAGGAACAGAGCGAGCACATCTTTCAATACAGATGGGCCAAATAAAATATATTGATGGCTGTACCAACAACCTCATTCTTGTCTCACCTGTGACACTTGCACCTCAGAATAACTTGATTCCCTTCAGAGAAGTTGCTCTAACGCATGTCAAAATAAATGAGATCAGGAACAGTGGGACATGGAAAAACAAAACAGACTGATGCCAACAACCATTTAGAATTAATTTTTTTTAGCTACTTCTGGGACTATTATATTGCATCCTATGTAATCATTAAATAGCATTTTACATATTCTTCATCTTTTAAAGATTGTCACGTAGATTTATAAGGGAGGGGAAAAAAAAAAAAAAAACCAAGAAGGAAGAATATCTAGACTGAAAAGACCTCTGGGCTTACTTTGAAAAATATTTTTTTTATCCTTTTTGTATCATAAAATAATTCTTTATTCTAAAGGGAGTGCATTCAGGTGATGAATCACTGCCTCAGCAGAGATTTTACAGCCCATGATCGAGTCATAAAGGAGAACAAAGCTGAGAACTGAGCCAAGGTAGCTGGTAGTTGAGAGGACTGGGACATAGGCAGCAGCTATGGGTGAAAACATACCAACACTGCACAAAGGATAAAAGAACAATTATCAAGGCCAAATAGAGACATTCAACTCTGGCAGTCCAACCCCATGAGACTGAATATAAGCTTTTCTCTTTTTTAATGCTTCATTCTAATCTGATATTGACAAAGATTTTCATGTCCTCTGATGTTTCCCCTGAAAAAGCCTAATGTTCTTTCAAAATTAATGTTTCATGTTACATATCTCTCTATTTTCCAGGAAACACAGAAATTTTACCTCTTCAAAAGCTTCACACGTTTTTTGTATTGTCCCAGATTTAAACTTTCCCATCACTTGAGCAAAGACCATGTATAACAGACTTTTTTCCTGTTTGTTTAAGTGATGTTTTAACAATTGAAGGTCTGCCTTCCTCTTGGGGGGTGGGGGTGGTAAATTTTATATTTATGTCTTCTTGGGCCTAGACCTTCTCATTGCCCAATTTATTTTTCCACTTACTTCAAGCCATCAACCTATCTCTGCCATTAGCTCTGATTTATAACGCCCAGGAACATAATCCAATCATGAATCTTCCTTGGGAATGTCGTAGTAGTGGCATGAGAAAAGAACCCCATTTAGTACTCTTTCTAGGCTAGAAAACATGAAATTTCCAGAGCTTTCAAAAACATGAGAGGCTCTTTTGTCTGATATCCCCACTCCAATCCTTGCAATGCATCAGCTCGGCAGAGAGCAGGGCCATCAGGCACCTACAGGTATGGAGGAAAGGGATTTCCTGTCTGACAAAACTAAGAGTTCAAAACACTCCCTTCCCACAACCGGATTTAACAGAGACCTTTCAAACCGCTTCCCCAAAAGAAAAGAGAAAGACCACTCTACCTAACACTCTAGTCAAAAGCTAGGATGAGGAAGATCCAGAGCTCAAACTCCCAGCCTGAACTGGACAGAGCAGCTCTCAGTTCTACAAGTCAGGCAAGCATCCCACTTGGGTCATTCAGAGGTCTCCGTGCAGCTATCCTCTCTCAAATTTCCAGTTTGACATTAGGAAATCTTATCATTTCCTATCTCTTAGGGAGAAAATAATTCCAATGAATCACAATTTTTCCACCTAAACACCTCTTACTAAAGTTCCACATCTTGTTTGTTTTCAGCCCACATTTTTGTCACATATTTCACAGGATTGCTATGGGGTGGGATATTCCATCTTTTATTTTAAAACAACGCAGAGAAAGGCTGTAAAGCATTGCCCCACTAGACCTCAAAGCTTGCAAAATCAGGATTGCAAACAAAGATAGCAGGATTTATTTATTCAGTCAATTTCACGATCTCGCTGATGTTATTGCTTACTTTTTCCTGTCTTTATCGGCTGGCCACTTCTGCCGTAAATCGTCTAAACAGAGTGGAGGAGGGCTGTAAAATGATCTTAGGATTTATGACACTTCTTTTGCAGGATAAGGTTCTGTGATGCAGAATACAGAAGATTCCTATGGAAACATGAGCCCTCTTTGGTCATTTTGATCTTTTCAGCTAAAACTTTCTGAAGTCACATAAGTGACACGGGAGCCTAACCCCGTTAGCTTTCAGTGCAACTTGTGCCTAACTGTCAATGCTGCTTTTGAAAAGGGAGTTTAGAATAAAGATATAGTCAATGCTATGCAAAAATATCAAATACTTAGAATCTGTTAGAAACATTTTGCAGTGTAGTTTTATAGCCAGGAGTCACCATTTCAGTCTGAACAATTTGGCAATTTTATATAGGGAGTGTCCTATATTCCTGTGCAGTTTCACACTATGTTCTGAACACCAATGAAGATTCATCTTGGACACTGTAGTGCAATGAACAGCAAATTAATACATATTGATATGCCACTTGTCATAAAAAGTCTTGCCAACAGTTCTCACAGATCTCTTCTCTATTGTTTTGTCTAATCAATAAAAAGACTTATCTCTGACTTTTACATGAAAATGGAAAAGAGTGAACGCTTACCCATCATGTAAAGCACAGTGCTCTTCTGAGAAATGTTTGGCAGATACTGCTTCTTACAGTAACACTTTGCTTTAATGGCACTTTAATGCTGAATTGACAGTGGAAGTCCCATGGAAATGTTCAAGGCATCCACATTAATGCTAAATAAAAGTCATTATGATTTTAGAGATATGCCAGACAGAAATATCTAATCTGGCAGACTCCCTGTGAGCATGAGTGGGAGATGCTTGCTAACCTTTTGAAAAGGCTGTCAGCCTTTAGATGCAATGATCTCTTACACGTACATAGCACTTTCCTCACAAAAGTACCCAACTCTCCTTACAGGCTCCTTCATGTTTACTGTTACAATCAAAGCTGCGCTCACGTCATTTCTGAGATGAAGGGGCATCAGACAGGCAGGCAACGGGAACACGATACATAAACAGCACTGGTGGTAACAGAGACATTTTGCCAAGGATGAGCTCTGTGGAGGCTCCTTCAGTAGCCTTAGAGCAAACAGAAGAGACCTTGCTGTTGCAAACTAATTGTTTATCTTAAATGTGCAAGAGAGAAGAAATACAGCATAAATTTTGCTGAGATTTAGGATGGGATTCAAGCTTAATGAGTTTAAATCATTCATGGTTTGAATCCCTTATTAGAACACAGAAAGCCTGAGTCAGTTCCTGGATTTATTCCCTGCTCCTGCCTGCCTCCACGTCCTCCCCAAAATGAGCTAGTCCGTGAGATTCCCTTACTTCAGCTTTCACTCCAGGGAGGGGACACACATCTTCCTCAGATAAATAACAAATGTTACTGTACTTTCACAGCCTTGTGCAGAGAAGAGATACATTAACATACTGGTATGCTTACTATATTGGAAAAAATATAAAGACCATTTTACAGAAGGTGAACAAAGCTACAAAAGCTACTAACTGGTTGTCTGTGGTTTACATCTATATGCATTTTTCCTTCCCTTTCCCGCACTCACAACTGCATATGCACAGAGAAGAAAATGGCTTCAGAAAGGACCAGACAAGCAGGTGTTTCTCTCATTTCATATTTTCTTCTCCCAAAGTCAAAGGCAGATTTTCAAGAGAAAGCATAAATGCCTGCATCAGGCAAAAGTGAGGTCATGAAGCTACTCATGGGAGTGCTACCTTTGGAACAAAGATTAGGTTGGACCCTGAAGCAGGAAAGTTAATTTTCCTACCAAAACTTGTCCTTTAAATGTTAAATGTGGTTAACCCTGACACCCATATTTATATCCAGTTGCACTTTTAATCTTACTCGTCTCCTACTCTTTAAATAAAGTGCTCTGTCTTAAGCCAACCCTAAACAAACCATCAGTTTTCTAAATCAGTCATGTGTAAAAATCACCAGTTGAAAGCAGAAATGCTCCAGCTGCTTGGAGCGTATCAACCTCATGTTTCAGCATGACTTCATGGGCAGAGTAGCCTGATGTGGGATTTCCCATCGTTTGCCTGCCCCACAAACCTTCTCCACTGAGGCTGCTGGACATGTAGAGCTCAAATAAAAATGAAAAAATAACCCCTACATTTCTTCCAGGTAAATTTCTGTGTTGAGAAAAAGAAAGAAAAAAAAAAAATCAGAAAGGGCAAGCATACATAGCCCTCACTGCAACAGTATTTCTCATCGTTGGCCGCTATGATACTGGTAGGAAACTAATGCCAATTTTGAAGACTTGAGCAGCTTAATTAAACCACTTCCATTTCAAATAAAAAAGCTCAACAGTAATTAATAAAAAGGATGTGGCAATCTCAGCAATAATATTTCATATTTACTGTTGGAGAAATAATCCCTTAAAAAGGTTAAATGGGCTCCAAAGGTGCAATAGAAAAGAATAAATTCTCAGGCAAGTTCAAATTCGGTTACGGGCTACAGAGCAGGTTCCAGGCAATGTCTGTAAGGCAAGACAGCTTCCTTGTTTGCAATAACTACAGAGACAATTTCTCCATCTGCAAAAGAGATAATGGTGTTGACCTTCTTTGTGTGTTCCTGTGACATCTACTGATGAAAAAGATGCCATAATAAATACACTTTCTTCTTAGACTATAATCCTGTGAAGTTTCTATGCAACAGAGCAATCAGAATATCTTTTTCTGTTCCAGCATACAGAGACTGTCCTTGAGAACAAAGCAAGGAATAGAGAGAAGAAAACATTCTACTAGAGAATTTAGATGTTCTGCGTCAAACAAGTAGCAACTGGGAACCAAGTGATGGGGTAGCTACCATCACTACTGGTAACTAAACCACCCCCCATTTCCCTGACCAAACCTGAAAGCAAACAGCAGCTCAAGATTCATAATTTTAGCTTCTGTATAGTTATCAAATACTTAAATTTTAAAACTTACAGAAGAAGTTGGCTGTTCTTTTCTGCAAACACAGCAGCCCCCAGCAGGTAACATGAGAGCTGTGCCTTTTAGTGGACAGATAAAAGAGTAGAGGCTAGAATATCATTATGCTTCATTTCATGAGTAGAAAATCAGGGCAAAGATTATTAGAAACATATCCCAAAAGCAAAGCACACAGCCCTAGGGCATATCTGCTGCAGACCAGGGCCTCAGATTTGCCTTTAGCACAGGCCCAGAACTAGAAACTTCCTCATGAATGCAGAAGGACACACTGTCAGACATTTTTTCATAAACATTTTTTTAAAATAGTTAAAATTTAATTCTGTTCTGAAAGGCACAAAGTGTCTTGCATCAGAGATTGGCCATTAAAACGCTGACTACTTTACAGATGTCACGAATGATTCAATTTCTCTAAGGAACGCACAGATATGGATGTAAAGGCTATCCAACCTTTATCGTGATTAAAAATTTGAAGCCACAAAGCAAGTTAAGAGCCTAGGAAATAAGTCACCGGGCTCATTTGAAATATGTGTGAAACAGTTCTAACTTATTTGCAAATACACAGAGATAGCATCTGTCAAGTTGTCTTACTGACAGCCTCACTAATTTGGGGAAAAGTTGAAGCACCCGGTGAAGGGACTAAAACACACTTTACCCAAAGAACAGGAACACCGCTGACAGGAGTGAGGCAAGAGTTCCCATACGGCCCTGTCAGTATACACTTCAGCTGTGAACTGTAAGGGATCAGCACTTCTAAAGCAGGGAAACTAACCCATTCTTCATGCCTCTCCCAAGCCACAGTATCCTTTTTCTGAGGCCGCCAGGAATGGAGTCTCACAAGTCACTTTTCATTATGCCCACCTAATGCAGTTGCAGTATGTGATGCATTTCTATTAGAAATGTAGGGCATTCGGATACTGTGAGCCCAGCTAAATTTACCCACTGGAAGCTGCACTATTAATTTAACAGGAAACAAACCCAAAAAACCCACTTTATTTTTGCTGTGTCTTATTCCAGTCTATAAGATTTCTTCCTTCAATTTCAAGTAGAGCAGGTCTAGGCTTCTAAGGAGAAAATTCACTAAGAGCCTGATTTCTACAGTTTTTCAAGACTTGAGGAAAAAAGCCAATAGCAGTGAAGATAGAAGGAAGGCAGGCAAGTTAGCATATCTGGAATAATGTTATCCCAAACCACAGTTCTTACTTTACAGTATTGCATGAATCCCATCCAGCCTCAGTGGATTATTAGGTCTGAATTTGATAGCTTAATAGCAGAGATTACAAAAACTCAAATATAAAACCAGCAGTTGGAAAGTATAGAAATTCGTATATAGTCATTCCTTTCTAGCATTAGCTACATTCTTGCAGAAGGTAATGTTAAATCTGCCTGGAGAAGGTCAAGACCACACAAAGAAAATAAATCATGGCATCGCTATGTGGACCTGTCTAAAGGTTAAGGATCTAAAGGACATGCAGATACTCTAAAATATAAACAGCCCCTAGGGGATAATTACTAAACCAACTCCATTTGAGCAGTCCTGAACAGATGGTTTAGTAGGTATATCGACTATTGCCATGTTTTGTGAAACTATTTATTACCCGCGGAGACTGGGAACAAAAGATACTGTAGACATGTAGCTGGTTATCTCTCTAATCCTGTGTATCCTTGTATTATCTAGTGACCCAGAAAAATATTCCCAGAAGTACAGTCTCCCACAGGCAGTAACTACATAAAGTAACATCAGATAACGTCCTGTGTGTATAAAACCTGAATAGATGAAGCACAGAACAAGCTGTTTGGCTGAATTTTCCAGCCACTGTAAATTATAGCGACTGCTGTACAGTTCAATGCACCTGAGGTAACACTAAAGCTGCTGGAAGTATATGAAAGGCTCAAGTTTACGCTTGACTGTGAATGCTGGGTCCATGGCTGCTCAGCTACTGGCCCAAGTTTCTTCAACCACAAATACTTTTCTACCTCTCCCAGGCATCACACGTACCAATGTGGTATATTTCACCTGAACTTCTTCCAGTTCAGACTAGGGATAGGCTCGCACCAGTTTATTCAGGGTTAGCATGACCATGGTGAAAGGCTGAGGGAGAGAAGGCTAATGTCTCCCCGCTGATCCCAGGAAGGGACTGGGGAGACAAAAGGGGCTCCTGCCTCCACAGGTGGGCAAAGCCAGGTTTATGCATCACTAACTACCCACCCTGTTACAACAATGGTGACTAGTAAATTGGGTTACACTGCTATCCACAGTGTAACAGGCAATGATGCTTGAAATAAATCAGCAGTTTGAATAGGATGTGTAGTAACTGCGCTGGGTACCAGGTCAGAAGCTGTCAGCTCAGAGAACTCATACTGGGAGAGGGACTTTTCAGTACTGATCTCAAAAAAAACCCTTGTAGTCATGTCCTGCAGTTCAGCCCTACATTATTTTATCTAGGACCAACTATTTTAGAATTACTAATTCCTATTTGCAGCTTTGCTCCTTTTTAACTGTGTTTCAGGTTTGCAAAACAAGTGCGCCAAAGATCACACACAGATACAGCACAACCGTGAGCAATACTTTACCTCCTCTCTGTCATAGAGCCAGCTTTCCCAAGGGAAAATTTCGAACCAGTAAAATCCGAGCATTTGACATTTCATTGGGACTTTTGAACATCTGGCCTGCACAAGGGTCTGCCACAGAGCTGGAAAGCTGTGCCTTTTCTATAGCGTACAGACAGATCAACCACGCACAGCACACATGGTATACCTGAGCCTGTCCAGAAGCAGTGGATTTACGTGCCTGTGTTAGATGATTCATGTGAATGCAGTGATCTGACATGTCCCAAAAGCACCGCAGTTGCAGTACATGTGCTGACCATATGCAGTGTGTGACAGTGAGACCAGTGCTCCCTGGAGGGGTCAGGTCTGCTACAAACAGGCTATACAGCACACATACAGAAATACCTGGACACAGCAGCCCCGGCCTTCCTCCTCACCCATCCATCGCTACAAGCTGCAAGTTAGTCAGAGACATGTGCTAGTGATGGCAAAAAGAGCCATACAGTACAGAGGAATGATGACAAGCTGCAGTCACTTCATTTGTGAGGCACCAGATCAAGTCACCAGCAAGTAAACCTGACTGCCATTTCCTTGAGAGACAGGGCTTGCTGCTCGCTACAGCTTTTGCACTTAGCACAGACCTGTGAGCAACCCTCTGAGTTCCCCTGAAAGCCCAAAGAGCAAGCAACAAAGCCTCCTCTTCAGAAGAAGGAACTGGTAATCCTGGCCCTTCCCCTTCATATTTGGCCAGTTACTTAGCTTAATCAGGGGGAACATCACATCTTGGCATGCCAAAGCCCCACTGCGCAGGGCAGGGGAGGGATAAGCAGCACTGTGAGAGCAAAATAAGAGAAACTGGCCAGATGTTAGTTTGAATTACCAAGAGAGAAAAAACAAACCACAGCTGGGGAAAAAAGAAAAAAAAAAAAAAAAAAAAAGAGGTGTCTTCAAAAATCACCCATGTAAGCAACAGAAGATGAAGAGCTATGTAGCTTATTTTATTAAAACTAGAGCAAACAGCACTGGAAAAGAAGTTCTCATCGCATATTTGGGTTCCTTGGTTTCAGGTACTGGGCAAGTAATAAGCACAAAATATTCAAAGCTCATACTTCAGGTCTCAAAGGGCTGGGTCAGATACTCGGGTCTTGAATTGAGAAACTGGGCTCCACATGGCCTGTAATCAGTGTCTTATAGAGAGGGAATGTCACAATTCCTGCCCGTTTACCACCTTCCCCCATAAACAGACTGTCCTTTTTCTTTTCTAAGCTGACGCAAGAAAATGGTTGCTAAAAAAAGAATTCAGAGCCCTGACAATTTGGACAATCTTCCACTAATCTTCCCTTCAGGGTGCCCACAATCCTTTAAAGCATGACAAACTGACAGAGGGAGCTCCTTTATAGTCGCTGGGCTCTATATCTTTATAAACTGGGGTCTTCTGCATGCAGCAGAAAACCCAGCAAGGCAGACACTGTACAAAGGAAGGTGGAAACCGGCAGTTTTAAGAGTGCTTGAGGGGCCACCAGATGAAAGGAAAAGATCTAGGCACAATAATATGATTCTTTAGGTACAGAAGGGGAAAAAAAAAAACTGCTATAGCCTTGTTGGAGAAGAATCCCACATGCCTACTAATCTATCTACCAAGGGTTACATGACACTTAAAAAAAGAAAAGTTTGGCAGGCACTCAAAGCAAAAAATCAGCTTACCAGAGAGCACAGCCCTGCCCTCATCACTTTTCTGCTGGTTTAGATGTTATTTGTAATACAGCCAAACTGATATGCCCTTGACACGTGCAGCAGAACGTTACAGCTCCAGGCAGCTTTTGGCTAAGTGAGGTTGAGAAAATTGTATGTCTCTGTGTGTAATGACAAATAAGTTTATTCTCTCCCCTCCTTTTTTTTTTTTTATGGTTTATCTCTGTTTTGATAATGCCACCCTGACTGCTTTGAAACTGCTACTGTGGGGAGAACACGCACACCAGCCACTAACAAGCTCATTCTAAGCTATAGGTAAACTCTTATATAGATTGGAAACACACATGACAAATACACCTCCTAAGAAACCACCTCTGACACATTTCCAATTGCAATTTTTACTGGTATATCTGATATTGAATGACTTCAAAAGCATTGCAATTATAAACTAGGTACCTGCCACGTGGTACTCCAATTTCTAAAAATAACCAAGCCTGAGTTCACACATTATTTTTCATTTTAGACACCAAAAATAACATTGTTACAGTTTGGACATAATGGATATCATGCTATAACATACTGTGATGCAGCCATATCACATTCTGTTCTACATATATGTATATGTTCATATTGCACAGATTGCCTGTAGTGCAACATGTATGTGGAAGCAGCTCACTAGCAAAGGCAGGCAACTCTGGTGGCAGTCCACATTCTGCCAAATCATCAAGGCACATTTTGCCATGGTTATGCTACATAGTTCAAATAAAAACACTTTTATTTTGGAAATGGGAACGCTTGAACCCTTTCTGGAACAACTACAGAAATTACTTTTAAAAATGCCTGCTTAATTTTATATGACTCAGATCTTAAGAATGAATATTTCACACAAATTAATCATTCCCTGTCGTTTCTAGCAGCACAATCCCAAGAGAAAAAAAAAACGGAAAAAAAAGGAAAAAAAAATGGTGCCTAAACTTGAAAGCTTTCCTTCCACTCTCAATTTAAAGATTAGGATTATCAGGAATACACTCAGAGGATCAGAAACAAGATCACCTAGATATACATGTGAAACTGAAAAGCTGAATTTATTACTAAACACATAAGTCTTTCAAGTATTACTGCATACAGTAAAGTAGTACAAAAACTGTACAATTTAAGAATAAAATTGTTTCCAAATGAACTATTACATAAACTCTAATAGCATTTCCAATTGACAAGATTACATATTTTTGAATAGGCTTAAACAAAAAAATGGGGACAGGGATCTCTAAAAATAGGACCCCTCAGTTAATAAAACAATTTCAAAACCTATTAATTTACTTTGTCTTTTCATTACTATTATTATGGCAATCGGTTTTAAAGTATGTGAATAAACACAAGTACAGCACTAGTGAGAAAGCAGGATTAAGGTGAACACCTATGTTTTCAAAAAAAACCCATCCTTTTAAAGATTATAATTCACAAGCTGTGCATACTAACACTACTTCATCCTTCTCAGCAATTAACGAAGATGAAAAGAGAGACTGACTAAACAAATAGACTTTGAAGCATCCTTTCATCTATTTAAGAAACTGTTGGGATCTTATTGCCATCCCTTTGCTGTGTTTTATAGCTTCCTGAGAATCTTAAGTAAAATATCAATCTGCTTGGAGCAAGTCCTACAGGTATTTTTCAAATTAGAAATACCTGAAAGTTTATAATCTCCCTCTTATTCATATACCTCTTGACAAATATGATTGGAAAAGATTGATATTTTGTCTCCTTATTTCCTGTACTTGAAAGATATTTTTTCTGTGAGTCACTATATCAGCATGTCACTCTTTCACTCCAGGGCAAGAAGGAACAGCTCCAGCCGTGAACCAGCCCCTCATCCCAAAGGGCCGAGAGGAGAGGCATCCACAGAGGGATCACCTGGGAAGAAGACAGGGGGCAAAGTCACTTGGAAAATGTTATTGTGAGCTGAATCAGTCCTGAGAGAAAACAGTGCTAGTATAGCAAACTTTTTAAAAATGATAGAACATTAAATTTAAGAAGGAGTAAAGCCACCTGTTTTGTGTTCCAGGATAAGCAGCAATTAAACTCTCACCAATTACACTACCAGTAACCACTGTACCTGCACAAACATATGAGTAGACTAACCATACAGCAAGATACAAATATCTATCTCAATGGGAAAGCACGCCACAGCTGCTGCTACTCATCTAAGAAAGTAATTAGAAAAACCTAAAATGTATTACTTCTATTTGCCTTCATCTGGGAAACTTTTTGGTTGGGATTTGAGGAAAATGAGTGTTGCAATATGTGTAAGCAGTTAAAAGCAGAAAAAGTGGAAATAAAATTGTTTTTTAAAAAAAAAAAAAAAAAAAAAAAAAAAAAAACACTTAACTCCCTTAATCTCTTCCCTGTCCTCACAAAATGAAGACTTGAAATGAATCTCGAAGTTCACAATGTATGTGACTGGGAGAGAAGAAGGGAAAAAAAAAGAGAGAGAAAAAGGAAAGAAAACCCTCAGTGGACTCTGACACTCTTCAGAAATTTAAAATCTCAGCAGTCTGTCCAGGGATGCAAAATGGATGTTACTGGTGTGACAGGTGACCTCCATGCATCTCCAGCTGCAGGACAAGGCCCAGGTGAGGACTGGGGCAAGGCTGACACAGGGATTCAAAGCCAGGCACTGAAAAGCTGTCCCAGCAGAGCACTTAAGACTGTGCACAATTTAAGCAGTCCCATATTTAAATGATCTGCTGGAAGAAGGCTTTTGTTTTGAAAGTTCTTGTCAGTGCCTTCTTTTAATAGGAAATCAATATATAATTTGTTTTCTAGAAAGTAGACACCCGTCCTTCAGGACTTGAGCAGCCAAGTTTAGCTCTGGTGGAAAATTGAGCAGTTTTGGCCTAACTTTTCTTTTTCTGTGAATGTCACTTTCCTTACCCTGGGGATAGGAGGTAATTGAAAAGCAAAGGGAATGAACATCATGGTATAAGTTATACCTAATACTAACTATGGCTGAATTATCAGCTCTTAAATTTTTTCAATGATGCTGGCAAAGCAGAAATCCCAAGGTGAGCTAAAAAGTGATCAAAAGATAAGAAAAATGTGATCTCTTCCCCTTGCATTTGGCCTTTAGACTAGCAGCAGGAGGAGGAAAGCTGGTAGGGCTGGCTGCCAAGAACCCTGCCCTGCAAGTAGGCACAGATGGGGTTTGGCAAGGGCTTGGCAACAGGGGGGCCCTGGGAGTCCTCTTCTCCCTTAATAGCAATTCAGGTCACATAAAAGAGAATCTTGATCAAAAAAAGAAAGGACTGAAGTGTCTAACTCTTCCCCAGAATAAAGCAAGGAGTTCTTGGGTTTTCTGGAAGGAACTGGAGTTGCAAGAAACCAGAAAGGAGACGGGGAGCGCACTCTGGTCTGTTCCTAGGCACATGCAAGCAGTACATCACTTCGGGCAGATTGTACCATAAAAGCAGCCCAAAGAAAACAGTTTGAATCCCTTCTTCACTTCCTTCCTGATTTAAAGACAAAAGTGTGGTCTTGCTGCAAGATGTTTATTTACAGCTGCTTAGAGTCAAATGCAAACAAACATCTTGTAACAAGCTGCTTGATGGCTGCCCATTACATGTACAAAGCTTAGCACTGCTTCAGCAGATACTTAGCAATGCTGCTGAAAGGCTAAGCCGCTGTGAGAATATTCTGAATTAGATGTAATGTCATTTGCCTACCTTCGTCATTCCTCCCATGGAAAACTAACGTTCAAAAAGACAAAACATCCAATCTGCAATCTTAGTAAGAAATAAATCCATGAACAAGTGATAAAAGGGGAATGATTTTGAAAGCTGTAGTTTGTATTCACATGGTACTAGAGTTGAAGGAGTAAAAATACAATAAATAGCAGCTCCATAGTCACACTTTGGAAATCCACACTTAAAAGGAAGACACTGAAGATAGATTCAAACACTTCATAAGTAATATTGAATTGTGTATACAGAGTACTGGATCACTTTTCATTCACGTGCCAGTATGCTTGCCTGATTTTTTTTCTTTTTTATTATTGACACTATTAAAACTCATAAACCAAGATAACCTGTTTTGGTATGACTTCTCCCTTTATGAAAAATAAAGTATGCCCATTTACGAGACAAGAACGTCTTTGAAGGGAGAAAATTTAGCCCTTTGATCAAGAACGACAGTCCTTCAGATGAGCACAGACTGCACAGACAGGATCTCTCCCTTTGGTTCACTGACCGCATCATAGCCCTTATGCAGCAGATGTAAATATCTGCTGTTACTTGTGTTACTGTTCACAGCATGAAGTTCCAGTGTGCTGTACACTGCACAGCTGATGACATTACATCTGGCATAAACTGCTCACGGCCCAGATTCCAAGTAACTTACATTTACAAACCTCCTGAACCTTGATGCTTGAAGGACTCCAGGTTTTGATAAAAAGGTGCTAGTTAAATTGCTTCTTTTGAAGAAACTTTTCTTACAACTAGAAAATGTTAAAGTGTAAGTCAATATTTTGTTCTTACAATTTTAATATGCTATGCAGCTAAGAAAAGGGCAATGGTTTGATGCCTCTGCTGGCACCTACCCTTAGAAAGCACATCTGTTTGCTCCACAATATCCGATTGTCTGTATCTTTGCCTCCTACACAACAGCACAGTAAGGAAGGCCACCTGATGTAAGCTTTCCACAGCTTTAAGAGAGGAGAAAGAGTAACGCGTTGTACCGAGTGGGAACCAGTCTTTTTGCAACAGATGCCTAGAGCGCAGGCGGCACAGACGTGCAGCCCTGATGCAGTTCTGTTGCTGGAGAAGGCTGCAGCGCACAGCCTGGCACCTCCCGGTACCTCGTCAGGCTGATGGTAGGTCTGTACAGGTCTGAAACGAGCCAGTTAAGCAGCTGGCCTAGGTCTACTCAGGGCAGAGAGCAGACCGAAACACCTTGCAATATCGTGTTCCAGAGAAGCTCAAAGTATGAACATAGGCATATTTAAGTATTAAATAAAAGAGAAGTTTAAACCATCAGGGTTACTTTCTAGAGCTGACGTTGGCAGGTCTGTTGTCTTTACAAAACAGCTCTACCAGCAGGATTCCATCCATTTAGTTCAGTAATTTAAGAGCCAAACAAGTTAACTTGTGTAAACACAGATGCACCTAAACAGAATTGAAACAAGCTTGGATTTGTTTGCCAGAAAAAGCTAAGGTATTTAAATGCACTGACATTAAGGATCCACACCAGTTTAACTGGATCAGGTTTTAAGCCAGTTTTTAAACCAGCTCCATTTTTTTTGCATACATAGTTTACCGCTCTTATACAAGCACTTCCATCACTCCTGGCAAAAACCTGATTAACATGCCAAGACTGCCATGTTCCTACAAGTCTTTCTGTATGGTCTGACTGCAGCTCTTAAGTATTTAGCCTGCTTTCACCTTACTGCTGCCTTGCTCTCAGCTGTTAATTCCCAAAGTAATAATCCCCAACCTGAACTTCTTCCGATTTCTTTCTTGTTTTGCCTCAGGTTATTCACTTTCCACTGCCACACAACTTCTCATGGAATAATTTCCCCTCCCAAATGTCTTCAGTAACACTGTCATGCAGTAACTCCAAAGGAGAAGAATAAAAAGAAAAAAGAACCCTGAACGCCATACATTCACATTCCAAATAATAAAGAATATATTTTCAGTATTCCAGAAAGCTGCCATTCAAGACTATGACCTAATTTCCTTTTCAAATGGACAAATCAGAGTCCCTTTTATCCTCAAAAGAAAATATGGATCCAAACTTTCCTTCAGAATTTTAATCATATCAGAGGTTTCCATAGAATTGAGGGTTTTATATTGTGCACAGTTTATTTTTAATTTCTACAAAGACTATTGTAATTAAGACCCAGGGGACTCTGAACAGGTCTTTAAAAACCTGTAAACACTACCTTTGGAAAAAAGCCTTTATTTAACAGAATTTCCCTATAGATATAGCAGAGAAAAAAATAAAAACCTTTCTTGGCTATTTTGTTTGAAAATCCTAAAAAAATATAATTCTGTAGAAAGGAAATTGTTTAGATTTAAACATAAGTATGTTGTTACATCATCTCATTTAATTAGAATCAAACTGCTTCAGACACAAACCTTGAGCAACTGACTTCTACAGAAGTCTGTACCTTCATTTTCCCAGTCATTCAAAGAATCCATTTTATTTTTGCCTTTTTTAAAGGACTATTTCATATAGGAATTAAAAGCAAGAAACTAGGAATTACCCACCACAATCTATTATCAACTCAAAGAATAATCAAGTATTGTAAATTGGCAAGTATATCATTGAAATCATAAAAACAAGAAGTCCTCACTGTACGTGAAGAACCATGCATGGACAGAGAATAAAAGCTGCCAATTGTTGGCTATTAAAAAAAAAAAAATCCAGAATTTAGTAAGAGGATAACAAAAGGAAACAGGCTATTGTCTGCTATTGGGGCACTGGGGGAAGTAGCAATGAAACAATTCTCAGGTCTTCTATTTTGTGTACAAAGCCAAGAAAATCTCGGAGGAAATGACTTCCAGAGTCACTGATAAGTGCTGAAATGTTTCTTCAGTGGAAAGCAGGATACAAATCCTTATTCCTTTTCTTTGTAGGTGAAGAGGTTGCTAATGTGCGCCCAAACAGACCCTTCTCAAGCAGAATACTAAGGAAAGATACTAAGATCTCAGGACTTGTACTTTCATTTCATGGTCAAATGAAAGTTGCTCATGGAAGCAAGCCCCTTGTTAGGAGCAGGTTCAGATATCTGTGTGTCTAACAACTAGTTTCAGCCTGGTGCATTCATTTACTGGGGAAGGAAAAAAATAAAGCAAAGAGTTCTTTTCCCAGAAAAACATGAAACAAAGACTATTTTTAAGGACCAATTTGTTGTTGTTGCTGGTACAACTTGTGAAGCCACAGCCTCTGATCAAGATTGCCTGCAACCTCCTGGTGGGGAACTGAATATCATTAAAGGAGAGGTGAGAGTGGGAGAGCACCAAGATTAAAGTAGAACTTCCTTTGCTGTACAAAATGCTAGAAAACAAAACAAAAACAACAAAACAAATTGTTTCAAATACTTCCTTATTTGTGCCAGATATTTAGCTATGTACTTAGTGCACTTCTGCCTTACAAGAAATTCAGGAAAGCTTTGGGATCTGTGATGTTTAACCCAGTCTGAGCAATGTTGAAGGGAAGACTCCTTTTATGTGCCTGTACAAGGAGGCAAGAAAGCATTTGGTACCCACGGCTCCCCTACAGAGCTCATCTTCACTGCACATCACAACAAACTCTCACTCTACAACTCCTCGTCTCACAGAGGTATCTGCAAATGGATCAAGTCTTAGTTGGCGTTTCCTTCCTGTGTTCATCCATCAAAGTACACACAGAGCTAATCATACCCGCACCCACTATGCTTAGGGCTGACACAGTTACAGTGAAAAAGATGCTGAAAGATAGCTGAGAAGATGAAAGCCAGGAATATATATATATATCTTCCCTAATTCTTTAAAGAATTTTGTAACTTGTGTCAGAGCTGATACAGTAGATGTGAATCAAGGAAATAGTCTCTTTGGAGGTGCAGTCCTCCACGCAGGGAGTGACATAAATACTGGTAAACAAAATGATCCAGAGCTGATTAGTCTGCAGCTTTTAACAGAATGAAGAATCTCTACATAAAGGTGCAAGTGATGTCTGGTGGTATTTAAAGAGTTGTATCATCAGTTTAACAAATGATTCTTGGGGTTTTCTTCAGAGCTTGATTTTTCTCGGTTTGGAGAAGGGATGAATTTTGGAAAAAAATCAAGACAGCTACAGAGGGGTTTTTTGTGCAGGACCATTCAAGCCACCAGATTCGGCCATTAGCCTTCGCACAATGGTTTTGGAGAAGATTAATGGCCAGGTGGGTTCTTTACAAACCCAGACAGAACAGCAACACTAGAAATCATTCTCCTTTCTGCGGTTGCATTTACATTAAGCAAAATGCAGGTTGAATGAGAAATAATCTATTTTTTTTTTTTAATTTCCACCTAGGGAACCTAAAAAGAAAATAGCCATATTTATTATTTGATGAAAAATATTGCTTTACATGCAGAAAAACTGGGAATTGTCTGATCAGTCAACACTTCTTATTGGCTTTGTTTCCAGACACTAACTGCAGGGCAGAACTTACACTACATTGACATTTAATTATTTAATCTTCATACTATAATCAAAGGCTGGGGTAGTAGAACGAAGAACTACAGGACTTGAGAACATTAAGTAGCAGCCAGATAAGTAAATCCCTTTGCCTGTGACATGGCACTATCTGAATCATAACTCTTTATCATGCTTAGCCATGAAAAAGATCCAAGTATGAGAGTAATGAAGAAGGAAGACAATTTGTATCTCTTTAAACATAAGACAACACTGGGAAATTAGGCAATGATATTTGGACTCAGGTCCTGCTATGCATCCGTGCCAGCACATAGCCACAAAGCATTTCAGTTCCTTGAGCTCCCACATTCACCAAGTGTCAGGACACTAATTCTCAAGTCACACAACACTCAAAAAGGCAGCATCTTCCTTCATACCCACCCACACCAGACAATGTGGATTTTTTGCTTGCACCATGGTGCACATTTAAACTTAGAGGCAGAGTTGACTCTGAACTCCACTGAGCCTGCCTCCAGAGAAGGGAGTTCATCAACAGGTCAGTAGTCAGCAACAAGGCAGAGGAATATAAAGAAGTGTAACTGGAAACACAGGAGCCCTGGCTAGCAGCTAGCAGCCCCGAGCTGCTAACTCGGCTGACTCAGTGGTGGGAAGCAGAAGGCAAGGAACATCCTTGGGAAATAAGCATCAGGCTTCTGTCTTTCCTTCATCCTTCACTGGGGATGTCAGGTCTTTAGGATGCCCATTGGCATTGCCTCTGCACTGAGACAGAGCCTTCCAAGCACTCAGCTCTTGAGGATAAATGGCATTTCCTTGTAATATTCCCCATGGAGTCAGGAACCTTAGACAAGTACAGACAGGAACCACAGCCATCCTTAGCGAGAGCAATTTGGCTTGTTTATGTTTTGGATATTGCTGGATTACAAACAGGTCTTTCCAGGCAAGTCCTGTTCCATTCCAGGTTTTCTCGAGACCTACTGTCTGTGGTATTTAATAAAAATGTTGGTTTATAAAGTTATAGTCAAAATCAGAAGCCCTTGAAATCATCCAAGAGACCAGTCCGAAACTAAAATATGTGCAGAAAAGCAGATTACTGCAGCCTACAAACCATAGGATCTTTCTGTACTTACCCAAGAGTGCTGGGAATCAAGAAAGTGCACTTCACACCATTCCTGTGCTATGGGCCCAAATAGTGTCATGGTCTCTAGAATAGAGAGCCCTTTCCTTTTTCCTGTCTCTTCCCCAACCCCCCGCACTCCCCATCCCCTTTTTCTTCCTTGTAAAATCACCATCTCTTGTCCAGAACAACTTTCATCAGATTTGCAGGAACAAAATATTACAAAAAATATAAGGAAAAATGTGAACGAGTTTCAAGATTTTCTGTATGCAATATAGAATAAAATTAAGTAACTGTGCCAAACTGCAAACTAAATCCCACCAGTTAATCACAACCAGGTAAAGTTTTTGTGATGTAATCAAAATAAAAAGATCAAATGAACAAACAAAAAAAAATCATAACAGATGCAAAATTTGAAACAGAGATGTGCACAGAATTTTTAATCCAGTTCCATAGCTAACTCATGTAGCCTGAATTTTGATTTGTTCCACATTTTCTGGGAAATTTCAATGCTTACTTGATGGTATTGACAGATTAGGTAGAATCAGACCTCAGCCTTCCAGTTTACTCTGCCGTTGCTCCCGTAAGAAACATGACTCAACTGTGCATCTCAAATTCCTGAGCTCATAGAAAAGAGGTCTGGGCAGGAGTTCAAGAGGTCTGCCAGTCAATCTCTGTGCTTTATTATTACAGGATCAATTATTCCACCATCATTCTTGATGCACATTTAAGAACAGGTTAGACAGATATTCTTTGGTGGGAATTCCACAGTTTTTCAAAGCACTCTATTTTTCAAAGCGCTGCAGATGTTACACTGAAACCAACGTCATTGCTACCAAATGGCAGAAGGGCCAGAATGAAGGGCCATTTTAACTGCAGTTCTTGTTAAAAAGGCTCTTCATCTTACTATTTTAAAAGGATATTTCTTTCTTTGTTATTCATTTACGGCAAGCCAGTTACATTTTATCTGAACAATTCATCTGGTTCTCAAGTCAGATTTATAATGTAAACTTGAAATAGTAATAAAAAATGCGAGGAAGATGTCACTCTCACAGTTTTACTATAAAGCCAACATCTTAAACACCATACTGAATTGATTCTGCAATCTTCTCTTGTGTAAGCAGCCCCAGTGAAAACAACTGAGTGAGGAATGTTCATGTTATTAAATACTGCATGTGCAGAGGAACAGATCGCTGCAGCCTACAAAGCACAGGATATTTCTGTACTTTACCCAAGAGTGCTGGGAATTGAGGCAATGCACTTTACACATTTGTTGTGCTATGGGCCCAAATAGTGCCACAGCCTCTAGAATTCTAGAGGACACAGCAGAGGACACATTAACTGTGGTCTACATGATCAGGAAGGTCATACTAAATACATCTTTAAACACAGCTTTATAATATACATAGAAAAAGTATCAGCAGCAGAAAATTACACTTCACAGTAACAGTAGCAGACTTTTTCTCCTCCCTTTTCTCTTTTTCGAAGAAAAGAGATATAGGTGCTTTGTTCTTTTCAGAACTGCTGCACATCTTTTTGACTGCTATAAAGCCCTGTTTTTCTTTAGTTTTTTTATTATGGTTCTCTACCCCACCCACCTTTTTTTTTTTTTTCTTCAGATTATTCAGAACCTTTTCGCTTCAGAGAAACTGTTCTCATCATCTTTCTTTCCACATGGAACTAGCTGAAAGATATTAATGAAAGATTCACTAGGCCAAATTTTCTATGAGTATAAGCAACATCAACATCAATATTTCAATGTCTAGAAAACGTTTGCTATTCTCTTGCCTTGAGTAGATTATTAGAAATCATTGTATTTTAATGAATTCAAGACTTCTTGACAGATTCCGTAGGTACCTTGCTTACGAAAATTCACAGGGAGAGAAGAGATTTTTGTCTAAACAATATTTGGGGACTATGAACCTGCTCATGTTTTACAATATACTTATGGTAGTGTAGGTGGAAATGTGACTGCTGATCTTTTCATCATGGTCCTTGTAGACTGCTAGTTTCCCAGGCAGTTTCAGCTGTCACAGTTGCTTAGAGTCCACTGAGCTGTTTTTAGTTACTCATTCAAATATTCATAAGAACTGAGGGCTGCAGTTTGCTGTCTGGTAACAACTTCATTTTCTGCTCATACTGAGCTTGTCCTTGTGGGCTGCCTCTTCCCACTCAGATTGGCTTTTTCACAGCCACGTGACCTCTGAAGGATAATGGAGTGTCCCTGGGAGTAGGCGAAAGAGGCATGTTCTACCTTTTATCTTTGCTTGGCTGGACGATGAAAATAATTGCAGAAGACAGTTATGGATTACAAGAGAGACATGTGAAACGATCAAACCTGTATCAAGCACTGGTTTCTGCTACTACAGAAAGCACATGCTTTAATTATTTACCTTCCAGGACAGCTCACACCTTAGGATGGCCACATTTTTGTGCAAATATTTACTTAACAATATTGTACTTGAGCAGAGTAATGAAAATAGGTGTAATTTTGTGTAATGTTCCTGGGAGAGAGCAATGGACTGTGACATTTCCCTGCATGGGGGAAATCACTAGAGTGCAATGTTTCTATTATTTCATTAAAACTCCTGCTAAACAACCCTTCAGGGCAGCATAATTTTGCATTTTTAGCTAAAGGAAATAGCTGAAGAAGAGGAATCCACAACTGCTGTCAGTTAATAATAGTGTGTGGTAGGCTTTCTAAGAGAAAATACTACTTAACACACATGAATACTCAGACACACTTCAATTAAAACAGTATTTACAGGAAGCTAAGCAACATCCTGCAGTTAGTAAGGGCGGCTTCCACTCTGTCCGGTACTTACACAGTCAGAAGCAAGCACAAAGGAGGAAGCCCAGGCACGGCGCTCGCCTGTCTGCAGGTCATTGCTCCTGTCTCACTTCTGTCCTCTTACTTCTTTGTACCAGCTCTTTTATAGGAAAAGCTTATGGGCAGCCCCAACATTATCACCCAAATGGAAGAGGACATGCTTCCTCCACTTTCATCTCCCCGTGCAATAGAGGCTTCATAGGGAGAGCTTTAAATGAATGTAACAGGTGTTTCCCTGGGTATCAGATAAACAATTTTTTCAGTTTTACTTTATGGGAAAAGGTATCATTTCTATCAATACAACATACTAGATACATAGCACCTTATAAATGACCAATCTTTTAATTTTACTGTCAGGCCACTTGCTTTAAAGATCATCTCCCTCAAGGCTTAGGTTGAACGTGTTTATTTACACACTTCCTGAACATAGGTACATAGTAGCAGCAGACAGCACTGAAGCCTTCTGGATAAGCTACAAAAAGGGTGGAACAGATACAACATAAATTTTCCCTGACTGTCCTGTTCTACTCCAGATTCAAAGAAGCGGACATGACACTGCACGGATGGGAACGGGGACCTGTTACAGGTTAAGCAAAAAAGATGAAGGTTTTGTAGCTAATGAATAATATAACCATCTTTGGAAGAAAGCAAGGAGACTGGGGAAAAAAAGAGCCCAATAACACCATTTGTTTACATTAGAGAAACACCCACTGCTGCATACACTGTTAAGATACTGTCAGCGTTTCTATTATGATCCCATATTTCAAAAGCTTATAACTTGGCCATGAAAAGTCACTTTTAAAATTGAATCCAGAATATAGACTGAATTTAGCTGTATTCTGTATATTATTGTCACCAGGTCGACACTAAAAATATGTAATAAAAATAAAATAAAGAAAACCGAACAACTACGGCTAAATAAAAACTAGGTGTATTGATGACCTATCAATGCTAAAGGCATCTCAGGCTCAAGTCTCTCAGGTATCCTTTGTTCCATTTTCTTTAAAACAAAACAACAGATAAAAAAATACAATACATTTTAACCGGGTTTTTGGTTTGTTTGGGTTTTGGTTTGGTTTTTTAGATGTTACTGCAGCTTTCATCCAACAAGAAAAAATCTGAATAAGAAAATCATGCAAGAGCACTGCAGAGTACATTAAAACAAACATGAGGGATAAGCACTGAAACAACCTCTGCCTCTGCAGCACCTGCAAGACCTATTTGTTCCTTTGTGGAGACACGGAGCAGGAGCTGTTCGGTCAGGCGGGGGGCAAGGGGATCTAACTTGATAGATTCTGACCTTTCATGAAATCCCTCGAGTTTGCTCCCCCCAATCTGTTTTTCCTTCAAATATTTTTCCTTTCCAAGGCTTCTGAAGAGCAAAGGTTAATGAAGTAATCTATGACTGAATGCTAACATATGCAACGTATGTACAGAAAAATGCACATCCCATTTTTAACATTTCTCTGGAAACAACTATGGTCTCTTATAGCTGCAATTTTGAAAGAATGCAATTATAGTATAGAATTTCAGCTACCTTTGGGCTGAGGCCTCTGGAGACATACAAAGAATTAGTGTATTGTTGTGCAATACATTTGTGAAATCACGTTCCTCTAATATTCTCCTCTAAAGCTACAGTGCAATCCCTCTCAGCTAAAAATCATGTCTGTCTTTCCTTCTGCTTGTAAAAATATCTATTAACAGCCTAAAGGCTTATTTTCAGTTTCCAAAAATCAAAACCGTATGTCAGCTAAATCATCATTAACTAACACAACAAAAGAACTCTCGGCTGATCACAAAAAGCTTAAACTGGAAATCAAGCACTGCAGGTAACAGATGTGGTGGTGCTTGTCTACTGGAGAAGAGTGAATCCGAGATGAGGGTTCTCTACCAAAGTGCCTCTCACATACTGGCCGGCTCTGACTGCTAACTTTAGGTATCGGCTGAGAAAAAACACGAGGGAAGAGGTTGGACCAAAGTCAGTTGACCCACTCTAAATGACAGGCATATCTAAATGTGTAAAACTGCATCTTCCATCATGATCAGACATGACTTCTGGGGCGTTAAAATCAATGACCTTTTGTTTAAGGCAAAGAAGTGTATCCAGGGATTAAATTCACTGGCAGAAAGAAAATCCAGGTATTCTTGTCTGCACAACTGACTTGATGAACCTCTATCAGGAATACAATTGTCCCAGAGAACTCCGAGTCTAAGATGGCATAGGCTTATCTTATTTATTGAACAAAATAAAGGTGACCAGGAACTTAGAGACCAGATATATTGATCAGAATAGCCTAAACTCCAATGATGGAAGCTGGAAATCCACTTCATAACCAAGTTATTCTTAATATCTGTTTTCATTCAGCTAAGTTTCAGCTCAGTGTTTTTTCAAGTCTTTATTGATAGCACTGATATTTATGCTATCTAACAGAAAAAGTCAATTGCAATTACTATAATTTTACTGATAAATCTTCAAGCCTGTTCCTTAACAAATTTTGAGTACATTGAATTGTAAGGTAACTTCGGACATTTTGCTTTATCTTACAGAAAAACATGAGTATTAAAAGCAGTCAGCTGTCAAGAAGCAATTTGACTGCTAAAGATACCCTATCTGTTCATAAAGCCCCCAAAGAACAAAACCAACAAAAGAAGAACCAGGAAGAAAAAAAAATAATAATTACACTTTCATCAAGCAATATCACTGATGACCATAACACTTTGCCATGCCAAAGGCCTGAAAGAAGTCAGGATAAAACTGGGATTCAGAGTAAGGGACATCTGCTGTGCTTAGGCCAATGTGTGCACATCAGAGCTTTGCAAGGCACGGCTGCATCTGCTTGCCAGACATGAGGCAAGTCTTTTATTTTGCACCATTCCCTGCACATCAAGCCTTTGTAATTTCTCCAAATCTGTTCCAAATTCTTCCAAACTATCAAGCATTGCAAGTTAGGTGCTGAATTCAAACCTATATTATTGATGCAGATTCTGCCTACCAGTTTTAGCCAGACCCTGGTTTGGTCAGAGCTCCTCTTCACATTGGAAGAGCAAGTTTACAAGCTTTAAGGAAACTTTTATTAAACCTGAAAGCTATGTTTGTTTAAGCCTGCAAATTTGTGACTAAACTCTAACATGTATCTTCTAAAGTGAAGTCTTCTACATTCTGTCGGAGTCCACAAGACTACCTGAAAGTTCAGTTCAGCTTTCTGAGCTGCAAGAGCATAAAACACTTGGGAATCCACTGCCCAAAACACCACGCTAACAAGATTACCTTTTTGTCCACCATCCTCCAGTCACTCCTACAGTCTGAGTACAGCCTGATTCGTGCAGAACCCAAAGCTCTTCTTTTCATTTAAGTCTGTATTTTTCCATATAAACAAATAATACCTTTTACATTCATTTTTCATGACTTATCCTCCTCCATACTTGCATGAGGTACCAGATAACACCCTGAGCAGCTTAGTTAAACAGTCCTCTACTTCATGTTCTATGTGGTAAAAGAGCATTATCATACTTTCAAAAGTCATCTGCAAGAGACTGGCTGTATTAACGAGCAGCAGAGTCCCCTTCTTTCACTCGCCCCAATATGACACAATATAAGTATTATGTCAAAGTTTCTGTCTGCAGCCTCTTCCTTCACCTCTGACAATTATTTTACTAAAAGCAGCCTGGAAAATAACTCCCTGCTTTTTTCTAGCGTTTAAAAAAAATTAATATAAAACGATGCACTGGCAAAATCCCTAAAAAGTAAGTATTTGTATGTACTTGTAAGACTCTTTGAAATTTTCATTCATATGAATCTCTACACTATTATATATGAAGGCAGAAACCACCGAAACATATTTTCTTCACTCTACCTTGGTAAAAATGAGAAGGGAAGGGTAGACAGGAAATATACATATTGTAAGCAAAGCAAAAGAGCTTTGGGTTTTGTTTTGGTTTATGCAATAGACGTGTAGGTAGAATAATTATCAAATTCTCAATATTTCCTGCTTAGTAAAGATTTAACTTAAAAAAGTTAGTCACAATGGCAACATTTGGTTTTTCTGTACAGTTGGTCCTGAACCACAGTATTGAATCGCCATAGTGTTACTGTGTTTTTTAAAAAAAAAAAAAAAAAAAAAGCATAGTTGCAATATATAGAATACTCACAGAAATACTATATGGGTCAGACTGCAATCCTTTTGCTCACATTTAGCAGTTACAGCTGCAGTGAATTGATGATGGTACTTGCAGAGTAAAATGCCTGGCAGCACAGCCTGGCCCAGCCGCAGGGGCCCTGGCAGGAGTGGTGCAGTGGGCACCCCATGTCAGCTGTGCACCGGGTGTGCCTGGGCTAAGCCTGTGCCTGCACCTCACGGGCCTCCAGGATGTGGAACTCAACACCCATAACAGAACACGTATGTTAGACCACAGTCCCCGCAAACCCTTTCTCCCCACCCTGGCAGCACAGAGCACAGATGCACAATGATGCACCACTATCAGCAATGTCGGGAAATAAATTAAAAAAAACAACTGCCCCACCAACATCTCTTAACAAGCATTAAAACTACATTTACAATAAACGCAGTTGAATCCATTCGTGGAGAGAAAGCACCTTGAGTAGAAACAAGGTACTTCCCAGCACCACCAGTAAACAGCCCAGAGCACCTGCCAAACCTTTCACTTCTCTTTTACAGAATCTTCCAGAAAGAGATGAAGGATGTTCTGCTGGCTACCCCTAACCTGAGTAGGTGTTTCCCTGCTCCCTCTCAGTGTACCCTATAGCTAGGATGAATTTCCACGGGGGACGCCGCTCTGAGCGCATCCGTGCTCTCCCGAGACCTGTGCCGCTTGCCGAGCGCGGGCGGCCCCAGCCCCTGCTCCGCCCGGGCCGAGGCTGCCACCTAGCGGCGCCCCACGGAGGCGCACCCCGGCCGGCCGCCCGGGCGCGGCTCTCGGCAGGCAAACGTGCCCGGAAAGCTGAACAGCTCCGGACAGACACTTCGCTTTGCAACGCCTGTTTTTCCGTGGGATAGTTTCGTTGATAATTGCTTGAAGGGTTTTAAGCTTTTCCCCTAGAAAAGGGAAGAGAGGAATGGGAAGAAAGGTCAGAAGCCTCCACAGAACATCTCTTTCCTGTGTATCTATTCATTTAGAGACTGGCCTTCATAAAAAAAAAAGTGGGAAAACAAACTTCTGGGAAATTTACCTCCCCATCATGCAACAATTCCAAATATTTCAAACCACAGCCAGATAGCAGCGTTCCCACTCTGTGCCCTGCTGTGCTAAAAGCATCCCCAAAATCTACATTAAGCAGCCTCTTCTCACATTTCCCCAATAATAATTGCTAATCTCTCAAAAGATTTGATTAGCATATATTGAATTTTATAATGCTTTGATTAAGGCAAACTATTTTTTTTTCTTTTAAAATTAGTAGTCAGAGCACTGACTGCAACACGAAGCAGTCTTACGGGAATGACACCTTCCTCAGCGTTGGTAGGATCAGCCACCCTTCAGGACTCCTACCTGTGTGCTCTCCAGAGCAGCCTCTGCAGTGGCATTACAACAGGGAGCACATGCTGCTCTCCTCACCTGTTGCACTCCCTGAACACACAGATTATGAAAGCTAGTTCTAATCACCACCTCGTACACTTGCACAAAACAAAACTCTTGATTAAATGATTGCACAAATCTGTGATTTGCTTCTAAACCAAGCACAAACAACTCCAATCTCGATAAACTTTGTTAAACCCACCTTTTGAGAGCTGCTAATCAGTCTGCCCCTGCCATTTACCAGCTGCAATTAATTTCCTGCACTGTGCAGCTGACAAGCAAATTAATTTACTCGTGGCACTTCCCTCCCTGCCATCAGATGCACCCGGGAGTCAGCTTCCTGTGCTGCCGGCGGGTGACTTGGGTGATGGGCTGCACAGCCGGAGCCAGGCAGAAGGCGAGCACCTGGGCCACCCGTGTTAGCCCAGGCGAGAGGAGGAGATCACTGGAAACAAAGCAGGACCATCACTGTGCTCCCAGCATCCAAAAGGGAGAAACTGAACTATCACTAATATTCTGGAAAGAATTTCTCCTCCACTAGAAAGAAGGGTGCAATACTGATTGTATTTGTGATTTTCTTCCCCGGTAGCTGCCAAACCCCACTCTTCACCTCATTCTTGGAAGGCTGTTATTTACATAATTTTCCACAGGAATTAAGAGCAGGGGGTGTTTTGTTTGTTTGGGGTATTTTAAGTAAAAAACCAGCAGCATCTAACAGAAGGCACATCTTGACCCCAGCAAGAGAATGTCTTCCCCTCCGTACTCAGTATGGGAATTGAGCTTTCTCCCCATTTCAAATGATCAACAAAGTTACCAGGAAGGAGACCTCAAATTACCTTTGTGATCGGTTTTATTATTCCAGGCGACACTTTCTTAGTCACAAAACACTATAGGTTGCTCAGGTTTGATGTGCTGAGGTGAGAGGAAGAGCAGCTATACAGATAAAGAGATGTTTGCTCTGAAACAGCAGTCATCCAGGTTTCCAGAGCAGTCTCGTTATTAGCACAAGGAGCAAAGAGGATTTATTTAAAATTACCTGACAATTTGTTCTGAGGTTTGATCTTTTGTACTTCGGTTAAATCCTACTTATTTTAGGCCCATTTTAAGCTGATTCCACACAGTCTAAGAAGAGACTTTCATTCCCTTCATTTTACAGATTTTTGGATTACACTGTTCTTTTGTTTCTGTGTCTGGTGAACTGTCTCTCCTGAATAGCTTAAAGAAACCTGACAATAAGAGGAAATCTGCCATTAAATCACTCTAAATACACTTTTAAAAAAGTTGGTCCTCATAGCAGAAATTCCTTTTACAAAGGTTACTAGGAGACATCAATGTCTCCAGATGTATGAGGTATGTCAATGTTGTAGCAACTCTGCAGCATTAAAAGGCAATAGACCCTCTAGGTAAAATAGCTGAACTATTTCAAAATTCTTCTTTTGAGGTCACAATGCATTTGAGCAAACCCATAGCACTTGAGCACTAACTCAAGTAAACTTCTTGTTTTGTCACCGTTCCTATGAGCAAAGAGAATGGCAGGGACCTGGCTCTTGGGCCAGTGAGCCCCCGTCCTAGGCTGATCTCCACAGCGGAGCGTGGTCCCTTCCGCATAGCAGAGCGTGGGGGTCCTGCAGGGCTGCAACACAGCCGCCCCCCCTACCTCACAGCAGCAGAGCTGTTACAGGGGCATAGCACCCTCACGCCCTTTGCTTGGGCACCCTTTCTCACCAGGAGCACGACAGCCCAGTGGGGTGCTGGCAAGGGGCAACTTCATCACACCAATCCCTTACTAGGGAAGAATTTGCCAAGGAAACCAAGTCGAACTGAATCGGAGGAGCCTGCCCTGAGAATCAGGTGTAGATCTGACACTGCCTTCCCTTGCACACGTTGCCTCCTCCACCGTGCATTCAAATGTAAGCCCTCCTTGCCTTGTGCAGAACCAGAAGGTCAGCCTCCCACTCCAGTCTAGCTCATTTATTTAGATCTCAGTTCCTTTGCCCCTCATTCCCTCTTTCCCCATCTTTAAAACAGAGACAGCAACGCTCCCTTCAAGGAAGACCTGAAGTTTGCAAAGTGCTTCAGGAGGCTCAGACAGCAAGATTACAAAGGACAAAATTTTATTGTCTTATCCTTGTATTCATTTGATCTCGGTGTACATTTGCCATGCTTGAAGAGACAGAATACCTCCCATGCAAAAAGTTATTTGGGGAGGCCAGGATGACGTAGGATTTTAGTTAAAACATCTGTGAAAATGTTCCATTCCAGGAAAAGCTTTGGTGCATCAGCCACCGCAGAAGGAATGAACAGCTGGATGAAGGGCAGCACTGTTACAGGGCATCTAATTAAAAATAAAACCTTGAAAAACAGACTCTTATTACTGGTCTTGCTACCATAGGAGATGGGTCATTCCAACAGCATTGCCAAGGCAGATGAGGTTCTGTTTGTTTCTCATACAAAAGACATTCAGCACAAGATAGTACTATGAGAAGAGCCTTAGAGACCTTCACTTCAGTATTTGTATGATATTCATTGAGTATTTTGCCACTGTTGCCATCTGTGCCAGCCTTCTAAAGCTATTACCCGGTCACAAAATCAGTTCTGCAAAAGACCAGCTCAGTCTTCATCATAAAACATTTCATCAGCTGAATATTTCAAGGTTTTCATTGCCATCATAAGGAAGCATTAATGGTGATAAAATAATCAGTCAGCAAAAATTCTATTACTTCTCCCTTAGCAAATGTGATCATTACATCCTCACTCAAAATTTTCTCATTTCCTGAGGGATCAGAACAACTATTAGCTAAAAAGCACAGAGAAAGTACAACTGACACCCATTAAATGCATAATCCCATTGCCATAGAGAAACCCCACTGAAATTGCTCCCTGAATATCTGTTTCAGGTAGGTGGTTCAAAGTGTTCTTGCTTTTATTCAGATTAAGAACAAAAAACGTAGCAGAGAAAGATGTAGCTGTATAGCACAACCCTTCTCTTCTGCTTTCTCTTGTATTTTGTCTTTCTGTGCGTTGAAAATTCATTCTTTTAACTGGATTAGTTAGTTAAAATGCACAGTATTCTTTTTAAACGGCTCTCCATATTTCTCTCTATGGATTACTTTGACGCACAGCATGTCTATTCTTTTAAACAGGTTCACTCTCTTCACAGGTGTTCATTAAAGTGCGCTCAACTCTAATCCCCTTAGCGCTGAAGTATGCAGCTTTTAGAAAGGACCAGTGCTAAACCAGCATCGCTGAACTCTTCAATGCTGTAAAATGCAGACTTTCAAAAAGGAGAATTTCTTCAATGTCTTAAAGACCACACACGCTCATCCTGAAAGAAATACTGACCTACTTAGTTAGCCTGTTTTTAAGATGGCATTTTATCTTTGAAGTTCACAGAGGAGAAACAGCCACGCCAGAATACAGTCAATTTGTGTATTTCTAGTTGGTGAGAGCACACATTGGAAAACCCACCATCCTATAAATAATAGAAGTGATTCTCTCAGCAGCTTGTTTACTGAAAAACTGACTTCATGGAGGAGAAAGGTTGAATAAACAACCAGCTTTTTAGATGCTATCCTTACTACCCTTTGCAAAACATTCATGCAGCACTTTAAGAACATACTTTCTCATTCACTACCCTTCCGAAATTGTCCTAGATTTGGTCCAAATTAAGTAGCATTAGGCTAGGTCCACATCAGCAAGTATTTTGACACAACAGTAATGGATCAGTAGGTGAAAGTGGCTGGTGCTCAGCCTCCTGACATCTGCACAATATGTATTTTAGATTTACTTCCCATTAGATCTGGCCTGGCCCCTGGGCTAAATGTTCTCAGTGCACACCTGGACTGATGCTTTCACCTCTTGGATCTCCTTCTCCTGAGGAGCAACAGACAAATTACATTCTGGCAGTTTTCCTCATGGTCGCGCTGCCAACAGTTAGCCGGAGATTTCGGGCTCAAGAGATGAGCTCAGCCTGATGGGCTGTATTGCCCTACCAATAAGGGCTTCAAAACTTTCAGGTGCAGGGAAACACTGAGGCCTCTACCGTGAGCTCAGTCAGTGACTGTACAGTGACTGTACCTTCCCCAAACAGCTATTATCAAAGGCCCCCACAGCCAGTAAACAAGAATCATCTCTTTCCCAGTTGATACTGCGATACAGGCATCTTTATTGACAGAAATTGGTGAAAAAATGACAACATTTTTGAAAATTTTCCTTTTTTCATGACTGTTTGAACACCTCCTGCAAGTGCCAGTTTGCTCAGGCTGGCAACCTGAAACACAGCAGGAGGCATCTGCTATATGTGTCAGTGCAGTTTTGCACAGCAAATTCATTTTATAATTCAATAAACATTCATAGATTTTAGTGAAGTGCATTCCCTGTAGACAGCAGCAGAAGGCATCCATCACCAGCTTTCAGAATAACCCTTTGTAGTGCACAGGCAATGCTGGATCCCTTTAAAACTGAATTTGTCTCATTTCAACTTCTTCTTGCACCCTTCTTTGAAGATTTCAAAGTACTTAGAAAACATCAAATATATTTATTTTATTTGAGAGAAGTATTAAAATCCACTTTACCAATGGAGAGATGAAAGCAGAGAGGGGCTACTAAATGCAGCAAGTTGTTGATTTGGGGGGGGGGGGGGGGGGGGGGGGGGCGGGGAGAAAAGAAAAAAAAAGTAAGAATCCCCATTCATATCCCATAACTTTATTCAGGCAATGCTGTCCTAAACACATGGGATTCAGGCTAGGAAAAAGAGTAGTAAACCAAAAAGAGAACCCGAGTGTCCACTGCCATTACCTAGCATTCTGCACTGGAACAGGGGATAGGAACACAACTCTCTGCTCAAAGGATGCTTATGTATTTTATATGAAAACACACTTCACTAACGTGACTGGACAATCCTTGGACCACAGTTCTCACCTGCCCTGCCCAGGCAGGAACCTGCTTCAACCCTATGCTAAAGGCATCTTACTGCTGACTTGCTCTTTCTGAGTGAGCAATAACTGAAGAAAAGGACTCGGTACTGGGGCTAACATTGCTGCAACCCCTGACCTACCTAGCAGTAGAGATACTAAGGGCTTGAATCTTCAAACATGATTTTTTCTTGGTGTGGTCACTGGTACAAGTAAAATAAAATCATGAAAGTGATGCTGATGCAAACATACTTTGGACGACATAAAGGAAATTCAGACATATGAACAATTCCTGTTGGAATAACCCTATTGATGACACCTGGCTTTTCACTGTGACTTTGTGCAACTCCAGCAAACTTTTCTATGCATCTATTGAACTAGAATCATGGTTTATTCTGCACTGCATTTCAGCTTTTACATATGTGTAAAATATATGTGGACAACTGCTGTATGGTGCTGCAAAATTCACACGTGAACTGGAATTCCCAATTCAATTAAGATGCTAAAGATTTTGCTGTCTTGTTGCATTCCCAAAATAGGAGACCAAAAGGTCAATTTCTTCTAAGTATTATGAAATACTATAGGCCAAGTAAAGGTTAATAACTTGGTTTTGAAGCAGAGTATTGTGCTCTGATATTTCATGAAAAACAAGCAATTGACATTTCTTAAATCCGTGTATTTCATTGATATTTTGATGAACTGACTTAACCCTATACTGAATCATGACTCCTGAACTTTAATTGCATAAAGCAACAGACCATTTTCTTTCTAACCAGTTAGCTTCCCAAAGCAAACTTCCATCTGCCTGTCAGTCCTCTCAATAAACTCAGAGAAAGTGCATTTCTTGCCATGGGCCTCCATTTTTTTCATACACTGAAAAACTACAAATTCCGTAAGACAATGTCTATGAGATGAAAATATAATTGTCAACAAATTGACTTTTAATTAAATCAGATTAACTTCAAAATAAGAGAGATAACAAACTACCACAACTTTTATGAAAACAACCCAAGGCAAATATTTCCTTTTACTCCTGACAGAAATATATCCAAATAACATACAGAGAAAATACTGATTTTTTTTAAAAGATAGCTTTCCAACATAAAGTGCACAACTGTACCTACTAGCCTATAGCTTTCATAATAAGAATGCAGCAGGAGGTTTTGTTGTATTAATTGTCCTAACAAGGTCTGCTTTTGTTCTGTACCACTCAATAGTGTTTCTGCTTTTGTCTGTTTAACCTGATTGCTGAAATAAAAGTGTGAAACTATCATTCCAACAGGGAAAGAAGTATAATATTAAAATGTCTGTTCCACAAGACTGCGAGTTCACAGAGCTCAGTCATGAATTTCCTTCCCAATTTTGCAGGCTGCAGAAGTACAGAAACATATTAGGATTCTTGATGTTAAGCCAAAATCCCTGATCCAGAAAAAATAATGTTTGAGCGGCTCTTCACTGCATCAAGGTTCACATCTTTTCTGACTTAAAAACATGCATGTTGGTTTTGCTTCTTAGAAATAGTACTCATTCTATTTAAAGTGATGCAGCTTTTAATTGGAAAAGTAGGAAGGAAGAAGATCTCTCCATAAGGATACAGGTTAAAAAAAAAATAATCACTGGTATAGAAGAATAATACCCAAAATCATAGATATTGATAGGCCTTTAATTTCTAAAGGACATTGAGCCAAAATCTTGCCTGTCTAAAATAATAAGCATGGATCTATTATCAATGTGCCAATAACACATTCTCCAGATAAATGTGTTACAAATTACAAGAAGCATTCAAGTCACTGAAGGCTTTATTTATTTTTTGCACCAATTACTTCTAAAACCAAAGTTTATCTAGATTTTGTTTCTCATCTCATTAACACAGGGTTATTAAATCATAGTAACCTGTGCTGGTATTTAACATATGTAAGATGACAGAAATGCGCAAGCTTAAGCAAGACAAAGTACCAAGACTATGTCCTTTCACCTGGAGTTTTTTGCTGTAGGTACTCCTTGAAATTATATAACTTTTTACTATTTCACTGCACAGCAAAATAAACCGTATCTCCACTGCCCACAAAAATTAAATCAATTTACCTTTATGCTCTATTGAAACAGAAAATATCAACTTGAAAATATCTAAGAAATCAAAAGCTGTGGATTCTGATGGCCTGCATAATCACAAGCATTATTTTTAGAACCACAGGCAACAGAAATAAAAGTAACTTTACACATACTTGTTCAGTAGTTAAACTCTAAATTCTAACTATTGATGATCATTTCCTGTTTAGCAATGGAGGTGGAAAAAAATAAGAAGTCTTTAGTAGGAATAGATAAAAATATTATACGTTTTATTCACAGAGTGAGTGCAAGTCTTGTAGAGTGCTCAGATTCCATATGCACCTTCAAATTAAGAGCTAGATTAGACTTCAACAGGGTTTTGACTCTGTAAGGTCCTTCCTTCAGAACACGAAGTTTACTGATGATACTAAGGTATGATCTCATGCCCATTCATCAAAGACAACATCTGCAGAGGTCTTTGATTAGATCTCAGTGTAAACCAATATTTTAGTCTACAGATTAATTTATGAGCATATTTTGTCTAAACAGAGGGAAACCAGGTGTTTTGTGTGTTCAGATAACACAGTCAACCGGGAGTGATCTCCTTACCAAACCTGTATCTATTGGATAAAACAAGGGTAACATACACATCACCATTGTGACTATTGATTTGGTTAGATGAAAAGTCCCCTTACTAAGGAATTTTTAGATTCCTTCTACAGTTCACCACAGTCAGGTGTGTCACCAGAGTCTGCAGTTCTTGACAAGCCTTCGGCACAACACAGAGAGCAGAGTTAAGAGAAAGCATCCTTTGCAAAGCAGCACCTTTGTTCCATGCTGGCTTGGCGCTGCTCCCCAGCAAAGAACCAAACTCCGACATCTCACTAAGTTTGCCTAGGACACCCTTCCAAACATTTCATGAATTCTTATGGAGGAAATTTACCTTTTCACAGTCGTGTAACAAAATCAGACCAGTCAATGTTAGGCAGATGTGGTTATAGCTTGCCTAAGAAAAGAGAATTCCCTGCAGTCCATATTCACTCGACGGTATGCCCTTATCCTCCCCTTTTGCCCATACTTTTCCCCATGGGCTGCAAAAGGTTACTAGGTTACATTGACTGTAAGATAAGATATTCCTGATACACACCTTCCACAGTTTCTGCATTGTTTGTGCTTCTCCACACTTCTGACACATGACGAAACAAGTGGAGTCCTTGGACTCCATTCCATGGAAAGATAATGGTTTCAAGAGGCAGCAAAAGAGCCTGGAACTAATCTGAAGCCGGATAGCCTCAGATTTTCTACGGATCGCTTTTCTAATTACAGCAGAAGTAAATATTTTCCTCCTGGCACTTTCCCACCAAACACTCACTGAGACACACAGAACTGCTAATTCCACATACTCTCTCATCCCTGAAATGAGAAAGAAAATTATCATATATCCTACTTAGGATAAGCCAGGCCTTTGCTCCTTCTGATAGGACAAGTAGCTTTGCTCATTAGCTTCCCCAATTCTAAAGAATCATCAAAATTTTTTATGCAAAAACATTTGCTCCCCATACTACCTCCAAAGCCAGCAATGACAGTAGCTTTGCCACCTAGCACATGCAGTACCAGTAGGGTCAGAGGGTCCTTCGTGTTCTCTGTCTGAGCTGAACTGAGCTGCTTGGAGAATCAGATTCACGCTCCAGCACCTGAATGCAAGCAATTGGGAAACTTATTCTACAAGACAGGGAAGAATAAGAGTTAGGCTGATGAGCAGTGCCAAATTCAGCCAGGCCATGCAAATTCAAAAAAAAAAGCTGACTGTGTGTGTGGGAAACCAGGACAGAGGGAAAATATTAGTCAACTCATTTCAGCAGAACATTTGTGCTGTTTTGGTACAGATACTCTATACTCCCTGCAGCTGCTCAGACATGCTCTCCCAGAGCTCTGGTTCTGCATGTTACTTACCCGACAAGTCCAAACTCCTCAGGCTCCCTCCAGTAAAAGGACCAGCCTTAGCAACCTCTGCTGTCTTCTGCTTTTCCAGCTGTCAGTCAGCAGCAGGAATTCCCTCCCTACATAGCTCTGTGGACTGGGATTTTGCACCTGGCTGACTCCCAGGAGCACCCGTGTAAGCAGGGAGGAAAACAGCAGGAAGCAGCTCTTCCCTGGGGATTCTTCTCTCAAAGATACAGGCATTTTTGAATTACATATATCTTTATGCCATCAGAGCCTGCAGGGCAAAACCTGAAATTATCAGAAAGCAATTCCTCCATTCCTTATGTAGCCAGGAGCCAGAAATACACTAGCTCCACACCAATCTTCTGCTTCATTTGAACCAAGCTGCAGTTTGATCAGCTCTGTTCTTTTAAAAGGAGAGGTTTGCTGGTTTTAATCTGTTCCAGCCAACAAACGAACTGAAAACAAACATATCTGTTTCTAGATCTGCAGGTTTCCTTAACTTGTCCTAAAAATTAACCCACACTCTTTTTTCCCCCTCTACCAGACAGGATCCCACACATGTTTATGGTCTCACCTAAGATCTCTAATCTCTTTAATTTACCTGACCTCTAACTTCTAATACCTGACCTCACACACCTAACATCCCAGATTAGAAAAACATTACTCCTCCAACTAACACCCCTGCAAAATCCCAATTTTTAAAGTGTTAGACTTGGCACTGGGTAAGGAGTTTCTATAACCATTTTAGCTACTTCTTTTATCATTTTGGTTAAAAAGCAGAAAAAAGGGGGAAAAACCAAACAACATTGCCAGTTACAGAGGATGTGTCCTTTCCATTCCATATAGAACTTTGCCTGTAAGGGAAATTTTAAACACTATCCTAATTCTATATGTAGGCCTTCTAGTGAGATCCATAAATCTGGCTGATTTGATCAACATAATTGCTCATCCTTATTGTTTGGCTTGCTAGAGCCCACTTGCATGTGGAACAAGTCCTCAGATATTCTTTGATATGGCACTGTAAAGACTGCTAGTAAAAGGGAGAAAACAGAATCTTTACACCTGCAGAAAGTCTGCATTGACTTAAGTCAATCATTAGGGAAAGCTTTACAGTGGCAAGGATAATGAACAGAACACCAAGAGATCGTGATGTCTCTGTCCTTGGAGGTTATTCATTACATCTTAGGCAGGGATGGGTTGCCACTGCCAATCATACTTCCTAAATTCTGTGTATCTGTATTTAGATACAGAAGTCACGCTATTACCTCAATTTATCTAGTAGGTATTATGGGGTATCACCAAGTATGATATGAAGCATCATCAGATTAATTAATACGTGATAATTCAGTAGTACTGAGAAGTCATGGGAGAAGTACACTGATGGGTTATAATGAGGACAAGGCAAATGCACCCTCGTGTACGGTTCATCCCACCACTAAACTCAGCTTGATTTCTCCCTGGGTCTCTAAATGCCCTCTGGCCCAACAGCTGGGTAGGGGAACAGTGAATCTGAGGCTATGTGCTATTTATGGCTACTATTTAATAATTTTTTCTCAATTTTATTCTTAACTTCTTTATTCATATCAATTTATAGCCATCAACATAGTAGCAACAGTAAAACACTTGGACCAAACTGCATCACCTCCTGCAGAGGGCATCGCAGAGACGTAAGAGAAAACAGAGTAGTTTGGTCTTTGAATGGGACAGGTTTTCTGCTAGAACGGCTTAACTTCTGATTCCTCTGGAGCCCCATCTCTCTGCTGTTCTCTGCCCCGATGAAAACAATTGCTCTCCCACAGGATTCTTAATCTCTGGCAACATTTGCAAGAATGATGTGACATTTTGCTTTTCTTTTTGCTTACTTCTATTTAAAAAATAAAAAATAATAATAAAAAAGAAAAATCTCATCTTGGTATGGCTCACACCTGCCAGTCACATTCTAGCAACTGATTGAGACTGGCAGGAAGATTTAGCTTTTGCTAGTCATTCAGAGACGAATTGCCATCAAGTAGAAGGCAAAAATCAAGTATAAATAGGAAAATGTCTCAGTCTCAACAAATATATCCCCTGAAATGCCTCCATCAAACTGTTACCACCTTTGCAAGTCAAATAAGCATGACTCAAATTCCAGCGATGACTGTCTGCTGCAACATGCAGAATACATGACTCCAGCATTTCCCAGAATTACCCCATCACTGAACACTAGAGAGCAGCCTCTCTCCAGCATATTAAGAACTGCACAGTGTTTTTCCCTCTGCTTTCAGAAGGCAAGAGAAAGTTGACCCCTATTCTAAGAATTCAGTGCACTCCACAGAGAAAACATATTCAGATGTCTGATCAGGCTGCATCGAACCATAAATCTGCTAGACAGCATAATCAGGGCATTTCTTATGGATACCAGCTGCTGATAGTCTGCATCCAGCCTTCAGAGTCACACATTTTTATTGCGGACTTTATCCTCTCATCTGGGTTATTTGTATTACTGCAGAAAAACAGACATGGCTCCAAAGGGAACCTGAAATTGGTAACGGAAATGCTCATGTCTGTTTACAGTCTGCAACCTCCGTTTCAAAGGGTTAAATAATATAATGAGTTTACAGCGACACTGGGAAGTAGACCAAAATGTCTTTAGTACTAGCTCTTTTCAGTACCGTGTGCATTAAGCTCACATAGCTTGGATCTTTAGAGTGCTTAGGCTATGCATTGAAATAGCAGCGCTGGAATCTAAAATTAGTTTTCTACCTGCAGGATCTATTCATCAGGACTGGCAGATACGTAACATTTCTTCCACAACCCCCACCAGTGCTTGGGCACGTCTCTGACAAGGCCTTTTATAAGACTAGGGGAGACTGTTGTATCGAACTTCAGCAGAGATAGCAGCAAAAGATACTCGTTAGTGCTGCTCGTAACAGCAAGTCTGTGACACAAAACCTGTCTGCTGAGCAATGAGCATGGTTTTCAGCTCATTCGCTAGAGTTTTGAGTCACCAGGGTGAAACACCACCAGTTCCACTGCTAAAAATCTACTGGCAGCTTCATTCCATTTGGAGTAACTTTAGTAAATATCATTCGGTTCAAGACACAACTTTAAAAGATACAGAAGGGAAAGATATGTCCCCTACTTGTCATAATACAGAGATGTTCTATCCCCAGGTGACAATTTTTTTTAATATATCTGATATGAAAGCCTATCAAAGTAAGATATATAATTTAAAGCAGTACTTGCTACAATGCTTCACACTTCAGCACTTTAAGTCCCAGTATCGATAAGAATACTTACTGACTTTCAAATCATGATCACTGTACACATTTCATCACCATGACTATCAGATAACCTACATTCAGGCAGCAGCAAAGATCGAAGCAAAGATTTTCAACAGAAAAACCACAGGCCTTTATCACTTCAGTTCAAAAGAGGGTTATCAGATATAGACTTATTAGTGCTATTACTCTCTTTGGGGTTAGACAGCAACAGTAATTCCTTGGACCTCTGCCCTCGCATCACATCATTATTTCTATTTGTCCTCTTGTTCTGAATTGAAATGTTCAGCGCAGGGCAGTGTATTTTTGCCGAGTGCCTATATGTTGCCTAGCACAGGAGCCTCAGGGGGCCCTGAATCCAGCTGCAACACAAATCCTTAATTGTTTGTTTGATAGAAAGAAATCACTAGCTAGTCCTACTGCACTAGCTTTTCAGGACATATTTCAGGTTACCTTATAATCATCTGTGTTTAAGACTTTTTACTCCAAATGTTTATTAAAAATTATTAATGTGAACAGCACTACAACATGAGCGGCTAAGTCATACAGCAAGGCCAGATTTTCCCAGTTTGCAAAGACGTGTACCAAACCACACAGGAGTCCTTACAGACTGCACCCAATTGCCTTGTTTGCCAATAACAGCTCACTTCAAATAAGTAGCGTTATCTCTTGAAAATAAATACAGCTAGTCTCTGTTTTGTGATCCAGCTCCTTTCTTCTCCAGAAGACAATTCCTGTTAAACCCATCTCACTCCAGGGGAGCATCAGCTGGAAAGCGTGGAACCAGAACCAGCCCCTGCAAGGTCCCTACCCACAGCCAGCCAGAGGAGGAACCACTCACTACATGTTAAGTACGGATGGCACAAGCGCATATGAAGATGCCAAAAAAACCTATGAGGCAAAAGAGGTGTCGGAGGTTCGTAACTGAAGACAGGAAACACAAATACTGAAAGATTTACTGATGGATGAAGCCTGTGGGAAGCCAAGACCAGAACCAAAGCATTCTAGACACCCGATCACAAGACCTTTGATCCCCTCGATATTATTGAGCCAGTAATATTGATAATTTTTAACAATCCTTTTCTTGCCTGAAATACCTAAAAGTAAGAAGACACACTGCACACCCCAAGGAGCAGCATTCTTTACTTCAAAGTTCCTGGTATCTTCCTGGTAATCAACTAAAGAAAATCAACTCATCCACATTTTTATTGTTCCACCATACAAAGAAAGACTAGAAGGCAGAAAATGTCTAATTTACATAAATTTAGCTCTACAGTAATTACTGTATGTGAAGAAACATTTACTAGAGTGTAAATATGAAGAGTTGTAGCTATTTGGTTTGAAATATGGAAACAGAAGATAAAAATGGGGTACAATGAAAAAAGAAATAAACTGAGGTTTAATAAAATAAGTTTTGTCTCAATTATTTACTCATTGAAACAGTGATGTTAAACATTCTCAGATTAGTCAAGTTTCAAATTCAAATAGAAACTTCAAATTAATTCTACAATTGTAAAACACAAAGCACCCAATAAATTTGGGAAGACCACTGTAAGTCCTCTTGTGGCAAATGAAGATAGTAGAAAATAGTTGCTTGTTTTTAAAGTATTGTGAGGTGGGGGTTGGGGTTTTTTGGTGGGTGGTGGTAGGGGGTTGTTTTGTTTTGTTTGGGTTTTTTAATGTAAACAAAAGAACACACAGTTAGTTTTGTTGTTTTCTTTCTCTTCCTGCTCAACACTTGATGCTGGATAGCAGAAACTCTGAACCAGAACATCACTAATCCAGAGTCTTATTTACTTAAATTGCAATGGCTTTTAAAATATCTCTGCTAGTGCTGATCAAAAAAGACTGTACACAGTGGTTTCCCCAATGAACAATGCAGATTTGAGTATGTTAAAATATCCCACAAGAGATGTCTTTTCGTACTTACAAGACTGAACCATGTCACTTTTTACGTTTGTAAGAAAATAACCATAGCAAGCTTATCAAATATCCTGATAAGGATGAAACAAAGAATGTCTGACTATTTCTTTTTGTAAACATTTATTTTGCTTTCTTTCAGGATGAAACCAGTAGATAGAAACGTGACTTCTCAGCAACAACTTTGCTAGATTCTACTGAATTCATGAGGAGTCTTTCATTAGTTTAAATGAGCTCTAGACCAGCCATCAATTTATTTTGGTAGTCTTTAGGACCTTCATCACTGTAGGCTCCTTCAGTAAACAGAAGAGAAAAATACGCATGTGCAGAAAATTATTCAGTTGTCCTTGTGCCTGAATGGAAATCTTGCCTTGTTCTTATCAACCAGGAAAAGCCTGGACAGATTTTCCTCATACTTTAAGGTGCCTCTCAGTGCCTAAACTTAGGTGGGATCTCACCTATTGCCATATTCCTAGTGCAGTTAAAAGCATCAGTCGCTGTGTTCTGCAGATTGCGTTTTTTAATCCATCAATATCTGAAATCTGTACACCAGGGCAACAACACAGAAGTAAAAAAGATGTCATCTTATCAGATGAAAAGGAACACAGGTCAACCAGATACCATTTATAGAGAGTAAGCATCAAAAGTGACAACCAAAGCCAAGGCTCCTGGGGGAGGGAATGCTGGTTTGTCCTATAATTGAATTTGCCCTCCCTTTGCCAAGCTCCCTAATCCTGTTTTGAGTGGGAGTCATTTTCCGACAGGGAAAATAATATATATGGAATCAAACAAGTTGCTTCAGGCAGAGCAGAGCAGGAGGGAAGGGTGGGAAGCACACTCCTCAAATAGTTTCCACTCCTGCTTTCTGCCTGCTGACCACAAGTTGTTGCAATGTGAACTGCATAACAGGTTGCAAGGACCTGCTCAACCAACCAGCCATCCTGCCATGGCCTCCTTGCTGCCCAGCTGGTTTCCAGTGAAGAGCATTTCAGGGAAGCAGCAAACAAGGCAGCCTGATAGTTTAGATGCTCTGTTGTTTGACCCCAAATAGCCTCATCCTTCACAAAAAGAGGGACACGAGAGTCTTTGATGCAAGTGTATAACCAAGGCCCCTGAAGCCCCTACAGATTTTCAGGCATCTCAGGATTAGGCTTCAGGACTGAACACCTATTCGCAGTGTTTACCTTGCCATGGACTCCCTCTGTGGTTTTGAAGAGCCTTGTCTCCATTGCCCAGCCAAATCACAACACTGACAGAATTTCCCTACTCCAAAGAGTTGATATAGAACACAGATACCATAAATCCTGCATGATTCTCTAGTCAGGGAAACACATCAACACTAAAATACGCCAGCTTTCCGGATAAGCCCAATTAAAAGCTCAGTAGCTTATAATAAATAATGAAAACCCAAAATTGGAGTTTAAAACTTTCTCCTCTAAGTCTGAGCACATGTGCAGGTTTGGTTTTGGCCATTGTCTTCAGTAAAGCCTGTCTTTACTAGCTAAGCTCAAAATATAACACAGCTGTTTGTTAAGATGAGGTTAGGCTGTTCCTCTGCTTTGCTCAAGGGGAAGCTTCAACAGGGATTCCTGTTCTGACACTGAAAAACACTGACCATTAGCTATTTCCAACCAATTCTATGGAAGCGTAACTACTTACACTGAAATTCTGCTGCAGGAACACTTAATCTAGAAACACCTTGCTGAACTGGGGACTGTTTGGAGCTTTTCCTTGAGTCACAATATTTTGCAGGTCCTTTTGAGATGGCTAAGGCTCCTGTCTACTGTTTAACTGAAAATCAGATGACTTGGACGATGAGGTAAATGCAGAAAGACCCAGTTCAGAATGTCTTTCCAATATTAACCATCTAAAAAGAAAACAAGCTGGGTCCTTGCTTCATGCATGAGTTGTTCTCACTGCTGTTTATTGGGTAACATTTGGTTTAAGAGTTATTTGGCACTTTTCCAGTACAGCTGACAGCTAAATAATATATAATCTGGTTTTCAGCAAAGCAATTACTAAGTAAACCTGAATACACTGAAGGAGTAAACGACAGGTTACAACACCTAGAACAAGATGCCACACCTGAAAAAGCTAATATTACCTGAATAACTATTATCTGTAATCACCAGAATATGCAGAAATTATTGCTTTACTTAGTGGAAGATTAAGCCACCTGCTTTTAAAAATACATGCTAGGTACTTTTTTAATGTTCTTCCCCCCTCACATACACTTAAGAGATTCCATAATTATTCCAGTAGCACATTACTGGAAATTATGCATGAACCTCAAGTTTCAGGGCCAGATTGTTCATAGAGACAATGTACTCTTAATTAAGCTACTCACCTCTCTTGAAAAGCGAAGTAGAGAATCTGATCCCATGTCAGAGCTCATAATTAGGACTCTACAAATACTATATATTTAGATAATAAAAGAAGATAATCTAAACTGAAACGTGTTCCATCTTTACACTGAAATGAACCCTCCGATCCCTCACTCTCAGCAAAATATTTTTGAGGGTCAAGCAAAATTGTGTTTTTAAGTCTAAATTCAAAACTTCATGTCCTGTCCAGCTAGAGAAATAGGAGATTAAAATGTAAATTATTTAATTGAAGAATTTCTATTTTCTCCCCCACATTTGGTTGAAAAAAAACATTTTAAACATTTCAATTAATTTAATCCATATGTTCTGGAGGAAATGTATTTTTTAAGAATTTTCCCACCACTGAATCAGAAATTTGTTAGCAGTTGTTACTATCATATATTATTTATCATACTTACCATAAGAACAATAAAGCCACCAAGGTTTGTCTTTGAACTACCCTCTCTACTTTGAATTTCACAGTAGCAGTATTGAAAACAAGTAATAATCATAGAATGGTTTGGGTTGGAAGGGACCTAAAGATCATCCATTCCCAGCCCCCCTGCCATGGGCAGGGACACCTTCCACCAGACCAGGTTGCTCCCAGCCCCGTCCAGCCTGGCCTTGGGCACTGCCAGGGATGGGGCACCCACAGCTGCTCTGGGCAGCCTGGGCCAGTGTCTCACCACCCTCACAGGAAAGAATTTCTCCCTAATATCTGACCTAAATCTGCCCTCTTCCAGCCTCCAGCCATTCCCCCTGTCCCGTCACTCCATGCCCTTGTCAGAAGTCCCTCCCCAGCTTTCCTGCGGGCCCCTTTAGGCACTGGGAGGCTGCCATAAGGTCTCCCCGGAGCCTTCTCTTCTCCAGGCTGAACAGCCCCGACTCTCTCAGCCTGTCTTCCTAGGAGAGGTGCTCCAGCCTCTGACCATCTTCGTGGCCTCCTCTGGACTCGCTCCAACAGGCCCATGTCCTTGTTACGTTGGGGGCCCCAGAGCTGAAGGCAGCACTGCAGGGGGGTCTCACAAGAGCGGAGTAGAGGGAGAATCCCCTCCCTCGACCTGCTGGCCACGCTTCTTGTGATGCAGCCCAGGATACGGTTGGCTTTGTGGGCTGCAAGTGCCCATTGCTGGGTCATGCTGACCTTCCTGTCAACCAACACCCCCAAGTCTTTCTCCTCAGGGCTGCTCTCAGTCCATTCTCTGCCCAGCCTGTGTCTGTGCTTGGGATTGCCCCGACCCATGTGCAGGACCTTGCACTTGGCTTGTTGAACTTCATGAGGTTTACACAGGCCGAGCTCTCAAGCATGTGAAGCTCCCTCTGGAAGGCAGCCCTTCCTTCAGCATGTCAACCACACCACACACCATGGTGGTGTCCACAAACTTGCTGAGGGTGCACTGAACCCATGTTGCTGACAAAGATGTCAAACAGTGCCAGTGCCAGTACCAGCGCCTGAGGAACACCACTTATCACTGGTCTCCACTTGGACACTAAGCCACTGAGTGCAACTCTTTGAGTGTAACCATGCAGGCAATTCCTTATCCACCAAGTAGTCCATCCATCAAATTCATGTCTCCAGTTTATGCAGTCATGCATAACTGTCATGCAGAACAGTGTCAAATGTTTTGCACAAGTGCAGGTAGATGACATCAGTTGCTCTTCCTTCATCCACCAACACTGCAAACCTATCATTGAAGGCCACCAGATTTGTCAGGCATGATTTGCTCTTAGTGAAGTCATGTTAACTGCCACCAATCACCTCTTTATTTTTCATGTGCCTTCGCATAGTTTTCTAGAGGATCTTGCTGGGCACAGATATAAGACTGACTGGCCTGTACTTTCCCAAGCCTTCCTTATTTCCCTTTTTAAAAATGGGGGTTATGTTTCCCCTTTTCCAGTCAGTGGAAGCTTCACCAGACTGCCATGATTTTTTTAAATATGATGGATAGTGGCTTAGTCACTTCATCTGCCAGTTCCCTCAAGACCCACAGATGCATCTCATCATGTCACGTAGACTTGTGCACCTTTAAGTTGCTTAGATGGTCTTAAAACTGATCTTTTGCAGTAAGTGGTTCTTCATTCTCCCATTCCCTGCCTTTGCCTTCTGTGACTTCTGTGATCATCATCATCAATGGATGTCCTTAATCAAAGGTGTTCATTTAGAAACAAGTTTTGATTATAATAACCACAGCAACAAACTGCAGATGAGGATGGCACAAATTACTACTTCCCTTCCATCCTCATGTCAGACCAATGCTTGTGATATTGTTGCATGCATCACTAAGCCATAGGAGAGCCCAGCACATCGTAAGACCATGATTATGATAACAGAGCTTGTTGAACATACCATATGTGCCTTATAAAAAGAGAGTCTAGTTTAATTAAAGTATTGCTATATGCTGTAGGATTTTTTCTGAAGTTGTGCGTCTGCAACGAAAATTACTCCACCATAGCAGTAAATACATCTTAAAGTAATCAAATGCATTTGTGTAGTCTTCAAAAACAAGATATTCTATCAACTCATCCATAATATAAATATCTGGAATAAACGTGCTATTGGAAAAGGAACTGAACCAAAACCAGATCCCAGCATCTAACCAGTCTGGAAGTTGTGAACCAGGTTTGCACTTCCCAGCAAGCATCTTCCTCTCCAATAAGCCAGGCTGAGGGTATGTGTACATAGCCTTTTGCAGACAGATATGAACAAGCTTTGCCTTCGCCTCAGGCAGCTTCCACACTATTCTTCTGGCATAAGCAGATGCAGTGCCAATAGCAACACCTTGCCCTTCAGGAGCTCTCATCTCCTCAGTGTGAACACTAATAGCTGTGGCAGCACAGCTTCTGATCCAGGAATTATGCACACATGGCTGAACCACTTAAGTGCCTGCTTACACATTGCCTACAAACTTGCCTTAAAACTCCTCTGCCAGACACCCCTGCGCTCTCAAAAACTCCCATCTTACATTCAGACTTGTCTCTCAGCTCAAGCACATTTCTGAGCAACTAGGGTTAACTGCAGCACACAGGCAGTACACACAGGCACGCTGGCCCTAATCCTGCACTCACTCCTGCTCTGCAGTTAGCTGTAATCCCTCATCCAAGAAGGGAGGTCAGGGCACGTGAGCCTTTTCTTTCAAAGCCAACAGTTCTGGGAACCTTACTTCTAGGTTACTATCATTTCTTTGCATGTCTTTATTCTATGCTCACTGCAAGCATGGGTAACAAGGGAGTTTGCTCCACCTTTTTTTTTAAAAAAAAAAGATTGTCTGCCCTTGTGGCCAATCTTCCTATTCCTCATGTAATATCCCATTTTTATGTGTGCATCTCTAGGGGTGTACGAGCTGCAATTACTGGGAGCTGAAGGAATCCCTTCTCCCTCAGGCCTCTTATTAATTACTTTCTATTTACTTGGATGTATTTACAATGGTTTTGAAGGCTGATTATTACCAAAATCATAGTCAATAAGTACCAGTACAGGCCATTTGTTTCAGGATATGTAAGCTGTCATGTAATAACTGTATCAAAGTTTTATTGTGTGTGTTAATTATTGTATGCATTGGTGTGTATTTTTATTTTATGTGTTAATGTTTTATTGTATTTATTAATGCATGTATTATTTCAGGAAAGCTTTAAAAATACACAAGTCAACATTAACCCAAAAATATTTATCTTAAGGAGGTCTTGAACCTTTCCACGACCAAATTTCTGAATGTCACATACAAGGAGGTGCAATCAAAACTTTTGAGGCTTTATTGAAGTAGGGTTTTGTCAAAACTACCAAAATCAAAATCTTAATGTATCCACGTTTCTACATAATTCAGTAGGACCGCTAAGAGAATTTTCGTAAGCTGCTGGCAGAATATCAAATACCACTTTGTCAGAACATTCCTTCTGAAACAAACCTCCCCATCTTACTGTGGCCTTCACAGCCCAACGGGAACAGTAGATGGTGCTGTTTGATGCGGTCTTCTCCCCTTGCATTTTATCATCACTAAAATTAATACCTTATTCTTAATGCATTTTTACATGTATTGGGGAAAATTAATATCGGAACCTTACTGTTACATCGCCACATTTACTAGTTATGAAATAGTTATTCTATAATGATATTTCTTTATTGCTTTCCCGACTTCATTTCAAGGTATATTTCTTAGAATACCTTACTTCCTCAGAAAGTGAGGGTTGTGCATTTATCAGTCAGAACATCATTATCAAATGCATGACAGAAACAATCTTTGTCATAGTTTTGTCATGAGAGGGGCACATCCTCCCAAAACCAATTTATTGGGGAAGGCAGGTCATGCAAAATCCCAGCAAAAATAAACCAAAAATTTCAAGATTTTCAAAACTGCCAAACTGATATAATTTTGCAGAACTCTTAGTACGAGCCCTGTAGAAAATAAAATTAGTTTAATATCTAAATCTGACAAGCTAATTGCTTGTTAAACCAAGAAAAAACAGAACAGACTTCACTGTGTAAGAGATTCAAGATTGTAATGATGTTGGTTGCAACAAGCTAATGCTTCGTTTGTAATTGAGCGCCATGGGTTTTCTTCCTGCCGTTACAAATGCAGCTCCAATCTCCTGCTTGCTGGACACTGTCCTCCATTCCTGTCACTCTTCCTTGACTGACTTGTTCAACATCACATTCAAGCTTCTTTTTCTCACTTTGAAGTCCTTCACAAAAATATCCTTTTGCTGCCACTTCAATTTATAACTACTTCCCTGACTCTCAATGATTCACCAGTTTTGTTAGCTTAACGAATGTGTCTGTTGTACCCCCATCTACTCTACGCTTCCTCTGTGCAGCCTACAGAATCCAACACATCTGTAAAGCAACACTTTGGTCTTTTACACACTTCCACCTGTCTCTCCCTGAATAATAAGACTCAGCTAACAAATAAAGAAACAGACAGTGCAGCTGAAATACATCTTTTAAAACTGAGAACATTTGTACTTCTATAATACATAAAAAAAACTATGAGCTCAAGACGCACATATGCATGAATATATATTCAAAGACATTATTTATCAATGCCAAGGATGTCCAAGATCAGAAAGTTCTTTCCTTTCATTTCCTGAAAGCTAAAAGACAGAAATCTATTTCCAATTCTCAATGAAGCTTTAGGATGCTTGAGGCTTTGTCCATCACAGCTGAGTTTACACTCCCTAATGATGTGTAACACTCTTATCTGTTTTGTCTCCGAGTGACACATAATGAGTACTTGAGTACAACCCAAGCTAAAACTGGGGAAAGTAGACTGAAATACATACTGATACAAATAGGATATTATATTCAGTCAGAAGGCCTGTGTTCTACTGCAAGTATTTTTCATGCAATGTTTGCCTTTCTTCTTTCCCTTACCAGGCTGCCCAGGGAAGTGGTGCAGTTACCTTCCCTGGAGGCATTTAAAAGATGTGTAGACATGGCACTTAGGGACACAGTTTAGTGGTGGACTTGGCAGTGCTGGGTTAACAGTTAAGCTCAATGATCATAAAGGCCTTTTCCAACCTAAGTAACTCTATGATTATAATGCTTCAAGTAGGACTATCCACTGGCTTGAAAACAGGCATACACAAAAGTCTTTACAGGACCAACTACATGGCTTGAACATCCTCTGCATATTGCATGCTACCTGTGCTTCTAAAGTTGTCAAATTGTCAAAAGCAGCTGAAGTTTTAGAAGCAAAACTTCCTTGCATGTCAATGCAGAAAACAAAAATACCTAATTTATATGGTCAAACAAACAAATCAACAATATTGCACAAGTCAACAAGCAAACAAGAACTAAGTCTTGCATGCAGCTTGTTCCAAAAGACAGCCAGGTTTTATTTTCAAAATATGTATTTTTCCACAATCAAAGTTTTCATCTTTTATTTTCCTATCCAAAAAAATGGACATTTGTCAGCCTCCCCACCACTGTTTTCCCTCTCTCTGGCACTACTCAGAACATTTCAGAAGCAAGAGCATTTGGAAGCATTAGTATCAGACCAAGCAAAACTACTCCATTTCTTTCCTTCAGTGCAGGGAAAGGAGATGCTTAAGAGAACAAGAAACCCCACCTCCAAGCTTCTAGCTGCATTCAGATCCTGGAAAGTCTGGGAATAGCTTTTCAAAAGTCCTCCAGCCTGGGAAAAGGAGGAGCAGCATTGCTGCTAAGGCAGCAACCTTCCCATTACTCCAAGAGCTGCCTCAGATGCAGCAACCTAGAAGGTGAGGTGGGGGAGGCTCTGCACAGAGCAGCCTGCACAGCCTCAGCCAACAAGTAGCACGCAGGATCTCGCACAGCCACAGCACAATGAGAGAAATGCAGCAAAAACAGTGTCAGTATTTAGACTGTTGGTGTCAGAAAGCTCCTCAAGCCCTTGCTCCCCTAGGCAGAAGGAACAGTGACCTGCCAGCAGAAAGAAAGGATGTCTTATTTCTCTCAGTCTGTGATGCGAATCAAGATATTTTAATTCCTGCATTCACATGAAACAGCTGATATAAACTTAGGCTGGTTTCAGATAAATGTTTTTATAGCACAGTCTTAAATGATATTTAATTGCATAAATGGAACAGCAGGAAGGCCAGGTGGAAGCCGTAGTGTAAGGAGAGAAGTGATGGAAGAAAATTGAACAAGGAGATCCTTGTGACTTGCTGCCTGAAGGACAAGGGATGGCCATCCTGTACGTACAGCATAACCACTGAGCTGTGTCCCTGCGAGCCCCTCAGAACCTCAGCAGGGAGTGACTCCTGATCCTTCTGCACCATCAGCCAGATACATGATGCACAGTGGTCTTAAGCATTTAATAGTTCTAGTCTTTTTTAAAACACTGTTTTTCCCCTTGAACTTTTTCATGTCTGATTTATAAGAGGTGACATATTCACCCTCTGAGACAGGGATACATATTTCAACTCACAGCAGCATCTGTGAAGAAGAGTAGGGAAATGCCTCTTCTTCCCAAGGGGGCTCTACTGAAGAGCAAGAGCTTTAAAGGTAAGCCAGGGCTCCAATCTGTTCTCAGGATATACGCTGAATTAGCAAGCAAGGCCTGACACTGTGTCCATTTGTACCAGTTTCTCCTCAGCAGCCCAACAGATTTAGCATTGCAGGCAGCTTGAATCAGAGGGGTTTTTCTACAGCTACCTGGACTACAGCCACTTCAAACCAACAAAATGGCAGGTGACATCTCTGCAGATAACTAAAGAAACATTGACTGCTTCTCCACTACAAGCATTCTGTTTTCATCATCAGCTTGGGCATATTCTTGTTTTGTCTCTCCATGCAAATTCCTCGTGTACCCACTGCCATGCAAAATTTCAATCCCTGAGCATACTGCATGCACGCGAGTTAACCAGCAGCATGGACATAACTATTCACATGAACTAGAACTCTCCTGTGGTAAATTCTGCCAGGGCAGCTCAAGGTATTACATGGGGATTGCTTGCTTCTCCTTGACATCCACTATCCTCTTTCCACAGATTATGGACTGGACATTCCCTTATGACATGAATGCAGGCTGAGTTCATCCTCCTGTGCTTTGCCAAGGTGGTCTCACTCTTAATGTGAAGACTTGAAAACTGCCATATTGGAGCAGGCTGCAACTATCCCATAGTCTTCAGCCCCTGCAGTTCCTGGGCAGAGATAGTGTCTGTTATCGTGTCGTAGGCTCTTGCTGTCTTAAGATGCTGAGCCCAGACATAAAATCCCCAACACCACCGCAAAACATGAAGCCAATCCTTTCCCTATGTTTTATCCTTGCCTGCTTTTTACTTTACAGCTCCCTTCTGCAAAAAAGCTGGAGCAGACAGACACGCAGCCTGACCAAAGGTTTCTCTGTTATTCTGCCTGATGGAAAACACAAGGGTTTTAAAGATTTATGTTTAAATATAAATATATAGATATAGATTTATATCTCAAATCCTGCATTGACAGCCTCAGTTTCCTCACTGTGGAGCACTTACTGGGATTTGGTTGGAGTTCTGTCTGGCATTTAGGATCCCTTTTCCTGAAATACACCTTCCCCCTCCACAACAGGGAGGCCAGCCTCTCCTCCTTTCATCAAAGCCTGCTCCAGCAAGACTGATCCCTTCTCCTTCCCTAAGTATGTGCCCCTCCTTTTTCTTCTCCCAAACTTCCTTGTTTTTCAAACCCTTACTCAGACAACTCTGCCAATTGCTTATCCCATTTGCCACTCTACTCCCCACTCTTCAGAGCAGGCTTTAACATATTTCCTTTGTTCTTTGCCATCTTCACACACCCTTTAATAAGCCAGGCAGATTTCTTAAAATTTTAGTGCGTCACGCTAGTCTGCCTACTCCCTACCAGGCACAAACACAACTCCCACGCCTCCTGAGAAATATAAGCTTGGAAAGCTGGACTTGCAACCCTGCCACATTTTTGACCGGATCATTTCCCCAGTCCCGCTCACCATGCAGCTGCCTAAAGGCCAGTGCCAAGGGAGGGAGAGAGAGGGACGGCAACAAGAGACCACAGGCAAGAGAGAGAGCAGCTCTGCCCCTGTGGCAGCAGTACCTGATGGTGCTGGCTGAAAGTACTCAGTTAAAACCCTTTCAAACCCAAAGAATGGACAACTAAGCAACCCAAAGGTACATTCACACACCACAGACAAACTCACACATAGCTAAATTCTTCTTTTGCAGTGGTGCTGCAAATCCCGGGTGCTCTCCTACCTTTCTCAGGGGTGATTACAGACTGCCTCAGACTTTTTGGTCTCAGATGGAAGGAGGTAGTTTCTGTCTTAGCCAAAGTAGCCAGTATGAACAAAGAAAGCTCCACAATTTTTTTAATCTAGTTAGTGAGAAGTAAATAGGAATCAGGTGTACAAGAAGTAAGTGCCTTTGAGTTCTCCCCAGAAAACCATTGAAACTAAGTAGCTGTGACATCTGATCTTTCTAGGGAAGATATATGGTTAAATTTGCATGTTTTTGCTGGCTTTTCATCTTCTGATGATTACATACCTTCTTCAGAAAGCAAAATGAAGGCCTTGAGTTCTCATCAGCCCCCTGTGCTCTATCACATTCAGGAGCAATACTGCTACACAGACCATTTGGTGGGGTTCCCCTCATTGAACCCAAGTGTCAGTCCTGGGATTTCCTGTAAGCTCATTGCCAGCTGTACTAGTGCCGAGTAACTCAAAGGTGAATTATGCATCACTTTACTTTGCTCAGCACAGTTCTGGAGCTGCTAGTGGTGTGGAGCACTTAGGACTGTGTGTGGCACTCCAGCACCTGCAATGTGAAATGCTATAGCAAGCACATGCTGACAGATCCAGCAGCTGGCAGGATAGAGGCCAGGAAAAGAGAGTGACAAACTTCTCATTAGGTAAATCTTTAATCTGAATCTAGGAAGATAATTGAAGTACCCAAGATATATTGAGGCTATGAAGCAATCCTACATTATACTTTACAAATTAAGTCCTTCAGCAAGTTAACTGTGAACTGCGTAGCCAGTAATGAATTTGTAACTTCAGTAACTTTTCCTACAAAAGCACTACAGAGATAAGAATAAATGAAGAATTTCTGCTTCCATAAAGTACATCAATATTTATAATGGATACCCTGCCTATATTATTCCCAGCAATCCCATTTAGGCATTGCTGGTTTATTAAGTTTCTCTCAACCAACTAGTCGAACAGGAAAATAGCTCTTCTTTCCTTTCAGTCAGAATGTGAATATAGTTTGGTGTGTTTATATGGAGTGCTGCATATGGTTTTCTTTTACCACATTTCAGATGTGCCTTATTCCTTAAGAACATGTGGCAGAGCATAAGCAGCTCTGGGCAGCAGCAGGGAAAGCTCTAATGCTCCACGGACTCCCTCTCTGCAGGACAGGATACAACTACTGACACCTGCCTGCCTCCCAAGAGCTCTATAAGCTAGTATCACTGACAAGTAATTATCCTAAGGTTTCACACAAGCTGGCATCTGATCCATGTACCCTTTTTGTTGAATGTCTTAGAGGTCATCTATACACCTACAGATTCATGCACCTATAGATCGCTGCAATTTTGCTATCTAGTAGCACCAATGCTTTCTCACATAGAAGTGACTGAACACTGTGAGTCCCAGATGCTAGCTCCTGGTCAGTTAGGATGAAGTTTCTTTGAAATTCTGTCACCACTGTTCACTGCCACCCTGTCTTAGCATACTCCAAGAAGTAAATGCCAGACTGTTCTTTAGAAGAATTAATTGATAATAGGGTACTTTCTACTGCATTGTGTTCATTATAATTGTTCACATTTTTATACCTATGAAGTAGGACCTCATGAGAATCCAGTAGAAACATGTTAGGAAGTATTCACCTGTGGCAATTAGAATTTCATATTCAGAAAGCATGGATAAATGCTATTTATGAGAATATAGTGAGAATGCTATTTAGCTTACAAATCATGTCTGTAAAAGCCAGGGGAAGCAGAAAATGCAGAAGCTGCATTCTAGTCAAATGCTATATTCAGCCTCTCTCAGACAGGAGGAGAAAGTCACACATCAATATGTACTTAAAGACTGTCATTTTATCCAAATGCACCTGGGAAAATTAAGGTAACAGCAAATTCTATTATATATACATAAGCTACTCACCACCATAAGCAGCTTTTGAATATCAAATTTTTATCCAGGACTAGTTACAACAGTCAACAACAGGGAGAAACCACCCGCATTATTGCGGAAACAAAACTGGGCTGACCTCCCTACATTGCTAATTCTAAGATTGAATTCAATGAACATGGCCAAGATCTCCTTTGCTTTCTTTTGTTCCCAGCTCCTCCCAAAGCATCTCATAAGCACATCCAGAGAAGTATAGGCAAGTTTCAGATGTGGGAAGTACCTGAAGATCCTCTTTCAGTAGCCACATCAACAATTTTCAAATACTGTTAGGCAGTGCCTGTTACAGTTACCCAGAAGCGGCATCAGCATCTGTCAGGGTGTTTGTAGTCTGTTCTTACACAGGCAAGAAGCCAAAAGCAAAACAAACCGCCCTCCTACCACTATAAACTAACCCATGAAAGGAAGAAAAAACTATTGTCAACATTACATAAATAAAGGAGTATTTTCCTCCTGCCAAATTTCAGTTCTGCTAAACAACACAACAACCAATGGATTGAAACTAACATAAAATGAAGATGCAAAAGAATGGAAAACTTGGGTTGTTTTTACTGCATCCTTGTACCACAGAACTTTCCAGAAAAAAAAAAAAAAATCTCAGATGCTCTTCATCTTGATTCTGCTATACTTGCTGCCACTGTAGCTATGAGAGGGTAAAGGCCGTACAGGACAGGTAAGGTTAATAGCAAAGGACTCTTACAACAAAGCTATGTGCTCACTGTAAAGGCATTGAGGGCAAGCTGAAGTTCAACATTAGTAAAGATCCATGAGTTCCTCCTAACTCCCAGAGATCTCTAGTCAGGTAAATGGAAACTTCTACAAAATTGAAGAATAAGCAATGAGCTGTTTTAATACAAGAAATACTGACCCATACAACATCACTGAATACAAAAAAGCACTGTCATGTGAAAAATTAGTTTATGTATGACAAGTGTCTTCAGTGACCACAAGGAGTCAGGACAGCCATTGAAAAAACCAATGAGACTGTTCACAGCTCCAGCAGAAAAAGCACCTCATGTGATCCTGTTTCACAGCAAAGAGAAGTTGCACTGCACCCCAGTGTGAGATTAAATGTATCCTATAATTCTCCCAACAAACAAAAAAACTGAGACCTCATGTCCTCTTCAGCTCCAACAAGGGTTTATTTGGAAGGCTGCACAGAATTTTTTTCAGGTAAGCATTTGTGATAACAAAATTGCATAGTATCTGTAGACTTCCACCCAAAACCCAACAAGTCCTCCTCTGTGTGAGTGAAAGGCTACAGCTTCGAAAGATATTGTTCGTGGCCTGACCCTGACCACTCTACTGCTTTCCTCAAGAGACAAGGAAAAAAAAGAATCACCAAACTTGCATGTTCAAACAAAATGACAGGGAACAGGACAAAGAGATACTGAATATTTCTCTTTAGCAAGGGAATCTATATGCTAGCCCATTCATTTCATGGGCATACATGTGCAGTTCCTCTGGCAGCCTGACTAGATTTCACCATTCAAAGATATTCATATCACCGTTACTGAAAATCATAACCAGGAAAGTTCTCCAAACCAAATGATAGTTTAGAAAGCCAACACTGGTTTATTGCAGCGCTAGGTACATGAGGGATCTTTCCTCCTAACATGCACACCAAGCCACTGACGGTACATGTTATATATAGCAAAGTACTTGCATATTCATAGTACACTACATATTCATTTTCATTCACACACAAGACTGGTTACAAGTTTCTTGCTTCTAGTGCAAATTAGTGATTGTAACACCTTATCAGCTTGTCTCCTCTTGCAGCCAGAACTTTTTCACTTGGAGACTTCTTTCTGCATACTTTACATAACTGTTCTTTAATAGAAGTCCTTTCATTCATCAGTTTTGATGACTTGAGTCGGTGGGTACTTGAGCATTTAAGAACTCGAGAGGGTGGGTCAGCTTGAACTAAACTTTGTGTACATTCTTGTTTAACTAAATCAGGGCTTGGTAACTGGAGAGCCAACCAGGAGATAGGGTTGAGAAAGGCTGCAGTGAGAAGCTCTGCAGTAGAAGACACAGAACAACTGTAAACTACAAGGTATAACAAGATTAATAAAACCTACATTTATCTCTTGTTTTGGTATAATGTAATTTATTACCCTGGGCATATCTCATGTCATGTGAGAATCTCTATGCCTGGGAAGAACATAGCTGCATGGCACACCACAAGACTGCAAAAGCTGATGAACCGATTAGTCAGAACACAGCTATTTTCTTTTCCCCTGTAGTCTTTTCTCCATTTTTCCCAGACACTTAGCACCGTTACCCATGTCCACACTAGCTTATCTAAGCTCATAATCATATGTTGCAATACCATCAAATACATGGTCTATAGAGTTAGGATGCCTTAGTATGCCTTTTATACAACTACTAAAATATAAAATATTCAGCATCTATTCATGCCTCTGAAAGTTTCTTTCTCCATTCTCGGTGGAGGTAGTTCCCCATGGGCCATGAAAATACACATAGAAGTTTTACATATAACTGCCCATGACACAGGAAAGTGAAGTAATCAAAGCATTCTGATTTTTTTATAATACATATTTTTGGGCACTTAAAAAACCTACCAAAGATCTGGGTTTAGCAAAAATTAATTCACATCATTCACATGGATATTTTTTGTGAAATATACTTTCCCATGTATTTATATATATATATAAATATATTATATTTTTCCATGATCTGAATTGAAAAATTCAAATAGTTCATATATTTCACCTGCCCTTCCACATGATCTTGCAGTACCCACCTCACTTTCTGAGGTCCAGCTGCTTATAATTTCCAGCAAGTACCCAACAGGGACACTTCCTTTGAAAATTTTGACAGAATTTCCAAAACACATTTCCAGTGAGATCTAGTATATTGTTTTAAATTAAATCTGTGTTTAAACCTATCTAAACCTATACAAACACTTGCAACCATATCATAGCAGCTTAAGAGGGTCTTAATTCAGTTAGATGAGGGCACCCACCCTAACCTAAATGTAACTTAGTTCTTTGTGTCTTCACAAGTTTTCTCTTGTCAGAGAAACCAGTGCTTAAATTCCAGTTGTGAAACACAATGAACCTGTTCTACCTCATCTCATAGTTAAGGAAACAGAGGATATAATGGACAGCTACAAGAGTGGGGTTTTTTGGTGGTGGTAATTTGCTTAGTGACTACAACTACATCAGGTTTGGTTCTCTGTCTAAAACACCAAGGAAAACCCAATCTGCCCAGGCTTACAAGTGAACGGCCTTTGCCACAACTGCATTGCATCAATTAAAACCATGTACTATATCATACCACTGCAACTCACTGATGTAGATGGGCCACTGACTTTCAGATCCTCTCTTCAGAAGATTATTGTACCATTCAGCATAGACAGATGCGGGTTTTTTAAGAGAAAACAATTCTTTACTGATAAACTTTGACAAGCGGTGTCCCTAAAATTCTACTGGTGGTTAGGGAAAGGATTTAATCTCTAAAAGCAGGAAGGCTCTGAACTGCTTGTTACATACAAGGGTTTATGATTTTTTTACCCCTTCTGTTAATAACGCAGACTCAAGACATCTCTGAACCACTGAGACAAAAATCACCCGGTTTCCTGTTTTAACATCAAAATTGACACGGGAAAAAACTCTCAGCAGAGCTGCACAAGAATAGCCAGGGTGTGGAGCAAGCTCTTCAAAGCTGTGGTAAAGCTAATGGGATGCTAGAAAGAGCAGTTATTCTTCTGCCTCCAAGGCTGAACCTCAGTGTATGGCAGAACTACGGTATGATATGCAAGCTCATTTTTCAGCCTTGAGGAGCAACGCTTCCCCCATCTCCATAAACTTAATTTATCGTCATACAGAATATGTGTATGAAAATCCTAATAAATGCCTTTAGAGAAGAGTGTATAAAACAGTATCAAATCCTTTTCCAACCACTTTCTAGAATTTGGGGTTTTGGCTGGGTTTGTTTGTTTTTAAAAGAGTACAGCCAGCTTAGCTACTAGAGCACAATGTAGCCATCCAGCCCAACAAGCAGAATTAACAGCATCCACTCACATCACAGAGTGCTGGTAAATAGAATCAACTTGATTCTGTTATCCACCCTTTGTTCTTCAAATTTCACGTTAAACAACAGTGAAAATCTTCCAGACTTTAATAGCAATGAGGATGCAGTGAAAAATTAACTGCTTCCAAAATCACTGTAATTTTCTGGTTCTACCACACTACAGGAAAATTTTAAACTAAACATTATTTTGGTGGAATTTTTGTACAGGAAGCTTTTTACAAGCATTTTCCAAATCCAAATTTTAGTGAAAACAGAAACATTCCCATTGACTTCCCTCCACTTCAGAACTGATCCTAAGCCTGTCGTTTTCTTCTGCACTGTGAAAAGGCAGACTCTGGATAAAGCTCTCTGCAGCTCCGTTTATTCAGCTTGTGTCATGACAGCTTGAGAAAAAATTCCTAGTTACTCCTCCAGTGAGGAAATAACCTGAAAATGGACAGCTCACCAGAGCACCAAATCAAAAAGAAAGATAAGATGAAATATCAGCATTTTACACCTATAAGTTGTCTTCCTAAAGATACTACCATTTTCTCACTCAGCAGAAGTGCTTCCCATAAAAATCAATAAAAGTATCATCACCAGCCTTCAGGGGAACAGTTTAGAATCAGGGTTCTTTAGAAAATCCCATCCTAAACCCTAAAAGAAGCACTGACAGCTTGAGTTGCTAGAAGGCCATTTGTGAAAAAAGGCCAGCCTCGGTATGTAAATACTTTACAACAGCAGTTGTCTTGTCAAAAGAGGAAACGTAGTTCTCAATTACTCCACTCTTTCCTCTGTTCCTTTCTGAAAATAGCCAGTGGAGCGTGCATCCCACATTCAAATGAGGTTAGCCAAGGTCCAGGATACCTCAGGACTCAAGGTGGCCTCAGATTTCTCTAGCCAAACTGCTTGCAACTCTTCTGCCTAACATGGAGTTTCAAAGCCAGACTAAAACCAGTGATATTGTTACTCTTAGTGTTCTTTCATTTTATAATTTATTAAGTGCTAATACTTTCCCTTCCTCCTTGTACAAAAAGGATTTTATGACCAGTCAAGCACCAAGGACAAGTTTGACCTGTGTGCTGTAATAAATCAGGTGCCAGGAGCAGATGGAGAAGGGTTAGGAAGCATACTAAAGTCATTCCTGAGTTACACCTAAGGTATATGGTCTACTCAAAACATTTTTGACCTTCTAGCACAGGCATTTGTTTTCAAAGCCTGCAACAACAGCAACAACAAAAGGGGAGCAGAGAGGGAGAGAATCTGAGCTGTTCTAAGTCCCATTTAACAAGAATGCACAGGCTCTACGGATTTCCATGGCAAAGATCAGTGAATCTGCATTATTTTTTTATATTTTTTTTGCCAACATCTAAACATAACTGTAAGTCTGATTCTTATTTTCTATATATTGTTCCTGTTGCATTATGGAAAAATTCTGCCAGGACTAAACTCAAACTTTTGTTACAAATTCTGCTGGAATTATATCAGAAGTTATAACTGAGCTTTATAGACGATGGGATTGGTGTGACGGTTTGAACTTTTCTATTGTGGGCTAAATTTATACAATGTATTTGGTCTCCAGACCATGTTCTTTTTCCTGCATTCATTTACATCTGTCATATCACCTCTGTAGTCGACCTTGAATATTGTAACTTTGGCATATGATGTTTCTGTGGCTTTTCTTCAAGCCGCTACTTCAAAAAGTGTATTTTTTGTGGTATCCAGACCAACACGAGGCAGAACAGGCAAGTCTCCATACTCCCATAAACAAGACAAAGCAAATACTGAACCCAGAGGCTCATGTACCGAAGTCAACAGAAGCCAGATGTGGCTATTCACCTATGACTTTGAAAGTGGTTTTCTTAAGTCGTTTTGACCCTAATAATGACTAACTGGCTTGCATTTGTCATAGATCAGCTTCTAGCAACAAAAACTGTAAAGCAAGTGTATGACAATGACATCCACTTGAGTAGTGTCTGTTCAGCCATCACTAACCAGTCCTTCCACTGTCATTGCACGCAGTTACTGCTCTTCCATTCTTAGTATAGTGTGCTATGATTCAGGTTTATTTTTGCAATGTTTTATATTTTCCACTAACTTAGGACATTTAAACAAAGAGGTTTGCTTGACTTTTGGCCTGAATACTACTTTTGTTTCATTTAAGTTTTTGAAAAAGAGTACATTAGAAAAAAATCTTTAATGAAAAGAACAAAGGAAAAGAAAATAATTCTCTTTGACATCTGTTCTTTTGACTTCCAGCTAATTAGAAAAGCTGTATTTCTGAGTGTTATTTGTTTGCTGTTGTTTTTCTTAAATATTTTCCATCATTTCCCATAAAGTCCTAGGCTAAAATATCAATTAAAGCATTACAGAATCTGCTTGTTGCTAAGAAGATGGCATTTAATCCTTGCAGAAAAAAAAAAAAAATTGCTCTGCTTTTGATATCTGTGCATTGGCATGACAATTAAAAATGATAAAATTTAATGAGATAAAATGTTTTTCTACTATAAATATGCTATTTCCTTTTATGTATTATTGCCTTGACTCTCTTGATCAAGGCCTGTTTTCTGAAACCAGCAAAAGGGTAAAGTCCATGTTTCCAATAGTAGTGTTGATCTTATATGAATAAACGGTTTGATAGTCAGCAATACTTTCTTGCTACCTTAGGATGCACCCTTACTGATATTAAGAGCACTACGTTACAGCATGCCAACAGTGGAAGGGAACTGAAAATGAGTGAAAATAAGCTTCCTAAATAGCTTTATCTAAAATAGGCAATTTAACAACTGGTTTAATTAAAAAATAAAGACCATCATGATTTTTCCTTTTGCTTCACCAAAAAAGAAATATATTCTTTTATGAATGCATTGGCACATTTTTTCATCACTGTCAGCCTGCAGTTTCCTGTATCTGCTGAGTTTACCACAGAAAGGGCTGGTCATTCCAAGTTTGCCAGCATCTTGCTTTTGTGCTTAAAGAGGTGAGTTGAAAACTCAGGGCACCAAACATACTTTGTTTAAATAAATATAAATTAGCACCAACAACAATAGTACAGGCTTGGAGTTTCTCGAAGGTACTGCTTTGGACAGGACTTTCTGTACTCCCTGAGCTTTTCTGCCAGGGTATCAGCTGTAAAGACAACGGCAATGATATGGAATAACCATCCACAGGACTTGATCTGCTGGCAGCAAAACATAAATGCCACTGTATGGTAAGGTGTGCGTGTGTGTGACATCATATTCAAAAAAGTCATTCAATAATGAGAACAGGTTGTTCAACTCACTATGTCCCTGATACTATGCAATTTTTTCAGAACACTTGGAGCACCTTTATGCCAGGACAGTGATATTCTTGCTAATGGTGCATGGCTATTAATGGCTAATATTTGCAATTAATTCAAAATAGAATGTTCTCAAAATAGCTCTTTAAAATAACTATTCCTTTCCACATTAAAGATACATATATCTCTGCTGACTGACAGACAGACGTTGAGTCTGTAGTGGTTGTTCCTCTTATCTCTGTTTCTTATTGACTTATATCCTAGCTAAGTCACTTACAGGATTTTCTTACAAATGTAAACCACAGTGAAGGCCTAAAATACAAAACTTACTTTTATTGTCTGTCCTTTATTGTTGAGTTTATAAGAGATAAAATAAAAGGCAGCAAATTCAGTGGAGCCACGAAGGAAAGAGACACATCAGTTACACAGATTACATCACTGGCTGATTTCATCTTCCCCAGACCAGAATATGTTCTATTGAGTTTGATGTGCCAGGACCAGAAATTGGGAATCATATCAAGACAAATATTTTAAAAAGCAAGTACATATTGTTGCTCTGAGATAGGATTGTTTAAAATATAAACAGTTATGCAAATAGGAAACATATTGCACGAAATACATGAAATAGAATGCACAGTAACCAGCAAAATTAAAATTGGGCAGTGAGATCCTTACTTGGATCCTCTTGGCCTAGCTACTCTGGCATGATGCAGCTATGCCCTTATTACATGAACTAAAGGTTTGGCCCAGATGCGAGTGCAGATGAGGTGTGACTATTCTTAGGCAGTACTGGAAGCCTATGATGCCCAGTAAAACTGCTGGTCTACATTTGCAGTTTCTTTGGTTCTTTTTTTTTTTTTTTCCCCTCTCTTCACCTTTAATTATGTTTTCTTCTCTCTATTACCAAAAAAATTCCCTTAACTCCAGCTGAAACACAGGCTGTGATCCACAGTTTATCCATACAGCCAGTCAGAACAACAGGACTTATTGTGTTATTGGTAAATTATCCCTGATTTAAAGCAAATGACATTCATGAGAGTTTTTCCAGGAGAGAAGTAAGGTTTTGCAGAGCTGCAAGAAAGTTAGAACTACACAACTATTGTCTCTACCTTTCCTTGGGATGTGGTACTCACTAGTTTATCATGCCAGTGAAAATCTTCCCCAGCAAATGTAGTTCCTGTATGCTCTGTAAATTAAGGAAAGCATCAGCCATTATGGAATGAATGGGAGGAAACTGGGAGAAATTATTGGTCTTTCTTCAACTGCACTTCCCCAGAGCTATGGCCAATGGGCTGAGCACAACACAGAGAACCACCCCAAACAAATATCAATGTTCAAATCTGATTTGACTGGATCTGCACCGAAAGCCCTACAATAGCTGTAATTAAGTCATTGTGCTCATCTTGTGCATTGCCCACCACTGTAGCTGCTGTCACTTGCCAGGCTGAAAGGGAATTCACACGAGTGAGAACTCAGGTTAACCATACTGGGAAGATTTATATCCACATATAACAAAATCATCTCAAGAAGTGAACACAACTTCTCTGACTGCATGAACACTGTGGTAGATATGCATTAAGGGAAATTGACAAATCTATGGCACAAAGCTCTCTTAATTAAGTGGGGGCTATAAAGGAGAAGGCACAAAGATTAGTTAAAGATGAGGCTGTAGCACACAGGTCAGACAAAATTTATCCACCCATCAAGTAGCTGAGATGAGCAACAAACGAACACAAGCAGCAATTAAAGTAAATAAAGATGGTCAGTTCAAAGGAGACTTGGATTCATGTTTGTGGAAGAAACCAGAAGCCACAGCCATCAGTTGAACTTGTTAGTTCACCGTGGTGATGGATTGGTTGATTAGATTTTTTCAAGGTTAATAAGGGCAGGCCTCAATGGGTCAATAAGCTTCTCTCATCTTGTATACATTCTCCTGGTATGTAAACTAACAACATCAGACAGTGAAAGCATCAAAGAAAAAACTCAAAAACCTGTATTGTTTTCTCAACAGCTTCTTTCCCTTGTCATGAGTTTGATGTGACAAGCTGTGGATTCTGCAGCAAAACGTTGAAGGGCAAATCATTTAGCTTTGACCTAAGCACATTTGGGTGGTATAATGATGAAAGACAAGAAGTAAAAGTTAAAATGAAAAGTAAGGAGACAACTGAGAAATATAAATGCCTAAGGTCTTCACCTTTCTCCCTTCTTTTCTGAGTAAGGAAAAAACAAGTCACAAAGAACATGACACCATTCAAAAGAAACACGTCCCACAGTGTGTCAGGGGAATCAATTTATTTTACTGCACTCTTGCCTGACTGTAAATGGACAGAGTGTGAAATCAAAGCAGAACTGCAGCAGAAGACTCAAGAGAGCACAAAAAAGGCAGAATACAGAAATCATTCACCCAAGAGTGATCAAACACCCCAAAATTCAGACCTTGAGAAAGATGTAGATCCTTGCATCCTCCTGGAAAGTAGGTCAGCAATAGCTGTGAAAAGGAGGAGACTAAGGCAAGCAGCCTTCAGGGAGGTGAAAACTAGCAAAAGGTGTGCAACCTCTAGCACCGAGTGTGAAAGGAAAACAGGTAAGACAGAAGGGCTGAAATTTCACTATCATACAGAGGGAATAGCAGGGTAGCAGGCAGTAGAAAGTAGCCAGATGCTCAGATGATGAAAAACTAGAGTCCGGACTGATTTTCAGGGAGAGGGGCACTGTATATGGGGTTTCAGTGGCAGAATTTGCCCCTGAATTGAAGATGGACACCCAGTCAGTGTAAACAAAACTTTTGTAACTGAAATCAACTGCAAGTCTATGTAACAAAAATGGACTGAACAGATTACATGGCTCACAGCAACTGTGAAACTAGAAGGCTTTTCAGATGTCCAGCTCCAGCTCTGGTCTACCCAGAGCTAGCATTTATCTAACCTGTTCTTAAAAGACTCCAGAGAAGATGTCTCTTAAATCTTCCTCAGTTAGCTGAACTATCCCTCATATTGGGACGTTTTTCAGAGTATGTAAATCTTTCTATTAAAAATCAAAGTGCAATAAAACTTTACATTCAAAGACGTCTAACATTTTATGACTATAATCCAGTCACCCAATCAGCTGTACTTAAAACACTTTGCAATGTAGCAGGAAGCCCTTTAAGTCTTTAAAAAAAATACTCTGTTAAAAGCAACTAGATTCAGTAACCACACTTCCACAGTTGATTCCAATTTTCTGTAACAAGGAAAGTGTTCCTGGAAATATGATTCTTATTGTTACTTAATGTTGATGAGTTACTCAACCAAAACTAATTAGTTCTAGAATGGAAAAGTTGTATATGCAAGTTAGGCACGGTCTTCGGAAAAAGCACTGGTGTAGATCAGCCCTACTTTATGGGATAAATGCAGAAATGCAGATAATTTATTTTTGAGTCTACCTGGGTACCACTGCACCTTTACATTTGCAACTCTCTGTTAATACAAGGAGGGCAGTGTAATTTATTTTTTAAAGGACAGGCAAGAAAGAACAAAAGAATTACTTGCCAATTTCACAAGAGGCTTCAAAACATTTACGAAATGTAGGTCATTCCAACGTGTTCTTACTTAGTCTAAGCACCACAGGACTGATCTATTCAAGTGATTTATGTCAGCAGGTAATGACAGCCAATTGAGATTGTCTTCTGCTTTGGCCTTGATCACACCATGGACTCAGTCCTGTTTGAACAAAACTAGTAATAAGTTCAAGATACTCTGCAGTTTGCCAAATTAGCAGTGGAATGAAGAGGCACAAAACTAGGTAACAGCTACTAGATATTTAGCAAACAATCCTCCTGTATTAAAGACACACGGTCAGCCCTCAAGAACTAAGCACATACAAACCAATGTTCCAGATTTCAGAAAAGAAAAACTAAATCTCCAAGTAATTGCTATGTTGATTCAGTTTAGTATATAAAGGAATAGATTGTGGCTATGAAGTAATCTTAGACAAAAATAATCTGGTTCTGTTACATACTGCTGCTTACTTTTTCATATGTAAAATTCATTTTTATCAAGTTGATATCAACCTAACTGATTAGTGGACAGAGAGACCCCAGAAGCTAATTCACCAATCTTAAAATAAATGCATAAACAAGTGAGTTTAAATCCTCAGGAACACTCCCACTTCACTTCATTAATCACAGAGGGTGCCTAACCTGATTAGTTTTGATTAAACTGCTAAGTGCAGAGCAGATGAAGCCTCATCCTAATTGACTGAATAACAAAAAAATTTTAAACATAATACTAGAGAAATCACACTGACTTGGTGGCAAAATTTCTGGGAAAGCCCAGAAGCTGTAGTTCAGTCACTGAGAAGATGATCAGGTTATTTGCTGTGTAGTCCCAGCAGTGCAGAGATGCTTTAAGTCAGAACAGTTTCTGCTAAATTGCATGTAAAAATCATCATGGGAACTCCAAGGAGACATTTTTTAAGTGCCAAAACTTGCTACAGGCAGTCACCAATTTGCAGCCTAACCCCATCCAGGGACATCTAAACCCTAGAGGCAGATGTGATTCAAGAAGATCTGAGTCACCAAACTATTGTTATAGCTATTCTTTCTAGCCCAAAATTTTCCATTTGTGGGTTTTCCATTTTTCAGCAGGTTTGAAAGGTATTGTTTTCGTGGCAGCTTTCTGCAGGGGTGTGGGGGTGAAACACTTTTACCAGCTCTCACTAGAAGAAAGGAAAGAGAAGAAGAAAGAAGAACAAATTCCCAAAAGATCTGGGCAAGTTTGGTTAAATTTAAACATGGTTGAATTATATTACATCACTGAAACGCTGAGAATTGTTAATCAGTGCAGTTTCACCAAAACAACCATGAGAGATTCCTGAAGCTACAGTTCTGTCTCTTTAAACACCAATTCCAACACAAAGCACAAGAACCATTTGAAGTAGGAGTGAACACAAATTTAAAGTCCCCAAGATCAGCATTTCATCCAGCAATAGCATGCAACGCAGGAACGTTAGATCTGAAACATGCAAACAAGCGTAATGTCCAAGTGGAGAAAACTGGTGATGAACTGAGGTTACAGAAAAAAATGCTTTTGCATCAGAGACTAACGGGATGCATACAAAGCAGAAGGTCTGCATATCCAACTGGCATTCAACTTGCAGGAATTTGGAGACTTTTGGAAAATGCCAAGTGTCCAAACCTGAGCACAAAACTAATAGAAGAAATTTAATTCAAGAAGTTCAAACAAACAAAGCACAGACTCTTGTATTTTTAATTTGTGCAAACGCAGAAAAAAACCCATGAAATTCATCTGTTCTGCACTGGGTGGTACCCAAGTCCCCAGAGCTTTAAACATTTTATGACCAGTCTTTCTGTAAATTATAGAAATTCAGCTCACAGTTGGCTGACAGGTGTCCTGTTTACTGATTCAAAAGGATTTTCATATGCAAGTTAAAAAACAAAAAAGAAAGGAAGAAAGGGGGAAATAAGGGATGGAGGTTATTTTTTCTTTAACTAAAACTCAGCAACAATTATCTTCTAGCAATAGTGAAAAATTATTCAGATTGAGAATAAAGGATTGTATTTGCTTTTACAGGAATTTATGGAAAAATAAAAGTAAATCACAAAAACATTATTTGATGATTTCATTTTCTTTCTTCAAAGGCCACATACAGTTTAGAGTACTCAGTAATATACAAAATAAATAAATTCAATGGAAGCAAGGGAAATTTCTCACAAATGCATACAAGAAACACTGAACAGATCCTTAGCTGGTGTAAATCAATGAAGCAATGTTGGCTTCGGGGAAAGGAGACTGATTTGCAGTAGATGCGGGTCTGAATAAGAGAGAGACCTCAACTAAAATAATAATGAACTTGTACCTCTAAGAAATTTATTTTAGACTAATTCCTATAGTCGGTATTTATAAAGGATGCTATTTTCATTCTGTGCTAGCACAAATCTACCAGATCTGTTGCTGACTGTTAGACTCAAAACTCATGGATCAAATTCCTCCCTCAGTCACGCTCCATTAGCTGAAGTGACTAGTGTTCTGGATTTGACACCCTCATACTGCACCAAATTTTATTGGGGGGGGGGGGGGGGGGGAGTACAAAAAATGCAAAATTTCTATTAATTGCAACATAAGAGAATCAGGACCTCTCTTGAGGTCACACTGTCCATTCCAATAGAAATTTTCAAATTTTAAATAAAAAGTGGGAAAAAAATAAAAATCTGAAAGCACTTTATCAGACAAAACAAACAAAGCAAATGAAACTGGTACAGTCACCTCTCAGTTCTCACATGGCTCCACTGACTACAGCAAAGTTTGGAAATTAATCGGGTAATAATAAGAAACCAGGATAACCAAGTCCAGTTAGTTGACTTGTTAATCGAGATAATCAGTCCAAGTTTCATCAGACTTGAAATGGTGAAGAGGTGGCAGTGAGAGTAAGGTTTGCTGCAGTACAGCTACAGTAGTGCTCTCCTGGCTGTGAGCTGCTCACTGCAAAAGTATTATTGTAGGACAGATGTCTAAATCCACAGTTGGTATTCATATTTACTGTATGCTGTACAACTGCCACTCCACACTAAGGACATTCACATACATGACGGTGAAGTATTTACAAAGCACTAAGTTCCCAAACAAGTCACACACTCAGAACTCTCTCACGATCTTTACTTCCTGAGATGTGCCGTTGACAACCCAGCTCCGGTGGACAAAGATTAAAAAAAACTAAGAAGAAACCCTTACACTTGCAAAATGTGAGCTGCAATAGCCAATCTGCAGAGAAGGGGCACAATTAGCAGAATGTGTTTTCATTCCAGCTTGTGTGTTATCAATGGGGAGGGAAGCAGACAGAGGAAGTCTAAGTCAAGAAGAGACCTCAACTGTGGTCTCGCATAGAATCCTGACAAATGCACAGGGAAGCCCTAACAGCACTGCAATCAGCTCCAACATCAGTAGCTGATGTTTCCTAGATCTGTATTCCAAGTACAGGAGAGGACCTGAAGCAGCTCAAATCTGAGAGAACATAACTAACCAACAGAACTGTGGAAGAACAGAACTGTGAAATCCCATGGTCTGTCACACACAAAAGAGGCAAAGGTCCCATCCTGTGAAAGCATCTCTTGCCTACAGTGTGTATGTTTACTCAATTTTAATCATAAGTCATGCCAGGACATAAACACACTAGTGAAAGAGAAATCCATTGTTTAAATAGCTTTTAAAAGTGGCTGAGAATACGATTAGGGGTGTTGGGATTTTTATGCTTTCTCCCAGTGCGATTGTGTCATCAGACACAAATCATGAGCAGTACCTGTGTGATACCCTCCATTTGCCCTATCCAGCTAATTCTCTTGAGCAAAAGGAAATTTGTTCTCTGCATGACACAATGGTTTAATTCAGAACTGGCACAACATTATCAAAATAATTTTCTCTCTCAAGCTTAAAATACCGAACACACTCCAAATAACACAACAGTGCTTCAGATGGTAAGGCCTTCTGGAATGAGGAACATTTCGTTTTGTGCAGTTGACTCCAGTAAAACAGTTTCAAGAATGAGAGGCCATAAAACTTGTATTCCCCAAGATTCTTTTGATGCAGAGTTGCTTGTTTGCCTTTTTTATTAAACCCATTCATTTATACTGTTATATATATAGATATAGAATAACTATGTATAACAAAGCAGCTAAAAGCATGTCACAAGGTAGGATACATATTATTTTTAAAACATTTTAAATGCGAATCGTAAAAACAATCAAAACATCAATATAGAAATGTAATGGAAAAAAGCCTTATCTGTATAACCAGAGGGAAATATTTAAGTTTAGATCCCACCTAGAGATGCAAATTAGAAAGTTTTTGGTGCTTATTCTATAGGGTCACTGGAACCAGCAGGTGAGAGATGCAGTCTGCCCTGGCCCACAAGAAGCCTTGCCTCCCCAACCTACTCCACTCAGTGTCTGAAACTGGTTGCTATGAATAGCCTCCCTCTGCTAAGTTTAAACTGTTTGCATCCTCCTCAGATGAGCTGTGCATCCAAGCTGATGTCAATATAAGGCTAGAGAAAATAGTTGTTTTATATCCTCCACATCTTGATCTTGTAGCAATGAAACCAAAGCTCTGTACACACACAAGGATGCAGGATCAAAGCATACAGATGAAAGTCAGAAAAACTCTCTTTTTTCCTTTTCTTTCTTTAAAAAAACAAAAATAAAACAAACAAAAAAACCCCACAACTACAACAACAAAAAAACCCTCACTGAAGTGACTTGAGAGGGCAATTAGAGGGGAAAAAGAGATTCTGTTCTGCTCATGATTCCAAGACTGGAGCCAAACTTCACAATTCAACAGGGCAGTTTTCTTTAAAGAACCACAAAATGAGAATTGTCATTTTTCTAGAGAGCTCCTGTGAAAGCCAGGAACTTTGCCAGGCTAATAGGCTCACTGGTGAGGGCAGATTACACTCCCCCTCCCCTGAGCCCATCAGGATTAGCACAAATAAGCAAACAGGAGAGAACCCAAGAGAGGCTTTGACTGTACCACTCTACTGCAATTAACTCATTCTCTCAAAACACAGCAGTTCAGATGAATCAGCAAATACCAGGGAGGTGGAGGAAAGAAGATAGAAAGCAATTTCATCAAAACTTTCAAGTATATACTTTAAATAAAGCCATGTGACACTGCATGACCAAGTTGTTCATGTGATTATCCAATGATTATGTGCATCAAAAAGTTTCATAGACTTCAATAAAAATACTCTGCTGGAAATAAAGCTTTACTTAAAGACATTTTATTACACAGAAAAGGAACCCTAAAGTCTTAGCATTATGTTAAACAGATTTATTTTTTTTTCCTTCCCCTTTCCTCCCCCTAAAAAATGACAGGGTGGAATTCATTGGTTTGTCAAGGTCACCATGGACCACAACACTTACAGGATTTGCTGAAACAGGGACCATGCTCAGCACATTAGGACACTGTGTTCCAATTCAGTAGTCTATTACCCCTGTAATCATGTCCCTTCCAAATCCGACGTATATCTGTCTATAAAATCCTCTGTACCTCTGTACCTGATCCTCTCATAATGACCCTGGGTAGTCACAGCATGTATTAAATACAGGTTTAAAAGTGGTACTGCATTGAGACACCTCAGTAACTCAAGGCAAAGGACAAAGTGATCACTATAAGCTTTTGACAGGTGTGCCAACAAATTAGCCAGTATTAGTTCTTTTCAGGACACAGGAAGTAGAAATTATGTCATCAGCACGCAACTGTTGCTGCTAGCCAAGGAGTGCTTCACTAGGACAGAAAACAAGGACAGCTACCCCCAGCACAGCATACTAGGCCTGACCACAAGCTTCTAAATGAGCCAGAAAAAATTACAATTTTTTCTTTGTATTAGTGAACATTCATTGAGTATCTTCTTACACATGTGAAGATACCTAGCTGTGTAACCTCAGTTGTCAGAATCTTTTATCTTTGTGTTAATTTTATGACCCCTTCAGCTCTTCTTGCAGGATGAAAGCAAATCTATGGAGAGGAGAGGTCACTGCCAAAGGTCATCTATATTTAATGCAGTTTCATGTGCTGGGTCACATAGCATTCCCAGGCTGAAAAGGCAGCTCTGTTGCTGGGACTTTAAAAAACAATTTAAAGGTAGTGTGCAGTCACACTACAAGTAGATGGAAATCAGTTCTTACTGTGTCTTCCAATTTTTTTCAGAATAACTAGAAAAGTTGGAAGGTTTCCTCTAAGTGCACCATTCTGTTACAAAGGAAAAACATCCTTGGAGGGTTGACATTCATTCCATTTGAAACAAGCCCACAGAATTCAGTTATTCGCAGTAGTATGAGTTCTGTTAATTCACTAAACTTACTTACATGGCAAAGGGGTTGCTATTACACATCCCACACCAAAATGAAGGAGAAAAAAAAACCAAAATGACAACAAAACAGCCTATTTCAGCTTCTTAAGTTTGTACTACATATTGCTGCGCTTACTGAGGTTCCAAGTTAGGGATGCATGCTTGCTTGCCAAGAATACATGGCAGCATATGTTTAATTTTAAGCTTGTGATTTCCAAGTCCCACTGTGCTCGTACACATGACTGACAGAAGACTTCAGTATAGACTGGTGTTCTCAGAATCCAGGCCAGAGAATACTTGAACAATTCCATAAGTCATTTTAGATGTCCCTCGGATGAGAAAAAGATTCTCTTTTAAAATATCAGGCTCTGTCTACGCATGCAAGTATGCTGCGGATGAAGTCAGGAAAGTTTGCAGCATCTGACATGCAAATTAGAGAGAAAAGAAGGTAGAGATATGTATGGTGTCTGGCCTGCTTTAATTCAACACACTTAATTTTTCTGGAATGCAACAGCGGTCACTGCCATGAAGTTTTCCATGCATGAATAATACAGCAGAATAATGTTTTTAATGTCTACAGCTGCCTACAGGCTCCAGGAAAACTTGCTCATATACAATATGTATTTTAGACTCCCCATGGAAGCAAAAAGTTTCATCTGTAGAGACCAGAGCTTTAAGTAATCAAAATGGACCTATAACGTAAGATTCAGTTCTAGACATAACCCATGTACCAGCAAACACCAGAACTTAAGCAGCCAAATCAGCTTACTCCAGATTTACACTAGTATGAGGGCAGCCCAAAATATTTACCATTTTAGCTAGTCCTGCTTATCTGTTATACTTTTGGCATTCAGAGAATGACAGATCCTAATACACCAAAATGCATATGCACACATGTGTATACACATATAAAATTAGAGAACAACCTAATATTTATCAGCAGGGGGGTAATCAGAAGTAGACCATCTCGCAGACTAGTCTGAGAAAGCTAGAGTATTAATTCACAAAGGGCAAGCGGAAACTGCAACATGCCTGTATTTCAGTGAAGCCTTTAATAGACTATCTCAAAATGCTCAAACTAAATTCAAAGTCAACGCCTCTCCAAAAAACAAAACCAACCCCCATACATCAGCTGCAATGCATTACAGAGGGCCACAATAAATAGCAAAAAGTAGAGGAACTAAAGCAGGATCCATGATCTACTTTGTTTTAACATGTTTTTTACTAGAAAGGAAGAAGGAACAAGAAGCTTCTTAGTAAGATCACCAGATGAGCAATATTAATTCAGAACACCAGGGAGGAAAAGAAAAATACAAAACAAAGACAATTAATGAATCCCTCTCTTCTTGCCAGGCTAAATCTTTTAAAATTCAAGGCACTTATTAACATGTAGAACTGAGTCTTGCAGATGCAAACACCCTCTCCATCTCCATTTCCTACAGCATCACAGACCTTTGCCTGTGCTAAATCCACCTTATGGTGCTTTGTGCTGCCCTCCCACTTTCCTCAGTGATTAGTCTGGAGCAGCCTGGGCATCTCAAAAGTGTAAACCGTACTTCACGGCCCACAGCTCCCCATGAATGGGGTTATTTTGGCTCTCCTATTCCCATTTCACAGCCCACATGCAAGAAAACAGTAGTGACTATAAAGCAGACTTGACAAGGTTGCAGATCACAGGCTTCTGTAAGCTCTGGAAGTACAGATACTAGTTTCACACACAGAAGATGTGGTGGACAATTCTCACGTTATAAGCAACGTGTCAACTGCCTCAGCAATTTCACATCATAGTATGTATGCCATTTAGCCCTGTTCTCTCCATCCTCAACCCCTTCTGTTTCCAGTGCAGGCAACCAACGCATCATGCTATGGAGAGACCAAAAACTACGATGCCTTGTCATGTTTCGTTCTGCCAAGAGAAAAAGATGTATCCTTTACTCCTTATTCTCTTTACATGCTGATGAGTTAGATAGAGGTCTTGCTTGTCCTCCAAAATGGGCATTCAACTCCCAAGGCTGTGCCTAGGGCTTGTGCCAGATCTCCAAACATCAAACTTTTCTAACTCTAGCTAGTTCACAGTTTTAGATGTCAGGAGGGGCAGATTAACGTAGCTGCACTGAAGTTCCAGAAACACTGTCATGGCTGAGGGTACGCCTATGCTGCTCTAGTATGCAAGTGTCCCCTTTCATTTGTTATTAATAAGTAAGATCTCCTGGGCAGGGACAAACGGGTTTTGACACACAGAAGAAGAAAGGCTAATAATGTCACCAACATGCCCTGGGGCTAACATTTACAAAGAGACATTTTTATTGCTGCATGGAGATAGGATAGGAAAAAGCCTAGTCTTGTTGGCACACACAAACATGCACGCACATACAGGCGCACACTGTGCAAAATTGTTTGAAGAGCTTGTGGTCTTGTTGTTAAATGAGTTGTGAATGTTTCCAAAAAGCCTAAACACTAGACAATGGCAGCACATTGCTAAAGAATGTTTAAGGGATTTAGGCTGATCTGATAATTGTCTGGTAAGACAAAAGCAGAAACAGCTTAGAGAAATAAAGGACATGGGTTTGAATGCAGTTTCAAAAAAACCTAATTGATCTTTAATTTTTAAGATGACATTACACTGCAAAGAATCAAAACACACTGACTACAAGATAAAAATAAAGGATCTTCTGACAGGATAGCAAATCCACATTTACACACCCTTTCAGAGGACAGACATCCAGAACTCTGCTTTTGAAAGCATAAGTCTCCCCACTTGCTCCGAGCCAAGACACCCAACGGAGAGTGATTTTCATTTCATACACTCCAAGGTCAGGAGCATGATGTGAACACAGATGACTTGAACTTTCATTTTTTCACCCCAAACTTTCTAGATGAAGCAGCCAGGACACGTATAACATAGACGAAACACTGATCTGTGCAAGAAGTGCAACTCTGGTCTTGTTTCTATAGTCAAAACCATTTAAATTGGAGTTGGATGAATCCAGCAAAAATACATCTGTGAACATTTTCTGGCCTGTTAAAATGCTTATGTTCATACACTTCCACATCAGTATTCTGCACATATCCCACCCCCACATTTAGACAAAATGAGTGGCCTCTGGCTCAGATGGTCCCCAACTAACAAGCCCTTGGAGGCTAGGCAAGTACAACTGAGAAAGTATCACCTTATTCTTATTATCTTCCTTTGGCACAGCTATCAGAGACAGAGCACTATGATCTGAGCCAACACAGCTATTTCTACAAACATCCATGCTGGTAAGTGGGAAGCAAATTTTAGTTTTATGAGAAGAGGGTTATGCATAGCATCAACTTCCCTGCTTGCAAACACATCAGAAACACTTAACACATCCCATCAGGAGACAGGAACAGCACTATCTGATCACTTAGCCCAGGCTGAACACATATAAAAACTTTTTCTAAATATTGAAAGAATTTAAAATCCACAAATCACTAAAATAGTCAACATTTAATCATGAACACTACACACTTCAGAAAAATCAAATTCTTAACGTTAGAATTTCATTAGCAGAAAAAGAAAAATTAATACATTGTTGAAAATTTATTTGCTCTACTTTGTTTTCATATGCATATTCAGGAAAAATCAGAGCCTACCTACCACCTGAAAGTGATTACTGTGCTCAGATAGCCCTCTGAGCAACAATTAGACTTGTAATGCAGGTAACATAACATATCTAAGCAGTTCTATCACAAGTAAAGACCATAAAATGAGAGACCCTAGAAGAGGCAGCAAACAAGTGGAAGTCTTAGAAGACTATACGTGTGTGCTATCAGAAAGCAGTGTGTGTCATACCACATACATAATATCACAAAGCAAAGAGCACTGTTCTTTTACATTAGGCAAAGCAATCTGTTCCATGTCAGAATACTTATTTTATTAAGCAGGAGAAAAAGGAATAAATCAGATGGCAATCTAATGTACTCAGTACAACTCTGAATGAAGCTTGTGCAACATCTTAGCAAATATTTATTGCAGATACAGAGAAGCCATTCCTCTGTTAGTTTTGTGATCAGCTGTAGTTCCATTCACTAGGACTGAAACACATTTCAATGAGAAACTGGCAAAGAATAAATACATAGATGGAAAAGGCAAGGACTCCAAATTCAGTGAATACACAACCTGTTTTTCCACTGGATGCATTTTAATTAAATTCTGCAGATGTTTTTTTGAATCTTTTGCCATAGCATGTGAAAGTAATTTCTGAGGGGAGGGAATGCAAGAGGAGCTTTTCTATATTTACATGTTAAAGAGTATTTGCTGGTCTAGGCATGGTAACATGCGCTCTGCTGTTCCAGGGAGGCACTTTCCAGGGACACTACACACCAGTTTCCAGGTCTGAAAAACTCAGAAGCAACAGCATTTCCCTGGAGTGGGTATGCGCATACACAAACTAGTCCTCTATATTAATTAAATTCAGAGTCTTGATGTAGGATGGATTCCCATTCTTGTTCCACCAAACTTGGAGCAAAAGCTAAAAATGGCCACTTCTCACTGCCATTTTAAAGTCTACAAGATTTCTCCAATATTTAGAAAAGCTACATTCCAGCAACAAAAAGATGACAAGAAAAAGAAAGAAAAGAAACTTCTTTTTCCATTACCTATTTTAAGCAATGCTTTGATTTATTGTGAAGGGGACAGCCGAACAAGATAAATATGTAGATCTTCACTTGAGATGTAGGCAGCAGAGACAGTCCAGTGCATTTAGCAGAGTATTTTGGTTTAAGGAGTTCAAAGAATACTTTCTTCTTCAAAGTCAAATTTCACCACTACTGGCCGGGTCATGTTCCACTTCTTATTTCGATTCCTATCCTCGATGAACTCCTGGTAAGGATCTTTCTTTGAAATAGCTTTCTTCGAGCGTACATAACCAAAAAAGACAGTTAACGCCAGGAAAGAGTAAAACAACATGACAAAGAGGATGAAGAAATAGGCGTTGTCATATGGTTTGTATTGTGGCTCTTTTTGTTCTGTAGCATTTTTCCTTGTGTCCAGGTTCTTTTCCAGAAGTTGCAGAACACATTGTGAGATGAGAGAAGCTAAAGCTGTTTGGTTCATGTTGGGGAATTAAAAAGCATGTCAGAAAACACAGAGGGGAGAGAGCATCTAGGGGCCCCAAGCGATGCTTCATTGAAGTGGGAACCTATCCACTGGCTTTAACAGGAGTTGGATCTGGCCTGTAATCATTTCCTCTTTTGGTAAGGAATGCTCTTAAGCACTTATTGGGTCTCAGTCATTTGATAATGAGGCATTTGCCTGATAAGCCTGCCTTGCCTGTGAAGTGAAGTCTATTAATAATAACAATAATGGAACAATAACAAATCCCCGAGACACACATCTGCCAGGCAGTTTTAAGTGTGTGATTCCACCACCACCACCCCCTGTATTTGGAGAACAAATTTGCTCAGGTCACTAAGTGAAAGGATTTTAAAAGCACCAGCAGGATGTGATAGGGGTGCGGGAGTGGGGGGGGGAAGGAAGAAGAAAAAAGAAGAAAAGGAGAAAAAAAAAAAAAGAAAAAAAAAATCACACCTTTGGTGGAGGAAGGTACTTAAGTCCATCTCCGAGTTGAAGCACCTAAATAATTTCACGCATTTTCTAACAAGCATCTCTAAATTCCATTATGCCATTCTCAGGTGCTTTCTCTCAGCATCACAGCTGGTAGGCTGGGTAAGAGGACGGACCAAAGTCTGATGCCTTTCCAGACAATCCCTAGAGAGAGGCCATCAAAATATGCTGCCTGTGGAGTGAACCACCATTCAGGATAAGAAAGGGTTGTTGCATACTGATATGGCATTTTAGTCAGTTGCCATCCATAAGTTTAAATTTAAATTTTCATGTTTAACTTAAATATGACAACCTTGGTGCCTAAGTGAGAAGTTGAATGTTTTAACACGTCTGTGTAAGTTATTAGGACGGGTAGCCTGTAGCCCTGTGCTGACACAAATGCGTACCACACTGGAAGTATGCAAAAGAGTAATATACAAACTGAAAAGAACTGCCTATAAAATCGTTCTGGAAAATGAAACCTTTGACTGCCACTGACAAGTGGACTACACTGAATATTTTCAGACAAGGAGCAAGGGGGTTAAGTCTTCTCCAGTGTGGTTTGTCACAGGTCATGTCTACTTGCATGATAATAGCAGAGCAGGGCTCTGTGGATTCCCGCTTCCTATTGTGTTTTACAGGCTAGGTCACTCTAAAGTAAATTGTTGTTTTACAAAGTAGTGAAACCTTATCTCCCCACAGAAAAAAAGTCCTTACTGCCACAAACGACAATGCCAGCTGTTTCTTTCTGTGATCTGAATTCTGGGGAGTAAGCACCATGACTTTGAAGTGGAGAGCACATCACCCAACTAGCAGTTTGCCAACTCTGCACTGTTTCTTTAGGCCTGACCCCCTGAACTGATTGTATGATGACTAATTCACATGCTAAGATTGCAGTATATCGGTATCACTAAACAGCCTGCATTTGTCATTAAGGGTTTCTTGTAAAAAGAAAGATGAAAGTGAAGTCTGTAATTTTATATGAGCAGCAGACTATGGTATAAGTACATTTAGAATATGCAACTTCTAGAAGAAATGTTCAGCTCCACATTTTAACTATTTGTTTTAAAATCAGCCTTTAAAAAGAAAAAAGAAAAAAGATGAAAAATTCCCATAAAGAGCAATGCCAAATCCTGTTCTTGGTTGGGGTCAAGTTATGGGAGAGATCTTATTCACCTATTCTTGTGGGTAAAGGAGAACAGATTCAGGGGACCTAATCTTGTTATGAGGAGAAAGAAGAAAAGCTTTATCATCAGTTTAACTACAAATAAAATACATTCATTAAAATAGTATAAAATCTTCAGGGGAACTACGCCCAATTTATATTCGTGTAACTGGAAAAGGATTTTCATTTAGGTTTTGCAACTTTTCCAGAACTCTGTAAACTCTTACTGTTTGTTTGTTTTTTTAAAGAATTTGCTTCAGTAAAAGAAGCGTGCGATTCTACATAAATTAAATTGGACAGATGCTAATCCCTGTAAATTTCTTGCCTGCTTGAGAAATACATGACCTCTGTTGGCCAAGTTTCTGGGGCTTTTTGGTGTTGACATAATAAAATTTTAAAAAAAAAGAAGGGGGGGGGTGTCAGTTAGGTACCACAATTGAGTAAAGAAACAAGTGACAACAACCGCACCAGTAAATTTGCAGTGAAAGTTTTGGGTACGCCATGAACAAGTAGTGCTGTGCCTACACATGCCTACACCATGCCTCTTAACACAAAGCTGCAGCACCCTGTTTCTTGAGGTGTACAGTCATTATTTCTTAAAGTGTTTTAACACACATTATGTTATGCAGTCAACTGACAGTCTCACATCTAAGCAGGTTTTTTTCATGCTTCTTAATAAAAAGCACACAAAGACTTGTACTTTCTTTCCCCACCTTTCAGGCAGCCAGATCCACATCAGCCTAATCATGGAAGCTACATTACTGTGTTAACACCAGGCCATGCCTGGCAATACATGGGTTTCATCCCACATATGACTCACAAACTCAGAATCTGGGCAAATGAACTCAGCTTTACACCTTCCTTTCCAGACATGCCGTAAGGTATGCAGGTCTCCCCACAGCAGAAGCTACTCTAAGCCAGAGTAAGCCACCCTTAACATAATGGATACTACATTTCACCAGTTTCCACATGACCGCTCATGGAGTAACCTCCACACCACCCAAGAAAGGACAATGCACAAATGAAGACTTGTCTGTAGCCTTAACACTGCCCGCTGTAGGAAAGACTTAAAGGTTTTACATACACATGTACAAGACAACCACAAACCAATGAATGCACATACCGTAGCAGACAAACTCTTCTGCCTCCAAGCTCAAATGGTTAGACTAGGCCTCCAGGCATGCTTCCAGGTAAGCGGTGGTACCTCAGCTGCACTCTGATCAGCCTTAGGAAGCATTATGCCTTTCAGCCACAGCATAGTTTATTTCATCGTGCTTCAAAGGAAGTAGAAGAGGGGAGCTGCTTGCATATCACCCATAGAGTTCACCTGTGCTGCCCTGCTTCGCCCTTCCTGCAATGCTCTTGCTCAAACACACCTGCATCAGGAGTTAGATGAGGTGACCAAGCCCCAATTAAAGGAGGATGCTCACCCACCCTTCTGCTCCTCTAATGTAATCTGGTTTTATTGTAACTTAGGGTGTTTCTATGGACTGTTTCTGTGTCTAGTTGAACAGATCAGTGTTCTGTTAGACTACACAAACAAACACTGCTTTAAAGTTGCTTTTTCTCTCCTTTTTTTCACCCTCCCCCAAACAGCTAAATGTACATAATGGTGCTTTGAACAAGATCCTAAAGAGCTATTTCCATAAAGTGGTCCAATTCTTTTTAGAGATGTAAGTACATTAAATTCTTCAAATGCAGGGGGACAATGAGTGAAGATTAAAAAGAAAGTAAAAGATTAAAAGGAAAAGACCATAAGAAAAACTCAAAGGGGGGGGTGGGGTGGAGATCAAAAAGAGGATTAACCATGTTACTTGTTGTTTTTCAGAAATTAAAGAAGTATGGAGGATAAGGAATTTGTTTCCTTTTGGCCCTAGAAAAATGCCAATTATGGTAGCTAAATTGCCAGGATCACATATCAGTATGCTTTGGAAATGTGAGAAATGGATGGGAAATATAAACACAGGGCAATAGCTTACAGTTATGTTATGAATTAAGCCACAAAAATATCAAGATTTAGTCACTGAATAAGCTGCCAAAGTTAATCTTTCCTGATGAACTTGAGCAGAATCAGAATAGAAGAAACAGAACTGTAGTTTCACAGATCAAAATTGCCTTGTTCACTCATCTTTGCTATCTCCAGGTCCTCACGTACCTAAAATTTCCACTAAAAATCAAAGGAAAGTGCCTGGGTGCATATGAACATAAGATTGAGCTCCTTATCTACAGTACGTTTTCATTTTAGGAGTTTTTTTAAAGCTTTAGGGGTAGAAATATTAACTACTTGGAGTCCCTTTTTAGCAAGAGAGTTTGTGATACTATCCACACTAGCGCAGCTTTTGTTTTACTTTAGATTTTTAGGACACAATAGCAGAAAAACCTTTTGGGAGCTGGAGAAAGAGTTTGCTTCCAGGTTTTTCAAATATATGGCATTTTTGTAGCCCTTTATGGATAAGGATGACAAAAGGAGGCAGGCAGGGATTTCTGCCACAAGACAGTGAGTATCAAAATCTCAGATACAGTTTACCAGAACCTACAGGGTAATTTTACCCAAACCAGCTATTTTTACTGAGGCTCACCGGACAGTTTTGCCATGCTCGGTTCTCACTGAGGTGAGGCAGGCCAGCCCTGCACCCTGCCACCACAGCTGGGGACAGCTGCCTGGCCTGGGAGGACACCTGGGAGAGCCCGGCCACCTGTGGGACTGACAGAGACCTCAGGCCTGAGCCTCTGTCACTGTCTCAGCACTGGTATGCATGGTCTGAATTGAGACTGGATACAAGAAAATGCTCTGAAATCAAAGCTAGCCTAAAGTGAAGGCTCACAGGAGCGGTCTGGTTTGGAACCCAAGTGCAGCAAATCCCAAGAAGCCATTCAACAGCGACCCTGATCCTGACCACACCACGCTGCTGCTCATGCATAGATCACCTGGGATCGCCACAGCACTAATGTAGCTCCACCATGTCTCACAGGAGCACCTGCAAAGGGAGCAGGATTTAATTTTACAGTGTTCCTTGTATGAGGGGCTGAGTCCAGATATGGCGTATGCTGCTCCTAGCCATTCCCAATGGACAGACCGAGATCTCCCCAAAGGCACCCACCTCTGCCATGGGGAGAAGCACCTCTGCTCTGGCTGCTCCCCACTGACCCCACACACTCAAGAAAAACATGTTTTTATAGAGGTACTGAGGGGCCACAGCACTGTATCCCCTCTCCACCCACCATGCAGCTTCCCTGGGACAGCAGCACCCATGTGGAAAACTGTATTTGGACTTCACTTGAAGGTGAAACCACCCCTCAGGTTTCTCAGAGGGTTCCCAGTGTGGTTCCTGCTGTCTCCCCTAGCCACCTGCAGAGAAAGTAGTGCTGTTTCCACCACACGTGGCAGCGGGATATCTCAGCACTAGAGAGACAAGATGGCTGACGCCTCCCTCACACAGCGCAGAGCCCAGCGCCACTACCTCTCCCGGCCGAGCACTGTCCCTCTCCATGCTCACACCCCCGACTTTCCCCAGCCCCAACAAGTCAGAAACTCCCCCCAGCAGTGACTGTTTGCTCTGCTCCAGGCTGCCTGCCTCCACGGCTGCAGGGTGCCATGTCTGGGCTGCTCCCCACAGGAGTGCTCCACAGTGGCCCCCCACCATTGCTGCAGCAGGTCCCCTGAGTTCTAAAAGAAAAGCTGAACTCCATCTTACATTTTAACACATATTCATTGTCCCCTTTTCCAATCGGGCTACCCTGACTGTTTAAAAATTCCCCTCAGGTTTCCTTGCCCCAAGGCTGTGAGACTGCATGCTGGAGCTGCTGGGGTTTGTGCAGGTGCCCGCCAGTGCTGCACTGCCCCCAGGCCTGGCAGCAGGAAGCCATGGCGGCATGGCCTACCCCTGTTTTCCACAGCCTGAGGCAGCATGGCAGGCACAGCCTTTGTGGAAGAGAAGGTGACAGATAAACTCTTCAAGTTGACACAGACACTGGGAAAAAAGGTCTCGCTGGCTGGCTCCTTGTGGAGTGGAAGGGCTGGAGGTTGCCAGAGAGCCACAGGAGAAAGGGACACGAGGGGGAGAAGCCATGACACTGAGGGAAAGGGGGTGTCTTCCACGCTGTGGAGACTTCAGATGGAGACAATGGAGAGAGGGTTCAGTCAAACACTGGGTAATGGACTTGGCAGAGCGGGAAGATCCCGACAAGGCTTTCTGGTGTTGTGCAGGAACTGGATGACCCCAGCCCTGACAGGCCCCTCACCAGGATAGATGCAGAGGGGCTAAAACAGCATTTCAAAAAACTGTGGAGATTTGTACGCTTCGTATATTATTCTAGTAGTAACCACAGGGATGCTCACACAAGGCTGGGCTCCAAAGAAATTTTGTCCAGCTCTGAATTACTGAATTATAAGGTATTATGGGTTAAATGTACAAAGTAACTGTAACAATCATTCTTAAAAAGCTAAATTTTTACAGGTATGTGCACTGGAGATCGTTGTGAATAAATGCATATATATATATATACATGGAGAGAAAAATACTTCTGTAAACTAAACAGTGTCTATGAAAAAAAGCATGGATAATTGTACAGAGACATAAGAAAAACTGAGAACATAATTGTGTACAGCACAAGCAAAGATACCCGTGTGAGCGCTGAAAGGAGGAGAGTACAGGAAGAAACAAGTAGCTTAACATTTGGTTATGGCCTAAGGGACAAAATTTGCTGAAGATGAAGACACCGAATAGTTAATAAAGCTTCTGAACTGTTTCCAATTCTCAGAGAAGGAAGCAATGGTTCTGCTCTTATCAGCAACTGCTCTTTCATATTTGTGTATCAAGCTAGCTTTATTAAATTATTCAGCAAGGGTCAAATGTGATGTGTCTTCCTAGTTTTATTATGATTTTTCATGACATTGCCTGAGTAGCTGAATAATAAACAGTGCATGTCAAAACACTGCAGTGTCTGAGCTATCCACAGGCACTCTGGATTATGAGCCTATTCAGTCAGCAGTTCTGAGGCAATACAAATACATTCAGCAAAGATTTAAACTGTGTGAGACTACTACAAAGTGTCACTTGTGGAACCACAACAGCAAAACAGAACCTAGTGACAGCACTATGTGTATGTACTGATTTTGAAGCCTGCTTGTACAACAAATGCTTTGTAAGTTTTTGAACCTGACTAGCCATCTAGCTAAAGTACTTTGCTCCCTGTGACTGATGAGAACGTACCAGCTTGTGATAAGCTGCTCAGAAGTGCTGGGAGAGAACAGGTAGTGAAAATCTGACAGACCAGATGGCCTATTACCTACAACGACCGCAGAAGCAGGCTGCAATTCTGGTTATTTTACAATAGACAAATACCTTGAACAGATTCAGATCAACTCATGCAATCCTTTAAGATAACCCTGTGACTCTCTAGTTGCTCCAGGCAAGATCTAGATGTCATTGGAAAAGCCAAAATAAATTAAAAATGGGATCTTCTAATCAGGATGCAGGTTTTCTTGCAATTATTAAGCGAGCAACGGAACACTGAAGTGAACAATACCAAGAGGTTTATGAATTCAAGCTGTTCCAGGTTTCTGATGGTCTCATTGATATTGCCTTAAATTAATTTCTTGTTATTTTATACAGAGATACCTTTTAGTAATCCACTTTATAGACTTGAAGGCCAGAAGACTTTATGGACAGAAACTATTGAAACTTTCATGGTTATTAAGGTAGCAAAAATGTATGCTTCACCTGTTAGCAGTAACCAACAGCACTCTGACAAGAGGGAATGCATTTCTTACATGCATGAGAATATACCACACAATTCAGACACAACAAACAATTTTCTTGCTATAGTCATACTGCCAAAAAAGTGCAAATACATCCTTGCTACAGAAATCTAGTCACATTTGATAATTTGGGGTGGGGTTTGATTTCCAAAATCATGTAACTTTTTTTTTTCATTAAGTTTGGAGATCTATTACAGACCTGTAGCCAGATTTTTGAAGTTTGAATTTGCAGAGACCTTAATCTAGGGGTTAAAAATCTAGCTCTACTATCAAATACGTGCAGAAAGAGATTTCTGAGGACATAGATCCTGTTTAACAATCAGCTATTTCAGTGAAGATCTGTAGGTTCAGATTGGCATTTTGTGCCTTTCAAAATAGCTATGGATACAGCTCAACAGCATTTGTCACATGGACAGACAAGACTTTTTTGCAATATTGAGTAGAAAACCCTGTGTGATTACTGAGGAAAAAAATGTTTATTTATAGGTTTTGTTTAAATGGGATACATTGAATTATCCAGGGAAAACAGAAGGAAAATTATGTGTTGTTTAAAATAATTCTCTCCTAGCTCATCCATTAAATATTATGCATGCTCAAATAAAGGAACAATAACATATACCAATGTAAATACATGCTAAAATGCATATATTGGGTATTTTGATGGGAGTAGATGTTATTTGTAGATAAAGAAAGATTTAAAAGCAAAGAATAAATTAAAAATCACGGTTGTGCCACAAGGAATAAATACTTTTTCATCAAAGCCTGTCTCTCAATAATTTCCAATTCTTATATCTATGAGATGACAGACAGTTGGTTAAGCAGCTGTTATTATTTATTTCTATCCTGTAAAATATGCAACTGTCCCCTCCAAAACAACAAAAAAAACCTAATAAAAAAAAAACAAACTAGGAAGGACCCTCAGATCCATCCTTTCTGCATTCATCAGTGAGTAGGTTTTAGACTCCACTGCTACAAGCACATTCCTCCAAGCTATTCCATGGCATTTTGATCGGATGCAATATCCATGGCAGGCTTGTGCCCCTTTGACTTTCCACGTGTTCAGGATTCATATTCCAAAAACACACGTGAACTCCCAAGAACTTCACCCTTGACAGTGATAACAAGAAGGGATCAACAGTACCCCAAGTAATCCTTATAGCTCTGTCAAAGATTCCTATAGCACATCATAAATCAGGAAACTGCTTAGTCCCCTACCCCAGGCTCCTCACTTCTTCTGGAAAGAGCTCATCCCGGGTCCCCACTTGCATGTCTTGCCTGCAAAAGGACAGGATGATCTTCTTATCTGTCTTGTTTCCAGGCTCTCCGGCTCTGCATTAGCCTCTCATACAACAAAGTGCTTGGGAGACACTTAAAAAGAGGATGGAGCATCAAAAATGCCTGCAGTCTAACCAGGTCAGGAAAGCACCTCAGTAGCACTGCGGGGATGGAGGAAGAAATTACAGCTCTGTCCCACCCCCCACAGTTGCTGGAATACAAAAGGACAGACGGTGAATACGGCATTTTGCAATCATCCTATGACACAGGTACACCCTTCCCGGGAAGCAGCACTCACAGAGACATCATGCAGTTCCAAACTGTGCAAGCAAGCAGATTTTTCTCCTGTATTTTACATCAAACTGATTGCAAGTGCGGAAAAAGAGGCTGATCTGGCCTTTGCAGCAAGCCTAGGACACAAGACAAATGCCAAGGGCCAAGTCCTCGGGGAGGGGAAGCAACAATGGAAAAAAATGAGAAAAATTAGAAGTTTAGAGCAGGGAATAATTATTAATAAGATACTTTTAAATTTTAATTGTCACAGAAATTAAAATCATGTCAGAGAAATGTAAACTGGAAGGAAAAAAGAAATTTCCCCATTTTTCAGCATTTTTTTAACATCCTTTTTAAAAAAATATTTTCCTTCCTTTTCCAATGGAAGAGGGCTAGAGTTAAAAGAATAAAATAAAAATAAAATAAAATAAAATGCACAGAAATAGAAGCTGAAAGAAATTCAGGCAGTTACATCCCCCACAAAATTGTGAGGAAATTAAATGCCCACCAAGCCTAGCATGAAGTAGAATTTCCTGACACACTGATGTACCACTAAAACTTACTCCATTCATCTTGAAGGGTCTTCCCCATGTTTCAATCAGCTTGTGCATGAGCCTATTAAAAATTTCTTCAGGCTTCTAAGGAAAAAAAAAAAATCAGGACAGATACCACCGATAAGTGATTACAAAATTCCTGCATTGTAAAAGCCATACCAGTTGCCCTATTTGTGTGGGGTTCAAGTTTATTTTATTTTAAACACATAGCAAAGGCACAATGCTTTTCTTTTGTTGGAAAGACCTACTACTGGTACCAATAGCACTTAAAAAAGGCATAATTCATTAACAAACACAGAGCTCCGGGTGGCACATTAGCAGTACCTGGGCACAGAGGCTGCCTGAGGCTCCCACAGCCCTGGGATGTGTGCAGAATACACTTACATAATGAATACAGTTTGCATTGAAGATAACATGGTTTATTTCTTCATGATGTTCAGATTAAAATGTATCAATGTATTTAGCACAATACTACATTTTAGGACAAAATCATCAGTGCTTTGCAAGTCTTCATAATGTTTATTCATTATAAATAGTAAATATTTACTGAACTTTTTACATGAAAGACGTTTGTTTTTTGTTTTCCTTTTTGTTGTTTTTTTTGTTTGTTTGGTGCTTTTTTGTGGTGTTTTTTTGTTTTTTGTTTTTTTCTTTTTACAACACGTGTGTTGTGGTAGAGGCTGCAACACAAAGATAATATTTCATTTTTCCATCACCCTTAAGACCAAAGTGTGAACTAACCTCTGTACTGAACCTAGTCTAACTCACTACTTCATAGTCCTTAACACTAAAAGGAATGTATTTGTGTTCTGCCTCCCTCTTTGTTCCAAGAATAGAGAGAAATAAATAACACCGCCTTCCATCTTCCTCTTCCTCTCAACATCACAAAACACAAATTTATTGACATTCTAAAATGTCACAATGCAAACTTCTTGTAAACCTTGGTTCCTATATTTTCTATATTGGATATCGCTGCATAATTTAAACAAATGTGTCAAATACAGGTCCATCTCTGTCTATGTCCTGCACATCACTAAAAAAATGTAAACGTAATCATTTCTTCTTATTGTTTCCTGAAAATGACCTTTAAATCATGATTAGCAAGCTGGATTTTAGTTGTCCAGCAGACTGCAACATTTCTGTGTTTTATCATCAGGAATTATGCACTGCAAAAATAAAAGTACCTGCAAAAATATAGTTCTGATTCTATCTATATGACTTTGGATGATCCCAAAGTTTGTGTGAGGTACACAGTATTGCACATTGCTAAGCAGTTGTGAAAAATCAGTCACGTTGTTGTTGATTTTTTCTTCTCCCAAGTTTGTTCGAAAAGGTACAACGGACTAGGAAAACTCCACATACAACAAGGTAAAATCTGTTTTTCATGTTACACAAGATCTCATCTCTTGGTATAGCAAAACTTGTAAGTGGCATTTATTGACGACATGATTACAAAAGCATGGTAAGGTAACCAATAAGTTGCTCTGGAAGTCTTTTGCACTTACACTACCTTCCTATAAACTGTGACATTTCCTCTTGATGACAATTTCCAGTGTGTAAAATGAAAGAGGTTCTCCTGCCCTTGCTTCAGAAATGGAGCAGTTTTAAAGTTAGACTAAAGTCAGCACCGGATGTCAGATGGGTCAGAGTACGCAGAGCTCAACTGCTCTAAGTTTCAAAATGTTCCATTTGTCCCAATCAATGCACATTAATTTCAACAACCTAAAATGGAATGTTTTTCCAGGCAGTGATATTAAATACTGCTCTGTTTTTTATACCCACTCATAACAAACCATGTCGCATTTATTTATTCATTATTGCTTTTGGCCTTTGTCTTCTGTATAGCTTTGTCCAGCCTTCAAAAGTCTACTAAAAGCTATGACTGGAGAGACCATAACAAGCCTGCTCCTCTCAATGGGACTGCCCCAGTTTAGACTGCAGTGTGTTGAGAAGATCCCTCGTATCCAAGCCTTGGAGTGAGACCGGAAAACAAGACCAGCTTTAACTTGAAGTGGACAGTTCATTTATGCAATATCTGGCTTCAGATAATGAAAGGCACCTGCAAAAAAGCAAAAGAAGCTTTTTAAGTCATGCTGTGACAACCTCACAGCATGGGGCCATGCCAACTACAGGTTGACATTGTCATATATAATACTGATATATCAAAGGAAAAGGACTAATATTTTTATTCCTAGGACAAGTTTGACAAAACTCTATGTATCTGGGATTATATACTGTAATGATTCTTGAGCTGACCTCATTAAGAACATGTGTTTCTAATAGTGGAATGCCAGTGGTTATTTCATTTTGGACAACCCTTATGTTTTACCTAATGGCAATCAGGTTTCATGTCTCAACAATTAATAACATCAAGATGTTGTTGACATCACTTAAGAAAATAATTATGCAGCAGAAATCTTGCTCGAACAATCAGCTATCTCACCCGTGCACTCTGCTCAGCTTTGGAGAATAGCAGTAGTCAGCCGTTAGGATCTCTCTGCTCGTAATTTTCTTTGTTACATACAGAACGTAAAGAACATGGATAAGCAGGTAGAGCAGTGTGCTTCCCAGTGCCAATGTTCCAATACTCACTTTGTCCGTACTGTCCGTACTGGTAGCCTGTGACAGGGTCCATGCTGTAACCCGTGGTGCTGTAGGTCGGTGGGCAGTAGGACTGGGATGTAGGCAGGCTGTCTAAACTCTTCATATGATCTAGCCGCTGGCTGCAGCTGGCTGAGACAGTGGTGGTGGGCTCCAGGCCCCCAGTTAAAGGGGACAGGGCATAATCAGTTTGGGGCTGGTGAGGCACACCACCATGATTAGTCAAGAGTCCCATTACCTAAAAGGCAGAATAATAGTGTTAAAGTATGTGAAGAACAGTATTGCTTACAGAGCCATATGAGTTTTCAAGTCCATCATTTGATTTCTTAAAATAGGTAGACTTGGTATTCAACCTATGCTTTGAGCATCTAATCCAAAGAGGGAGTAGAATTTGGTTGCATCATCCACCAAAATAAAATCTGATGGCTAACAACCAATAAAAAGTGATACCAAGGGCAAATAAGGAAATACAATTTTTAAAACCTTTATGATTTTAGAGTGTCTGATCCCATGCCCCAGCTGGGACCTCTGCAGATGTTTGTTTATTCCTTGAGAACTCAGTTATAAGAGAATAAAAAACAAGTAGTGGCTCTTTAGCCTCACTGTCCTGCATGATCTACAAACATAGAAAAGCTGTGAAAAAGCTCACACAGTTGTTGGGCGGTGGGAGGTGTCCCAAGATCAGCAGTCATTAAAATAAAATTAATTTGGATTAGAGCACAGCAACACTACCAATGGAAGTAACAGAGCATCCCAGCACCTACAACAACATGGATATGTGGGGAAAGGGTAGAGCAGCTGTATCTCCTGATGCTGCATACTCTGTGTGCTGGCCTGTGAAGAAATGGATGTGAAAGAGTAAAATGCTGGTCATAACACCAGTTCTCAACTTCGTCCTCTGAGTTAGAGGACACAACAGATGTTCCAGACCAGTTTCAAGTCAACTGTGACTTCCTTAATAAGCTGCTTGTACACTCTTACAAAATCATCAGTCAAGATTAGTTGAAAAGAGAATATGAAAAATACATGCTTGTCCCTATAAAAGCCCAGCCCTCTAGACCATAATCTCCAGTAAAAAAAAAAAAAACCACATTCAAAAGCACCTATGCTTTCAAAGCAGGAATGAAGGAAGCTACAGGGATAAGTTCTTGTTGACAAAAATCACTCACTACAGGTTGGTGTGCATCTCCTTTCCTGGCACGTGTCTCTAGCACATTTTGAAAATAAGTACAACAGAAAATTGCTTACTTCTGCTGGAATAAGTTGTACTTCAAAGCCCGAGAAATAGTCCACAGCTTATAATGGATGGATGACATACAGCTTCTGCCAAACCTGCATATTCTGATAATTTACGGGTTCTTCTTCCTCCAAAAAGGCATGACAAATATCTGACATATGGTATTTGATAATCATTTTGCTTTACTGCACTTCTTACCATAAACTAAAAAATAATAATTATTAAAATTGGAGTCTATTTTGTAAAGAACAAATTAATGCTTATAAAGAATATGTCTGGTACCTAAAGCTCTGATTCTCCTGCTTGTGTATTTGTTTTCCATCACAAAAGAAAAGGGATTATTACTGTAGCAAGCTTGTGGCCCCAGCTCTGAGTTTGTTTGTTTGTTTGTTAATAAATAAATGAAACAAGACCCAGGGATCATGATTTAAGTAGGAAGGAAGACCTGTCCAGGTCTTACATGTCTGATAAGGAAAAGAGCAAGAAGCACAAGCAGAGTACTTCAAAAAGAGACACCCAGATACCTGCATTGAGAACACAAAACATCTCTGCATCAGATGCACCCCAGACATCTCACCACACAAAAAGAAAGTTGAGAAAGAAGTTCAGTTACTACTTACAGCCCTAGAATGTTTACTTCTGTTTCACTAAGCAGAAAAACATGAGTCTAACTGATAGTATTTGCTAAATGTTTCATGAACTGAAGCATTCATGCAAAAAGAAGTTTCAAAATATATCCAAAGACTTCATTTAGATACTGAAATCTTAAAACTTTTAAGTTAAAAACACAAAAGAATAATTTGGATTCAGGCCATAAGGTATTTTCTATTTAATTCAAATAATCTTTTCAATCTACAAAACCTATTAAAAGAATTTGTGGTTAATAAAAAACAATTTAAAAGATCTCTGGAATGACCACAGATCGAAAAAATCATGTTTTTTGCACAGCATTTTGTCCCCAAAACCCCTGAAAGCTAGAATCACCGGGCTGTCAACTATTTCTTCTAAAAATTGGTTCCTGAAAGCTATTAAAATTTCTAAAGTTTATTTTGGCAAGTTTTTTGAGTTTAGAAATTACAAATATTTTTCTTGTACCTTTGGAAAATTATATGGTCCTGAAAATCTAGCATGCTTAATGATATGACATTGCATCAGCAGAGTACAACAGAACGTATGAACACTGAACCTGTATCCATTTAGGTTATACTAATCCTTGTCCTTTAAAATAAACACTAATAGATTCAAAAGAAGAGAAAGATCCACAAAAAAACATGGCTTAAACATTTACATTGAAAATTACTACTTTGGAAAATATTTATGTTGGCACCAGTATCATGATTTTGACTACAGTTGAAAACACACATGATTTATCAGAAATCTGAAATAAGTGCACAGCCCTTTCCATTCCTGCATAGCACCTATGTGATACCAATATTCACAGGGCTTTATGACATTCTGTTTCAAGTTCAAGAGCAGGGAGGAGGAGCTGGGCTCACATTGCCCTCTCAGCCCTGCTGGAGTCCCCATGGCATCTTCTCTGTGTGAGCACTCTCACATCACACGCTGTCTCTACCAGAACTTCTAGGACCAACTGCCAAGCTGGGCAAATAGTTATTTTATCAACTACGTACTTTAACTAAACTTTTTTCTCTTTAATATTTTCAATGGAATAGAGCCCAAGACAACATTATTTGGACTTTGCCAGCAAAAACAGTGAGCTCAAAAACTTTGGGATTGGAAGTTATTTTACAGTTAGAGATTAGCCTTGAAATGTAAATGTGGATCCAGACCCAGGCTCAAAAGCCACTCAAACTTCAGTAGCATCTGTACTTGGATAGAGATATTTCTTCTCTAAAATTAGCATTTGATGAGATTTACTTTAAAAAATTTAAATTAATTACATAATACAGGTATTCAGGTATCTTTTTAGTTGCGTATGCACCTAATAGACACTTTGGAGCATGGACAGTTTGGAGCAGAACTGACGCAGCACTGTCTCTTGAGGCAGAGAAAACAAGTCTGAACAGTAACCATCTTCTCAGAAATATCTCCTCCAGAGGTCTTTAGAATAATCCTGCAGTTGATTAGTATCTAAATAATTAGATTTTTGGTCATGTCTTTTTTGAAAGCTATAAGGGAAGTAGCCTCAGGGCAGAAGTCTTTCGTAAGGTATGTGCCATGACCTTATCACCCATACAAGGAGTTACAGGAAGGGCATGGCTGACTTTCACCTAATCAATTAGAAAGCCATTAATGGGCCACATCTGCAGGATGCTCAGCACCCTCAGCTTAGTGGTGTACAAGAGAAACACTAAGATCAGGATTTTGCAACTCAGATCTTCTGCTGGTATGAAACGGTATAGTTCTAAATAAGTAAACAGAACTGATTGTTTTACAGTAACTAAGGAAGAACGTAAATTTATTCAATCCATATACCATCCAAATTACGGGAAAACATGTACTTCCCCCTGAATTACTTTGGGAAGGCCAAGGTAGCAATTGTCAGCCTTGCTGATCTGGATCCCGAAGAAGGTGAAAGAAAAATCAAGGGCTGATCTAACACCTAGAACCAAATACTGCGCAACAATTTGATTTATTTTAGAAAAGAACTCCTGTAAATGCAGAAAACCCCAGGCTCTAAGTTTTTTGGCTACATATATTTTGTTCTCATTTTTTTTACAAAACACACAGAGAAATGTTGACACATAGCCTTTGAGCTTATACAGTAAAAGAAGGTATATATAATTGATAAAATAGTTCTATTCTGTTGGAAAACAAAGGTGCAATTAGGAATAAGTAAAGAGAACAGAGTGAACTGCAGCAACCAAACTCTTCAGAAAAGTTTTCAAAGAGCACATCCCAAGCAATCCAAAATACTATTAGGGCAAACTCCCTTGCTGGTGGGGTCAGCACAGCATCACTAGCTGAGGTTATGATCCAGAAAATAAACTGAATGATGAAAGCCTTAAAGATCACATACGCAACATCTGGTCCATTATCAGCTATTAGAAAATACTTCTATTATCACCAAAATAAAGTCTATTAAACTGAGAAAAAGCTTATTCTATTTAAATGAAACATTATGCCTGTTAACATGGTTGGTATTTTAGGATGTAGGACCTACCATAGGCACAATAAAATTCTCATATGTTTTAATTCATTTACGCATGCCTGCATTTAATATGCTTTGTGACCATGTCTGCAATTAATATGATTTATGAGAAAAGAACATGTGCAATATTTTTGGGGTACAGTGATACATTTTTTTCCCCTCCTGTGAATGAAAGATTTAATGAAACAGCTCAAGGAAAATTGTTGGCAGTTAACGTATTAAGTTGAACTGACAGAATCGTGAGTAAACTTTAGTGGAGTTAATGATATCCTCTTATCTGACCCTGACACATTTGCAGCATGTAATTTACAGAAGCTCTGTCCAGGGAATCTTGACAAATGCTCCTAACGATGTCAGGGCAATGTTCCATTCTAATGTAAAACAGATGTGGGTCAGATACCCTCATTCATCACCAACACTGAAAATTTCAAACTCTTTCCGAGATGAATGGCATTACCTGCTGTTAACTCTTTTCACTGTAGAAAAATCTCTCAAAAATAAAATATTGCACAAGAAAGAACACAAAAAGGATGGTTACAATGCATTAGAATGAGAGATTTTAGAAAATTAATTACAATTAATTAGCTACATGGATCTATATCTATAGGATCCTAGAACCCTGGTGCTGATTCATTTTATCTATACGAATATTCCTGCTGAATGTAGAAAGTGCCACCATGCCAAATGAAGAAACCCAACAGAAAGCATTTTTGTGCCAAATGGCAGGCACTGGGAACCACATACTTGGTTAATGAAAACGGGAGAAAATACACTGACTTTGAACATCTGAGGATCTGACCTTCTGCATAGTCATATCAAATGAGACCTCATACTGATTTCACACCACTAGACATCAGCGGTAGCTACACTGAAATTAGAGAAGGTGCACTGGTGTATATTTAGGATAATTGAGAGGATAACTTGATCCTTCATGAATTATATTCTTATCTACAGGAGATTACTAATGTTCACAACATTATCACAGTCTGCCAGGACATTCGTGTCTTTTGTCAGGTGCTAGATCATGGAGTCACAGGACTAGGTATCATTACGAAAGTAATTCAAAGAGAAGCTAATTCTCAATGTCCTGTTTGTATGAAAAAGCTTCAAAAATGTCAAGACGAATGAAAAGCTAAAACAAAGCCCAAAGATGAATATACACTCACAACTTATATGAAGAATATATATGAATATATAAGAATAAATATAGAATTAAACATCTCAAAACTTTTCCAGACAGTCTCAGAGGTTGTAGGCTCATGAATTTAAATGCTTGAATATGGCAATATTACAATATTACAGTTCATAACACACGTAAACTTGAGATCAAGTTGCGCTCTGCCTGTGAGCTCTTCTCCTATTGTCTACTCAAGCCAAAACACAAAAGAAGGATTCTGGCCACCATGAAAACCAGCCCAGCTAGTGACAGGTGGGCTCTCACACACCTTGCCTCCACAACTAGGATACATAGGTTTTTCTCTCTCTGAAGAGCAAAACAAACCAACAATACACCCTTTTTTTTATTATTTATTTCCTTTTTTTCTGGTGTTGGCCAGGGGATGGGATCTGCAAAGCTTTCATAGGAGAACTCTGACTAAACTCAATGTTTGGCCCTACGCCACCACCTACTGCATGATCTACACGTACCTGACTGGATTTACCAACAGGAAATTGCTGCAAAATCCTAGCCATTTAGGTAAAAACAGTAAGCTATCCATAAGTGTGAGAGAAAAAAAAAGATTGTGGACAAGCATAACTGGAGGAATCCAGCTAGTAAAGGGTTTATCCATGGGGCTTCTGTTAACGTATATGCCTGTGCCTCTAACATTAGGCTAGTCAGCACTGAAGACAAATAAAAGTGTATATTGCTATTTTGACCAGGGGAAGCCTCTTCGTATTCTCAGCACTCAGTCTTTCTTTTATAAGGAAATTATAACTATAACTGATATCCTGGAAAAAAATGAAGGGAAAAATAAAACAGTTCTCTATAGAGAGGTAGGAAATTTTGAAGGAAATGAGGTTTGATACATTTAAAGATGGATACATTGCTTTCCAAGGATTGCTAAGGATGAAATTCTGATCTTTCTGATCCAACTGCAATATATGCTATTCACTGATTCAGGTTGTGGCATTAGTTCCTTTATTTTTTAAAAAATCTAAAATATAGAGCATAATTAAGGACTCAAATGAGACATTTGTAAGTAAGGTGATTACTTATGACAAAGCTTTCATTCATGTACCAGTCCTCAACTGAATAAATATGCAAGAACTCAGATTCTTGTTGATATTTCTATTTTGTAAATTCATTTAAAAATTAGTTCACCAATGCATGCCATTTGCATGCATTCATAGTCTGTGAAGGGCTGACTCATACTTTCACTTATCAAGTGGTTTAAATAGAACTTCTACATGTAGCAAAAGCAAAAAATTATTTAGTGATGCTGAATACTCAGTCTCTGTATATTCTAAATGGTACAAATTATTATGGAGAAAGATAAGTCAGTTTTGTGAACAATAGCATTTAAAAAGTGTTAAGAGAACCAAGAAAGTGATATTTTATATGTGTTGTGTCATTCTACTCTTATTTTTTTCTATTTAAGATACCTGTATTTTTTATTGCCTTTCTAAATACTTACGTTCACCATGTTACAATACAATTGGCTTAAGTTTCCAGGAAAGTCCAGAACTTTTTTGCATCTGCATGTAAGATTTCTGAGCTGTAAGAGGAGACCTGGTTTTTGAAGGCTGAAACCCCACCTACGTTTCTAGCATGGTGGGGATGGAGGTAGAAGTAGGGCCAGAGAGAGAAGTTGAGATGGACATTCAAAATGTAAGGTAGCCTGTTTATTGTTCTTGCTATATTTATATATTTAATTATATACCTTATATTATTTGTAAATGTATATTTCTAGTTTTTAAATACTACAGTATTTACAAAACAAGTAATAAATGTTTTCTTGCACAACAACAATTACAAAACTATTGGATCTCACCTATTTGTATCCACAGAAACAAAAATAAACAATCCCTTTGGCTGAAGTTGGTTGGATTTTCTTTAAATAAATAAATAATAATTAAAAAAAAAACACAAAAGAAACAAAACCTCATGTTCATGAAAATGTTATCATGTGAATTAATTTTCTTCCTCACAAAGAAATGCCTGACCTCTGTCTCATTTTTTTTGTTTATTAAGTGAGGAGCTCTCAGAGTCAAGTTCATTATGGCAAAGATCATGAGCTTCTCATTGGTCTGGGACTTGGATCCAAATGAAATGTTTTTGTGGGCAACCAGTTGGACAGTAATTCAACAGAAGGTATAGGAAGAAGTATGATAAATTAACAGTTGCCTTTTTTCCCCCATCTTGTTTTTCTTAACAACGGAATGCAAGTTTTTAGCCACTGCTTCCTGTATTTCCCTTAAAAACAGAGTTAACAAGACAACATGAACATACCTAACTGATTCGACAGCTGCCATCAGATCCTTCAGGTTAATGAAAGCCAAGTGCTCTCAAAGACTTAAGAGAAGCCAATTGCCTGAGATCTATCTCACCAAAAGGAGCTACAGTATAATTCTTAAACTCAGGCAGTGAAATGTTTTGACAATAGAATAAAGAAACCTTGAAACAGCTTGCATCTTTACTCCTGTTCATGGAAAAAATCAGAATTTTCTTATCAAGATTATTCCTGAGCTCCAGGTAATGGCATGAGAATTGCAAACTTTGTTAAAGACTGTTATGTTCCTACACACAGCCCATACAACAGTCTGGTTCGACTCAATGGGGGAAGATGACAAGGAAGAGGAAAAAGTAGATCCGAGAAGTTTTCTAGAGGGCAAGGAAGAAAAAAAAATAATAAAAAATCATGTCCAGCAGGAGACTAGTTACATACATTTATTTTTCTTCCAGTAAAAACTTAACACTGCAGTACTATTTAAGCCTGAGTATCCTACAGGTTAAATACAGGAAGCAAGTGCCCCTGTGGGCAGTGATAGGAGTGTGTGTATATATGTATATATAGGAGTATTGCTGCTCCACCTGAATCCACAAGTAGCCTGAATCAGCACACTTCAAAATCAGCCGACTGCCTGAACTGCCTGGTGTAGGGCAAACTCTGCTGCTTTGACACTAATAAAAAGCACATGACAAGGTCAGGGGATGCCCATGTACAGCGGAAAAGCCTTTTTCCTTATCTTAAATGAAGCAGTTCAAAATATTGATATCCTGTCTTAAAAACAATCTGCTCTCTACTAAGACCGTACACCTGCAGTCGCAAGACAGGTGTTTTTGCAGTCACTCTTCTGCTTCACATCAGAGAACCAGTGATGGCCATTAATGTCAGGATCAGAAAGAGACATGCCAATTCAGAAGCACATTTAAGTCCTGTAGACACATATTAACACATAGATATGCTACCCCATAATAATTTTGTGTTAACAAATGTTTGTTAAAAGAAAATGCACTGAGCAACTGAAACCTAATTTGAAAAGGAAATACAATATTCTCATAAATGTATGCATGAAAGCCAAGAAGCTGCATAATAGGCATATAAAACGTAAAAATATGCAATTTACATATATTACACACTAATAATCTCTGTTCTGACATTATACTTAAAGAGTTCTGGCTGAGATGGCACACTTGCAGTTGAGTTGCTTTTTCATGAAATACAAAAAAGAATACTCCTGGCTACCAGTTTCCCAAGACATTAGTCCCTGTCTTATTCCTGCAAAAGTCAACCCTTTGCAGGTCTGTAAGATAGAGCTTCTCTCACCACAGCCAGGTAGCAATAGGTAAGCAGGTGAACAAGGAGAGTAATCAGTCACTGGAGGAGATTCTGCAGATCTTGTCTTGATGTTTAAAAGTGCTAACTATTAACAAACTGGGACTCTCTGTTCCCTTATTTTTTTAAACAAGAGCAACAACATTTTATCACCCAGCTTGCAAGACAGGTATGTTACAGAGCATTCTGCCTCCTAAAACTGACCAAGACGTACAATCCTCTCTAACTTCCAAATTCAAGGCTAACAGAATAAAAATAAAATTACAGCACCCTGGCCACCTCCACTTGTCCTCTGCCTTCACCCAGCACTTGCTTTAAACCACATATTTGCCCATCATATTCAAGAACAAAGTCAGAAAGGAAACACCCTGCATGGGCAATAAAGCTTCCCCAGGGGGCTGCGTGTCACACCCTCATTTGGAATAAATTGAAGTCAAAGGGGAAAAGGAGGTTGAAGTTTGGTAAGTATATGATCCCGTGAATCTTAATATTAGATTTTGTTCTGCATGTTCTTTAAATCACAAAAGATTGTTTAGGCTTCAAACAAAGCCTGCCCACCCCTGCCGCAAAGTCACCATAAATTCAGCTTTACACACAGCATAACCAGAGTGCTTGTCTGCAAGACAGACATGGATGGGTGGAAACATTATGTTAATTGCTCACACACCCAGATTTATTGTAGTCAAAAATCCACTGGCTAGTAAAAAGACCTGCTTGCTTCCTCATCTAAATTCCACACACACAGGCAGGGCACTGCAACATGCCCACTCAGCAGGAAAACTCCTGTTTCTCTTTCTTCTTGAAATGCCCAACACAGAACTGGCTTTTGATTTCCCAGCCGCCGCTACCTCAGCCACTCAGTCTGCACCTGGGTGCCTGCAGAAGAGCCCCGCAGAAGCGTGACAGGGTGACACACCGCAACACACTCCATGACTAAGGGGCATTTACACACAGTAATGTCGCAACATACATGACCAATGTCCGAGGCTCTTTTGGGCATAAAGACACCCACTGTTTTCCTACAGTCCCACAATTTGTTGCATATGATTTACATACTTGAGGCTTTATCGTTCCTTTATCTAAAACACAAAGTCCAGGTATGTCACTTTATACATACGTAGATTTTATAAATATCTGTAAGTTATTGTATAGGCCCCAAAACTGTTTTAGAGGAGCTATTGGTAACACTGCATGAATTTAGGGTGGGGTTTTTTGTTTGTTTGATGGAAAGACCTTTCTCAGCCAGTGAAGATAATCATTCAGTTGCCAAGAAGCTCTTCAAATCTAAATGGATATAAATAATCTCCTGCATGCATTCAGTGAATGCACGTCAGTTTTGAGTGACCAGCCTTCTCCAAAACCTGTTGATAGAGGTGCAGGATACAGCCAGGAGCTCTAAGCACTGGGGTAGATAAAGGTTTCAAAAGTTTAAGGAAAAAAAAACCAAAACCAACAGAAGTTTCATAGCATAAAGACAGGGCCAGGTGTAAAGAATCACAGTAACTGATTAAAGTCATCTAACCTGCTTCAGGATCTCTTTTTGATTATATCAAACCTCAGATCAACAAGACTTTGGGGGGAGGAAACCTGGCCACTTTGCCCAGACATCACAAGATTTCTTTACTGTTGTACTCCACTTCTGTGTCACAGACAATAAAAGCTTTGTGAAAGGGGAACATTTTCCATAGCCAGAACCAACACACATTTAAACTGACACTAACAACTACTTTTGATGGATTAGCACTAAATCCCAGAAAGATATTTATGTCAAAAATGTGGAAGCCTTGCATACTATGAAACTAGCCATTTAATAAATAATAAAAAAAAGGCAGCCACTAATATAACGTCAAGGCTTTTGTTGGAGATTGCATTTAGAAATCAAAATTCTTTAGAGCAAAATCCATTCAAGTCTTGTTGGAAGTATATCTGTTTGTTTTTCTGTTGGTATTTTTTTCCTGAGGTTTCAAGCCATAAAGTTTTGTACCCCACTCTGTGCTATAGGAATCTGTGAAACTTAATTACATTTACCGTTACAAAAAAGGGTTTATGAACTTTTGCCTTTGGGCAAAAATGTTTATTTCATTGCCTTTGTTATTCATTCTTTTCAACTCCAGTGCCTTTGAACTTTTCAGCTGCACAGAGTTATCACCGTTGCACAGGAACCAGGAACTGTACTCCCGAGATGCAAACCACAAGTTGAAGAAAACGAAGGAGGCAAAGATATACGAGTCGTTATTTTGGCCACCCTTTGTGCCATTAAAATCTCATTTTCTGCCTATTAGAATGCCCTCTCCCTGCTTAGGCAGTGGTGATAGTCAGTGATTAGTGTGTAATTGAGTATAATTGTCTTTTCACTTTTCATTTGTGTCATTCCGAGCTTCTCTCTGTTTTTCTAACCTCGAAGAGGAAAAAAGGGTAGAAAGCAGATAAAGCTGTTAAAACTCTCACTTCAGCCCTGAAGAGATTCCTGATTGTAATTATAGATTGCATCCTCTTTGTGACTTGTCAGAATTTAGTGGACATCTCTTTCCAAGCACCTGGGCAAAGATCTCACTAATAAACTAAACTCCCATCTATTCAAGCTTCAACTAATAACGTTAGCTTCAGACAGATGCCACATGTAGGAAAATTTAACCAACCTTTTGACACTCAATTATCAAGGCAATTTATTAACATGATTTCCTAAAAAGGCTCATGCAAATTAGAAAAACAATTATGGTATTCATGCATTTATAGATTGCCAAAGAGCAGTAATACTCCTAATTTCTGTATTTATAACTTGATTATAGCTCATCTCAATGCACACTGCTCAGCCCTTGGAACTCTCCTCATACAACTTGCCTGTAATTTTCCTGGACCATTCAGTAAAACTTCGGTGAGGTTATCTTAAAGAGATATTTTATTCACAGAAAAACTATACAATCTACTTTCTGTACCTAGCCATGGATATTCAGGAGAATAGCAGTACATTACAAATGCTTGACAACTGAATGTAAACGTGAAGCCTACATGATTACATTATAAATCACTTGAAATTAAATATAAGCTATGACTCTTGATTCAGCCAGTAGGAGGAAAAAATAAAAAAAGAAGGAAACCAGCAAACTGAAATCATGTGGCTTGTATAAAGAATACATTATGGTTTAAATTTGGCAATTCATTATACTGTGGCCTGAGGGAATAGACTCTTTGGTTCTGGTATACAGCAAATCCTCTGTCTGAAAACACAGGACTGACCTGAGGTGAAAGGCCATTGCCAATGGCAGGGTTCATGGGATTTGAGGGCCCGGATGGAGGCACAAAGCTGTCTGTATAGCTGGAAAATCCATGCCTGGTGCTGGGTAGGCAATAGGCAGAGCTGCTCTCTGGATTCGAAGGGAGGCTGCTTTGGTGTACAGTGCTTGGAGGGAGAGGCTGAGGTCTATGGACGGTACTGCTTGGATCAGACACGGCTAGAAGCAAAAGAAACATGTTATGTTTTCCTCCGTTTTTTTCTGGCATAACAACTTCATTATGTGAAATTCAACTTGACAGAATTGCATCAGGGCCTGCATCAAAGTACTAGTTAAGTAGAAGGGTAAATCTTTAATGTCATTAAACATTTACCTGGCCAGTAAGACTACACAAAAATTCTTAAACAGACTGTAAAAATCATAACAGAAACATGCAGGTTTCAGACAATCCTTTGTGGGCACATGTTGTTCAGAACTGATACATCAATTTATATGTGTGTGTTTATATATATGTGTATATATAATAAAAAATAAAGGAAAAGCTTTATTTGCTTAGCAGACTGGCAACAGGCTTTCCCCTTCTCATCACAGCACAGAAATTCTGCCCTGGTTTGTAGTGAACCTAGCAATGGATGATAGAAGCCCTGCGCTTTGAAAAATTCCCTTAATTAGAACATCCACCAACAGTTAGGATCCATCTCAAGGAGGTAGAAAGAAGAGTACAGTAACTTATTTTATAAAAATTTCACCTGTAAGGTTTTTCTTTAACAATAAATTCTAGTATAGCCTAGATTTGAGGCTCTGTTCCCTCCCTACACCCCCAATCCATCAAAGTTCACAGAATTTCTGATAACATTAAGACAAATTGTTACGATACTGAGACTTGCTACTATCTGATGTGGAACAAGACAGTCCGAATAGCTAGATTTTCCACCATCAGATTATTCAGAGTACTTACAGAAGTTTCCAGTGCACCATCATTGAAAGCAACAAAGACGACAGAATGCAACTGCTGCCTCCCTCCCCGCCAGCCAAGCACTCTCAGCAAAGGGGGCCAATGCAACAGAAGGGTAGGGAAGCATGTACGTTGCTCTACGAACACTGCACCTCTGCTGTGCAGGACGCTATTATTTCCCTAGCTAGCAGCTTTCACCCGTAACCAGCGCTTCCTTGCAGCAAAACAAACTCAAATTCTTACATGTTTAAAATAAGCAGGCTTGCAAGGTCCTCGCTGACTCAGACCCTAAATTAGCCTACACCCCTTTTTCTACATTAGAAAAGAAAATATTTCTGCAATGGATCAGCACAGGAAACCCCTCCCAATAACACTATTTTAACCAAGTACCTGTTGGCTACTGTACCTTGCGGTATGGAGGTGGGCTGGTAGGAGGGCTCAGAGAGCTGGTACGTTGGCAAAGTTGGCATGGCACTGGGTGGAAATCCTCCCGGGATCAGATGGTTGAAAGCCATCAGTTGATTCGCTCCTGCCTGTTTCCTCCATCTAGCACGACGGTTACTAAACCAGACCTACAAATGTTTTAATTACGGACATTTGACTTTCGTACATTTAATATGGGTGCATCAGAAATAACAGCATTTCTTTTCAAATGCATTTGGTGTCTGAGACAAGAGATACAGAAGATGCACACTGGGCTCAGAGCTGCCAGCAAGAAAGGTGCCTTTGGCACACACTTCCACAGTTCAACGGACAAGACATAGGAATCCTGAACCCTAGTTTCCTCTCAAATACAGCTTCTCCTGAGAAACAAGCTGAATAACACTTTCAAGCTTTAGTGCTTTTAATAGCTATCAATCACTACCCTTTTGGTGCCAGATTTAAGGAGAAAGGGAAAACAGCTCTCCACTTTGTCTAAGTGTGAGCCAAAACTATTTCGTCTGGATTGTATTGTCTTTATATTTAATTTGCTGACAAAGTTAGCAGCACCACTTAATGCACTGTTGGAAGGTGCTTGTACTTACATATTGGGACACTATATTGCCCTAATGATCAACAGAGCTTTAAGCTTTTGATTTGAAAAACACAAGCCCCATGTACAAAACACAAATCCCTCGCAGCAAGTTTTCATGTATTCACATATGTACAAAACATCTCTTAATAAACTTGACATTAACAGTAGATCAGTATTTCAGTACCAGATTAACATTTCAGAACCACTTTGAAATCTGTTCCCAGGACAGAGTACCAAACAGATGGGGTTTGAATTAGTGGGACATTTTAGCTATAAATCTGCTGTCTTTCACATGATTCTAACTTCATGTTTTAAGTTTTCCAAGTCTTGGATGGCTCTTATTGCCTTCATGAAAGGAAAAGACAAGACTTCACAAATGCAGACATAGTAAGAGTTGCAAAACACAGGTTAATATTGGTATTATAGTGGTTCCACACGCCACAAATCGGAAGGGCAACCAGCCACAGCAGGGATGCTTGGACCAGCGTGCACATGCACTGCCCTGCTGCAGATTTAGAGCAACTTCTAGATTACAGCACTTGGGTCCATGAGGTAGACGACCACAGAAAAGAAAAGTTGTTTTGCAATAAGGGAGGATACATACTTGTAAACAAGCAGGCAGTTACTCCTAATTGTACACCCCGAAGCAGCTGCAATGACCAACCATGGATACTATCAATTATATAAAATATTAACTGAGCTTTAGCATCTTACAAAGTACATCTGCATAGCCTATAAGGCAGTTCTGGCCTGAAGGCCACTGAGGCACCTCGGCTGATGAGCCACATGTAGATGCATTTGTAAAAGTAAGTTGGGTCTCTGATCTGTCACCTTTCTTGCAAGCCGCCCACACTGGCTCATGAATCAGCCATTACAGACTGGATTTCTAGGTGTAATATCATTTACAAACTGTGAGTGGTCCTTACATAATACTCTAACAACATTTTGGACTATGCTGTGGGCTTGTCCTCTGCTCACTCTTTCAGAGTAGGAGTGGTGGGACTCACTGGGCCATCTGGTTTCTGATGCGTGCCATCTGTCACCAATGTAGTTTGATCTGGCTTCATCCCCTTTTCAGAATGAGAGGCTCATTTCACACAGCTGCCTCCTTTGCTGCCTCCTCTGTTGGGCACACCTACTCCTCAATTACACACTCCCACTCCAGTTTAAGATTTAGGACAGAAGGATAGATGGAGTCTCTGTTCTACCTCAGGAATCCCTCTCAGGTTTTTCACTGTACATACTAACCCTCCCGCTGCCTCCATGTGAACCATTTCTGAAAGCAGCTGGCAGGGACAAGACACTGGGGTGGAGAAGCAAGACCCACAATGAGCAATAGTTGAGGATGGGTCTAGATTCAGCAATACTTTTTTACTTGCTCATCCTATAGACATCTATATCCTTTTTTATGTCTCTGCTTACCCTTTGCTTCCCTCACTGACATTTAAGTATAAATTTCTTATTTACCCTTCACAGATTCTTTCCACCTGCTTATGTCTCCCAAAGCCTACCATTCTTAAACTCCTGTGGCAGTATCTTTTGAACATGACCAAAGACAAGAAAAAAGGGGCAAGACATGTTGAAGAGGGATGAAGAGGCTTTGCTGAAGAGCCAAAGAGCACTTAGGAAGGATAATGGAGGTCAGAGGGAGCAGGGAACAGCAAATGCATGCTGTAATTAGCGTACCCAGGTCATTAACTAGGGTTTTCTCCATGACACTCTCACTTCTTCAGGTCAAGAGGGTTAACTGATGATCTTCCAGTGTTTTGGGAACACTAACTGAACTACATAAGTGGACTTCACTGAGGAAAATGAGGTAACAAGATTTTGTTTTCTCTACAGATTAGCATTTGCCTTCAAGCCCTAGTTCCTTATTAAAGTGAGTCAGAACCCAAACCTGAATTCAGTAGCAAGTGATTTGCATTAATGCCAAGTTTTATGCTTTTCTTTACAGATAGATTCTGGCTACTTTTATAGATTTGCATTTTTCTAGAACTGCAGATACATCTTAACCCTGAAAGAAACACACTCAATGGTATCAAAGTCTACAGTACCCCCACAATGAACATACTTGCGCAGAGCTCTGTTGTTACCTGGAGCCCCATTAAATTAAGTGGGACCCTGCAGGGGTGCAGGAGCCTGCCTGGACTGTGCAGAAACAAGGCTGTGTATTACGACCTCAGTGCCACATGACTGGGACATACTAAATGGATGTTACTTGACTGGCACCCATGTCACATGCTGCTGGCACAGCCTTGGCTCCAGGCTCATCGGCTCCAGCCTCTGCCACTGCACTGCCTTGCTGCCCCCGTCAGCTGCAGCACACACCTGCTGCTGCCTGCCCTGGCTTCTTACCTTCCCCAGGCAGCAGGAAGGCAGATGGCACCTGAGCAGCACCACAGTCAGTCCAAAATTAACTCACCAAAACACCTTGAACCAATTCAAAACCACAAAGCAAGTCTTATTACCACTTATACCACACACATCACTACAGAACAGTAGGGGTACATTAAAACAAAAAAAAACAACAAAAACCCCAAAGAAACCAAACAAACAAAAAAAAAAAAACAACACAAAAGCAAAAAAACCCAACCCAACCACACACCTTTACATGAAGCACCAGAGGTCCGATCCACACATGTACTCATTCCCCTTTGATTTTAATGGGCTTTGGATGAGCCTTGGTAAAAATACTAAAAATATTTTATCTTCAAAATGACCATAAGTATGGCCCCAACTCCTTCCATCACACGTTTTTACAAGTGAACACACTGAATCTCTGAATCTGTAATTCCAGATGTTTTAACACAACAGTTTTTATTATTGTTACTATTTACTGTCATGGCCTCACCCTTTCCATATGTCTCAAGATTTAGTTTTGCAAGTGTGTTTAACTCCCATTTTATACCAGATAACATGCAGGTTTCAGATGTTGTATGTGACAGAACACAAAGAAGAAATGATGTAACAGTGAGACAGTAGGGAAAAAAAAAACCTACAAACAAAATTAAATGTGAGAGTTAAAAAGTTGAAAATTGATTTTGGAAAGTCAAGAAAAAATTACTCAAAACTATATAACTCAAATATTTTATATACATTTTATGTAATGTTTATTAAAAGTAGTTTATTGAAATTAGATCCCAAACTTTATTCAGTAGCAGTTATATGCTTTCTATGTTAACTGAAACAATTTATTATTACTTTTTAACCATAGTATTCCACTTAGATAATCTTCGGCTGCCTTGACTTATTCTCAAGAATTCAGGAATTTATTTATTTTTTTAAATCAACACATATCATGAAGAAACCATGTGCACTACTACCACTACTTAATCTTGACAAATTTTGCCAATATCAAGCCAAGATCTTAAAATATAAATCTAGTCACCACAAGCCAAGTGTCTGCTTAGAAACACATTGTAAAGACCTGGGGAAATACTTCCATCTGTTTATACACTTCCAATATGATTTAAACACAATGTCCCCTTATGTTCAGCAAAACTCAACTTCCACCAGTATGACAAAGTCCTCATCTTATGAACAGCCTTTTCAAATCTAGCAGGTCCCCACAGGATGCTTCTGTTCTCCCACACCCTCCCTTCCGATAGGGAAGCGATCATCACCTGGATGCAGAGGTGCTCACAGCATAACGCAGCCCCTAGTGAAGATCACAACCATCATCCTGTGAGAAAATGCCACCCGGCAGTGGTGGTAACAGAGACCCAACTCTAAACGATCTACGTCTCTTTAATCTGACAGACTAATCTTGTGTGTTGCCATCACCAGCAATAACATGGATCCCGGTGGAAGGCAGGCCATTCCTAGACTACTTCAAACCACCACTACCACACTGAATTCCCCCATGGAAGCAAAAGCAGCGGATAAGCAAGCTACTGCATTCTGGAGACTCAAAATATTATGTTCTTACACAAACAGTACTGTGTCCAGAGGAATATGATCTGCTTGTTTTGGTGTAACATGCAGGAGCTCTGAATTAGATCAGCACTGCGCTTGGTGCTGTGCAAATGCAGACACTGACAGAGGAACCATGGCTTGTCCAAGGGACCTCAGCATCCCAAAGAGATGTCTGCACCAGAAGCCAAGGCACATTCATTTTAGTGAGGCTCTGGCTTGCCAGTTTCTATGTCACTTTCGAAGATGGAATGCAAATGACCCAGATGATTAGTTGAACCCCAGTGTCTGAACAAAACTTACATCTCAACAACAGAACTGAAGAGGATTAAATTTACAGCAAAAGGAAAAGAAAAACAGTCCTTTAGGGAAAGTAATTATTGGAAGCTCTAGTTTTTCAAGCATCTGGAACTGGACTGACCAAAAAAGAATTAACTCCACAACAGAACGTAAAAAAAGCATTTTGCACTGATGTAAAAGGGAGGAGGTGAACTAATAGGTTTCTCTCATCTGTGTTTTCTAATATTTAGATCTTGCCTTTTATTATCATTTTTCCTTTAAGTAGTTTGCAAGTGATCATGCCAACATCTTATTTTGTTGATCGCAACAGGATATTCTTTAAAAGATGTATTTATTCACTTGGGAACACACTAGTGTAATTAGCTTTGACATTTCTACAGTCTGATCGTAAACAGAGAGTGCTCTATGTGCTTTTAAGGCAAAAAGATCTCTGATCCAACAGGGCAAAACATTAGAGATGTGAATTTTGCACAAAACCCATGGATATTTTGTTAAACACAGTCCTGACCATTGGAAGCATGAGTGCCAAAAACACACAAAGTCAAAAGACTGATGTATTGTTAACGGCACTTCTAAATTTAGACAGAGGAAGTTTTTTGGGGTTTTTCCCCCTTTTTCCTTATATTTTTCATGGCAACTGCTTCCCCCACCTCACCTGTTCCCCACCTCTCCCTTCCCCCAGCATTCACATGTTCAAAATAAAGCCTGACCATCCTGCAAGCAGGACTCCACAGTGGTTATGCCATCAGGGAATGAATTTGGGGTGTGCCAGAAGCAGTGGGGCTGCCTTGCAAAGAGGGGTGGCTGAAGAAGGAAACTGCTAATGAAGCTGGGCTGCACCAGCCGGGACAGAGCTGACTCCATTACCTTTGCAAAACACGGCAGCATGACTTCTAAAGACACCCATGGTGTCTGCTCCTGCAGTCTACTGATGTTGGACCTGCATTTACTTCAGCAGCCATTGAAGCTGTGCAGGCACTTCACCCTCTCGCCAGGCCAGCAGCTGACACCAGCCCTTGTGCCTACCTGACCTGACTGGAAGTTCAGTCAAAGAACACAAGACAGCAGGGGGAAAAAAGGAAACAATAGGTTTTTCTTCCCTTTCCTGTTTTTTGCAGTAGGGTGACTTTTCATCCTGGCTCACCACAGTATCAGATGAGCTCCAGGGATCACACTGCTAGGGACCAGCCACAGGAAGAAGAAAGAGTAGGAGCAGAATTGCTTTTTAGCAATAACTAGTTGGTAAATCAGCTTCACTGTGACATCTGCACACCCCCAGTCTCACAGGAATAAGGCCTACTGCGTATGCAGAGGCACACCACGGGTAGGGCTGTTCCCTCACAGCATCCCACAGCAGTGCTGCTAGCCTACTGAGAATGACCTGCTGTGACCACCAGCAGGAACGCCGCGGGGGGCTGCAGGTTCTCCACCTGGGGTCTGCCAAGAGCTGCTCTGTATGGTGAGGAGAAGTCATGCTGGTTGGGATACAAAGAGTTATCAATGTGATGGAAATCGGAGTCCCTTTAAAACAAACAGGAAAAAAGAAACATCCAACACTCCCCCCTCCAAAAAAAAAAAAAAACCAAAAAAAAACACAAAAGCCAAAAATCCCTACATGACAAAATAAAAAAAGATGACAAGACAGAAACCCACTAGGCTGTGCCAAAGGGAATAAGGACTTCCAACAACCTCCCAGGGCAATCCAACATACTCAACTCTCATAGTTTTCTTTGAAAAGACTGACGCAGTCCTAGACAAATACCTCCAAAATACTGCAGCTAATTTACCCGTAATAATTTCTCCTTTACCCCAGGGGAAAAAAAAATATCTGCACTTACAGTGTTATCTACTACAAGAATGCACATAGTATATTCTTTCTTTATCCTATATACGGTGCAAAAACAGCAGCCTAAGAAAAGGCACTAGAAATTCTCCATAAACCACACTGGGAATAACTGTAAAGATCTGCTGAAAGGTTTTAAATGTCTCTGAATCTGTCCTGCGTTCCTTTACCCCATCTCCCCATAGGACTATGCAGTTCAGCACACAGGCTCAAACCATTCCAGAGAAGCTGAGGGAAAATTAAGACTCTTTTTGGCACAGGTCCTCCCTCTCCCATGATTTCCCCGTGAATGCTTTTCACTATTTGCTACTCAGAAAAGACTATGAAAGCTGAAAGACTGAACTTTGGAGCTTTCAGCTTTACTGCTAGCTTAGGAGTCATAATTTCTTCTCTCACCTTTCCAACCACTATCTTCTCCAAATTATCTCTTCCCCTTCCCAGTGAAAAAAAAAATAATAAAACCAAACCAACAACACAAAAAACAATACGCTAGCACAGCACTTAAAATATTTTTATCGTTTTTCTTCCAGCTACTCTAGACATCTGAGCTCTTGGGACTTCTTTTATTTGCTGAGGCTGTAATAAGCTTTTTACAAAAGCTTACAAGCTGATTACATGTTTGACATGGGAACATTCAACCCCATCCTAGTAGCCTGGAGAGATCTGCCTGAATTTTCAGACATGCTCTTCTGTTAAACAATATTTTTTTCTCTTTAGAAGTTTTCAAGCAAACTAATTTAAACCTGGGAATTGGCCAAGAAGAACCTTTTCAGTACAGGACAAACTCATGTTTCAGAATTCTTCCTGACTTCCCCTGCTTTTTCACCATTATTCATGGACTAAAAGAGTCCAAATACATTTCTCCCATTGCCTTTCAGGGTTGAACAGGAAGGCCGCATGCCAGCTGCTTCTCACAGCAGGACCTCCTGCCCCACACGATCCCAGAGAGCTTAGGGGCACATCTTCAATATAGTCCAACATGCAAGTCCCACGCATCACATTTCTAATAATTTGGGAAGCCTCCCTTCAACACACAGTCCAAGAAGGTTTGTCTGACTGGCCAGCCCCCATGGGGCAAGGCAGACTCCTGGCCCTCCACCTGCCAGGGGACAAACCTGAACCTTGTTTAAAAATCCTTCCCCAAAAGATTGAAGTAAACATCTCCCACTGTCAATCAGGCTCCAAGCTGCTGCCAAAGTTCACACAGTTCATCCAGGTCTAAAAATAAGCCTGATGTGGGAATCAAAATATGCCAGAAAAGATGCTACCCAATTCATCCCTTATGATCTATTTGTTACAGAAACCATAACCACACTGCTGTGAAGCTCAGAAAGAGCCTTTGATCTTTATCTACACTGGGGAAAATTTCACTTTTAGAATTCGCCTTTAGATTGCATCAGTAAAAATAGGCCACAGACCTTTAGGGCCTGCTCTGCAACTTAATGATGGTTTTAATGAGGTTTTAAACTGGACAGGTAAAGCACTGCATGGTTGTGATTTTTACTTACAATATGTGAATCTTTAACCTCAGATACAACAAAGTATTTTATTTTATTTTTAATAAAGGGTCATGCTTTGGGACTCTACTTAATGTTTCTGAATTGTATCTGATGGATGCACAAGACCCAAGAACTTTCCCCTTTCCTACTGTATCTAATGTGCAGAGAAGAGCCAGCTGCCTTTGGAAGAGGCAGCAGAAGAGGTTGTCCTGGCTCCACACCACATCTGGGCTCTGACACAGGGGAGAAAGGTTCAAAAGTCCATGAGTGGAAAGATGCTGCAAGAGGAATCACAGGGAGCATTTTAAATCCTTATTACACCCAGTGCTGAAGTATTTGCGATGATTATTGTTATGCATCTTGTGACTCTTGCAATGTGGAGTTTGTTGCAACACTTCTTTCCCCAAAAGCCTTTCCCTGTCCCCATGATTAAGTACACAAGTAACATTCACATGGTAAAGTCTGTTTTCAGTTGCTTGTAGCTTTCAAAAATTTCCCATTAGGGGCTAAGTTTGATCTCAGCCCAGAGGCTACTTTTTCCCCACCTCCAACCAACCAGCTTAAAAACATGCATTTGGTTACCCTTCAACAGTGGGAAAGGGAGAAAATAGATGGTTTAGTGGTTTAAGACTCTTCCTTTCACGGGTGTTCAGAGAGTGCCTCAGGGAATAGAACGAACGAGGAAGCACGAGGGCAGCAGGGTAGAAGAAACAAAACATGAGATGTGAGTGCAACATGGAGGGACTGAGTGAGGGAATAGCAAGGTTGGTCCAGTTGTAATCAATTAAATAACTTCCTAGATAATGTAAAACTCTATGAAATTGGACATTGCAGCCTGAGTCTGGCTGAGCCCAGAAAATTCTTTTTTTCTCTGGCATTGCAAAGAGCCAGCTCTTTTAGATGATGCTTGATTGGGAAGCAGTCAAAGAGATCTTTGTGTATATAGCCATATAAAACTTGGTATCTCTGATCTCTGTCATACTGTTACCAAAAAAGAAGTGTGACTAAGACAGCTTGAATGCTACATCAGTATGGCTATCCGGCTCTCCCAGCCTCAAGTCTCTTAGGGTTCTTTTCTTTTCACAGGTCATCTTTTATTTCATGCCCATCATAGGTGGCTATTTTAAGGGGCTATAGAGAGGTGCTGAATGCTGATAAGGCAAATCCTGTATCCCTTAATCCACTGCTAAATCACTCTGCCAGCCTTCAAGGGTACCAGACAGATGGAGTGCACTAGGAAACTGCCCACAGGCTGGTTACTTCAACCCCAGCTCATCTTTAATCCAGAAAGGTTTTGTTCTGGTATTCTAATCATTGATTGACTGGGAACTTTCTTCCATGCTGGGTTAGGTAAAATATCCATGTCAGAGGTACTGGGGAATTCGCGAGGCTGTAGATCATAGGAGTGGCGTGAGACAGGATGTGTCTCAAGGGAACCAAGGAAGCCATAAGGAATGTAAAAAGTCACAGGGTTAAAGCCACATTAAGACAGCTGTTATGTTAATGAGAGTTCTGCTTTTCTTCTAGCTGTGGGTCATTGATTTAGAAAAACATGAACAAGGTCTTTTTCATTTTATCGTATTTTTCCACTGAAGCTAACATAGCCCAAAACATCATACCCTAGATCCCATTTGTCTTGCAAACAGAACTTGTGTAGAAAGTTATCTTTATCATGTTTGTGCGTGGATGATTCCCAGGGCTTGATTTAGTCTTACCTGGCCCAAGTCTATATACAAAGCTTTTGCAAGAATTTCACTTAGTAAACATGTTAAGAAAAAGAGAGTCATGCATCACTGAGCTTGTCTTCCAGACAAATTCATTCATACATCTGATTTTCTCTCACAGTCATAACAAACACTTAAAAGAAATGTGAAGTCTTCTGCAAAAAAAGAAAAAAAATAGCAAGAAAAACTGAAAAAGTCTGGACCTTGTAAGATGGATACTCAATAATACATCTATGCTGCAATATGCATGCTTGTCTTAGAAAGGCAGAGGGATATTTATATTGCTTATTTCAGTTTGCAGAGTCTGAATGCTTCAGGCTGAGCTTCAAAGGTCAAATTATTAGAACAGAGCTTCACGAAAGCAACCCAATTCACCTGTATCCTTGGTTAGATCACAAGTTACCACTCATTTCTCTTTCCTGGTTACATCAAAGGCTGCAACATTTTGCTTGTCACCCAACCACACACTTCCTTATGAACACTTACAACTCAGACTGATCCAAACAGGGTAGGCTTTTCCGAATGACTCTTAGATGTCAAGTAGTGAAAGAGCATCAGAGGATTCTGCCTGTGGTATTAAGCATTTCACAGGATGTGCTTCTTTGCCGTGAAACAAAGCCCTGCTCTGAACCTGAACTCTGAGGTGCAGTCTGTTCCAGAATTATATGGCTGCTATTTGCCCAGTTTGGGACATCTGAAAATCCAGGTTCATGCTTTTACTAAATTTAAAGCAACTCCACAGTTTACTCCTCCAGCATGTTAGCTTGTTTTAGGCAATCCAGATCTACATGAAGTTGTGAAGACCTAACAGTTATTTGAAGGTTTATTTTCTTTTGAATTAAACCAACAATGGGGATAAGAGATATTAAAAGGTGTAAATCAATTCAACTTCAAAAGCTAACCTAAAAGTAAACTGTAGATAATGCACCAGTAACCTTGCTCCCTTGCATGGCTCTATAGACACATCGTCCTTTTAAAAATGTTTTTGCTTCCTCTGTTAATGCCTGAAAGACCCAAACAACAACAGATGAAATCAGTTAAGTAACTATAAACTGGCACAACAGCTGACCTGATTACATGCAGAGTGCTGTCAAATGCATAAAACAAACTGGGATAACAGCCCTTCTTCTCCAAAAGCTCAGTATTATATTCATGGTAGGTATGGAACAATTCCTGGGGAAAACACATTTTTTTCAAAGTAGTTGTCTTGAACAGTTGGAAAATCAATGTCCACATACAGATGCAAAAACACCTAAGGTTGTAAACAATATAGCTTCACATTTTCCTTCTACCCCAGAGTAGGATCACATAAGAATATAGAAGGACTGACGTGCTAACAGAAAAGGCAATTCCCTGTGTTAGGCAGCTTTTAAATACATACCTGGACACGAGCCTCTGTGAGTTTGGCTCTTTGTGCAAGTTCTTCCCTAGTATAAATATCAGGGTAGTGTGTCCTCTCAAAAGCTCTTTCCAGCTCTTCCAGTTGTTCTGCCGTGAAGGTTGTCCTACTGCGACGCTGCTTTCTTTTTAAAGGTAAATCTGGTTCAGAATCAATGTCAGAGCCTTCATCAGACTGGGGTGCTGATGCTCAAAAAAAAAGAAAAAAGAAAAAAGAAAAGACAAGTAAAAATTAGCTTTCCTTGAGGGCAAAAAAAGCAAAACATTGGATCAATCAATGATCTCTTATATGGAAAAGCTCCTTTTTTTTCCCCATGACTCAGAATTGAGTTGGCAAACTTCAAAAAAGCAAAATAGTGAGAAACAAATCAGACTTAAATGTTACATTGTGCAAATGTGCTCAAACCAAACAAAGATTTTCAAAAGTTCAACTGAGTTTAGCACCTTTTTCTGGCCCAAGAATATTTAAGAACCTCCAGAACTTTTTGAGTAAATGAATTATTCAATTCCTTTAACTCCTCCAGCAGTTTGCAAGTCATTTAAACACTTAGAGCAGTCCCGCTTAGTTGCAAGCGATCAGACAAGCAATACGCCCTTGTTTCTTCTGTTGAACAGCCAACAGACACAATTATTTGTCACACCAATGTGCATCTTGTAACTTAAACATTCCAACTCTATAGACACATGCCCATGAGACCTTCCCTAGAAATCCATCACTAAAACCTTATTGCTGAAATGGTTATGGAAGAAATTACGAAGGTATGGGGAGTACTACTGAAGAAATTACTTCTCATACACAATCAAATATTTGGTTCATGTCATGTATTATTTGTCCTATGCTCTGAACAGTATTATATACATTTGTGTTAGTATGACTCAGCACATTTAAACATTCCTGCCTATGTGCAACTTACTTGCCCGTCTTATGACCACCTAAAGTAACCTTAGGACAAGCCAGACAAGTGTTAATATTAAAAAAAAAAAAAAAAAAAAAAAAAAAAAAAGAGAGAGACGAGATGCACATTGCACAGAGAAGTCCTGTAAGAATAGCTCAGAGCAATAGTTTGACTTGACTCTTCCAGTTGGTAAAGCAAAGAGATTCCAGCATAGATCATGACCAGAGCTGAAATACATGGACTGCATGCTTCCTTTGCCTGGGGTTTCATCATAATTCCTCCTAACCTTGGGAGGTCTTCCAGCACAGAGCATAGCTACACACAGATGTGCTGATGCTCAGCCTCCAGGCAACAGTCCAGGACGTGACTGCAAAACAGCCAGGCTGTGTTGGACTAAAGGCCCCTCACGCCACACCCCAAGTTGGCACTTAAGGAAAGCTGGCAAGAAACAGACCACGTACAGCATGTCCCTATCCCAGGAAGGGGATACCAACTCTTGCAATCTACAGTTTGACAAGAAATCAGGACGAAAACTCTTTCTGGGTTACATGGGCAGGAGTGTGAGATGACACACACACAGACCCAGCCAGCTCTTGGCATCATCGTTGTTTGTTTCCCCTGTGCTCCCTGGCAATCATGTGAGGTCCAGCTACAGCCCTGCCATGGCTGAACCCATAGCTTTAGTTGTGAAGCAGCAACGCCTCTTCCAGTACCTGCCCAATTGCCTTTCTCCAACAAACAGTAACGAACCAAAAGAATAGGCTTCCAAAGCCACTCTTCACTTGCATCAGCTGCTGTCCCAGGCGACAAGCATTCCTTCTTGCCTGAGTCTTCAAGGGAAACCACCTAAAGAGGGCAGACACTCCCCAGTGAACTGAAACTGCTTGTATTTCAACTGAGCAAGCATTACTTCTACTATTTCAATAATGCCAAATAAATTATTGATATAGGCATTGATTTAAAATAATCTTCTTAACATGATTTATTTGGAGGTAACTGAGAACATAAAGCCAAAAAGAAATCAGCTGTTCAAGCTCCAGCTAAAACCCCCCACCATGTTTATTTCTAGCTATCTTAAATTTCCAATTTCACTCAAGCTGTTTGAACTAATAAATATACCTAATCTGTTTACTCAGGCTTACAGCATGAGAAAGACAAAGTGCTGTTTCAGACAATTCAGCCAAAGAGTTTATGAATTTCTGCATACCGAAAAAGAACAATTACTGCTAGACCAGAGGCTTTTAAGTGAAAGCTATCTTCATTGTCCAGACACCATCAATATCTTGGACTCAACATAGACAGGACATCAGGAGAAACTCCCACAGAGCTCAGCATTAATGCACTGTCAAAGCATCCAACCCCCAGAGTCTCTTATTTGCGTGGAAGTTTTGCCCCAAATAAGATTGGATTAAGCTGTTCGGGTTCTTGAGAATATTGTCCTGAAGAACAAAGGGGAATCAGCACAAACATCCTATCCCAAATAGTTCATGTTCATTCCTTATTGAACAGGCAATCTAGGGTATCCCAAAGCGAACATAACACATCATTTGAATTAGTGATGAATCACAAATCTTCTCACTTGGGGTCCCAAGTGACACCTGCCTTCCTCAGCAACTGCCAAATTACAACTCCGTAGGATGGCTTCATGCTGCTATTAGAGAATTAGAAGAAACACAGGATATTTAAAATATAGTTTTCCTATGTTAGCCTTAGATACAAATCACCCACCTTAAGCAGAACAGCTACTGCTGACAAGCTAGATGAGTGGAGGAGAGCACACCAGCCTTGTGACCAGGGTCATATTGGCCAGCACTGCATTCTGACCATACCTGATGTCATAAGATCTGAAACAGAGCTCAGGAAGGTCCCTTCTGGAGAAAACTTCTCAGACAAAAGTTGCTTTTGATTGTGTACAATGAGGGGGTTTTTATAAAAAAAAAAAAAAAAAAAAAATCCCCAGATCTCAGGAACTCTTTCAGTACTCTCAGGCTCTACATGTTTGAAGTTCCACATATACATCTACATATATGCCTATAAAAAGCCAGCTAAAACTGTGTAATTTAAAGTGGATACTTATCACTAAGTTTCTGAAGCTAATTCTCTCACCAATAATGAATTTTCTTAAAATGTTGTATAAAAACATAGCAAAGTATTGTGATGTTTCCCTGCACCTTGCATTCATGCAGCTAGGACAATCAGAACTGAAAAATGAAATTAAGTCAGTGTTTATCTTAGCTTCACATTTCATTAAGCAGTATATGAAAGGTGCAAAGCTAAACCAGTCAGAAAAAAACTGGAGTATCTAAGATCCCAGGACAATATAACTAATTAAATGCAAACATTTAGAGATAAAGTAACAACTTTAAAGTAGGGAGAAAAGGTATATCAAGTGAAATGGCTTTCACATCTATCTGATTTCATTGGTGTTACCCTTCTCCAGGCCTGGCTGCTACATGCTGCTTTATTGAAAACATTGAGTTCCTTTGTCTTGTCTGATCTGTGATATTAAAATCAGACAAATGTCATTTCAAATAATAACTATATGTCTGTACTACAAACCACACTATTTCTATTTCTTACAAGGTCTTCTTAAATATTATTAGTTTCAAGGAAGTTCGATACGAAAAAATAACAAAAAAATACTATTATTGTTCTTTTATATAGATGGCAGAGTATTGGCTAAGCATATAAATTGGACACATCTCTGCTTTTTTTTTAACAAAAAAAAAAAACAAACCAATGTTCATTTTATATACACTCAACAGCCATAGCATATTGCCCTTTTGCTAAGCAGTATCTCACTAACAGATTCACTGACTTCCATGACATAAAAAGATACTGTTCAGCACAGGTACAGGTGGTCAGATTTTAGCTGGATTGTTTCCATCTCACCTCTACAGACACACAACATGTATCTCTAACCTTTACAGTTGTCCTGATGATCTTAGTACTGCAGCCCCTTGAGCTATAAATAGGAGAAAGAAGGAGACCCAGCGGTGCCCGAGGAGATCCCCAGCCAGACCAGACCTTCGGCATCACCGGTGCCCCGCTTCCTGCACAGCTCATAAAATGGGTGAGGCAGCCAAAAGCACTACCAGTAGCTGAGCCATGAAGTTTAATTAAAGAAGGAATTAGAGAATTAAAGAGCAATTATTTGTCCCTTAACCCCTCGTGACCTGTCTGGTGGCCTGAGGAGTGGCTGCGTGCTGGTTATCACCACGGCAGGCGGAATGCCTCTGCCCGGCGGCGCGGGCGCTCAGTCACCTGGGGCTCGGCAGCGAGCCCCTTCCCCAGCGCCGTAAATGGGCACGTCGGGGCAAAAAGCAAACGACAAAATAACGCACCAGAGGTCATTCTGTGGGCTGTTCTTCCTCTCAGCAAGATGTTTCATTTGAATAATTAAATAACAAAAACATGACAACCATTTAAAACCCATACATTAGGGCTGTGGGGCGGTGCACCTGACAAACAGGGCAGAGAGGTTATCTTTCCTCAGCCTGAGAAGGCACAGCTTCTTCCAGCAAGCCTTCAAACACTGTGAAAATTTTAAAATAAAATATTACACAGCCTGTTTCTCCAAGCATAACAGCCCGAGGTCTGCCCTAGATGAATTTGGTCTAGCCACAAGTCTCGCTAAAAATAAGACACCCCCCCAAAAAAAAAACCCAACATATCAGAGGCCAGGGAGGACTCTGGTGGCGGTTTATTCACCAGCTGCTCTCTCATGTCTTCACGTATGCCAGGCTAAACTGCCGGGCTCTCCCCTCGTGCCACATCCCCAGGCCACGAGGCCGCGGCACCCCCAGCTGAGGGGGACACACACCCCCCGGCTGCCTCGCGCGCCCAGGGGGACGCGAGTGACCTCCCTCGTGTTTACTCGGGTGCAGGCGAGGAGTGCGGCAGGGCCGCCACCCCCACACAAACCCCCAGTAAATGACAAATGACACTTTCTCTTTGTGATCTTTGGGATTTTTGTTGACTTATTTGGAGGCTTTTGTTGGGTCCTAAGAAATGGCCTGTGGCTGAGGCCTATTCGGCCGATTTCCACGCTCCATCTGTGGTATCCATCAGCAGGGCCTTCGCCCGCATTCAGGGCTCTGACACCTGCCTGGCAGGATGCGGGAGGCACAAAGGAGGCTGCGGCGGACGCGAGGGGGGTGGTGGGCCGGGGGGGCCGGGGAGGGCAGCCGGGGTGAAGGGGATGCACAGCAGGGGTTAATCCAAGCTACCCCCTCCCCAGCCCTCAGCACCTGGAGGCTGTCCCTCCCAGACCGCCTCTCCCTGCCCGAGGTAAGGGGGCTCGGGGATGTGGGCCCTCGGAGGCACCCCAGGCGCTCGCTAAATAAACCTCCGGCCGGCGTGCGGCAGGGCTGGGGCAGCAGTAGGTGGCCAGCAGCACATTCCTCCCTGCCTCCCTGTTTGTGTTGGGGTAGGCTTTCAGCAGCTGGCGTTTTAACAGTTGATGGACTAGAAACGCGTCAGGCATCCTTTCTTTCCCCAAAATAAAGTCCACGGGAAAATAAAGCAGCATCTTTATTTCCTAACATCCCCCCATCTCCTCCCGTTCAGCGGCAGGCTCATATTTGCATGCAAAATATAATGAAGACTCTGGAGGCAACCGACTACCTCCCTCCCAGTGCACTGGCCCTTCATTTTGCTGGATTTGCCTGGGGAAACATGACGCCAGGCTCCCCTTCTCCTCCTCCCGAAACCTCACTGTCACAGCGAGGAGCCATTAAAAAGAAAATACACCCTGCCAGGTCTGCGCTAATCAAAACAGGACAAATACACTCTGACACTCAACAACTCCCCGAGTGCCCACAACCCTGGGTGGAGACTACAGATTAGTTATGAATATGGCAGGCAGCGGGGGACGAGCTCAGGGGGTCTGGAGTCACCCCTCAGCCACCTGTGAGCAGTTTCAGACGACGCAACTGAATGCTACGTTTATCCAAGATCAAGCATGCTCTGAAGATTAGTATACCATCCCTAAATTTCATGTCGCGGTGCTCCCACCAGAGCACTTTTGACAAGTTTACCAGCACTCAGAGGTGCAATTTTATCCAATTCCCTATTTACTGCCTGTGCTTCACCATCAAAAGGGTGAAGAGGACAGAGGGGAGATTTGGGCACCGCAAGTTTCACCTGTTATGTCACAGCCCAAAATTTGCTAACAGTTGGACTCTTTCTCTTTGAGAGGCAAAGGAAAAGCAAATTTCAAGAAGCAAGAAACCACAAAAGATTTCTCAGTGGGCTTAAGTTAAAACATGCTAATGTTGCTACATGCTCCTATTTCCCTCATAAAAGTGAAAATTTAGGATCAGCAAATACAGAAGAAATTCTTAGTCTTGCTAGAATTGTATCTAGTACAATGTGAAATACTCACAAGTAGTAAAATTGCTTTTAACCCTTTCTACCAGCATTTTGACTACGATATATCAAAAAAATCCAAGAAATAGAACCAGAAAGCAAGCCTCTGTTCCAGACATGAATATTGCTCATCTAACAAGGATTAAGTCACACTTCAATTACTCCTTTGAAAACCACTGCTATTTGCAAAGGGCATACTTACAAAAACATCTTAAATGGCTTTTTTTTTTTTTAATCCCAGCTCTACAGGCACTTTACAAAAGTCTGAAGTGAGAGAATGAGAGAAATGGGGAGAAAATATGTTGCTGTTTAAGTAAACTGATTAATAAAAGTAATTAATCGGTTACTGGAATTGGAAAAGAGCAACCCCGTCTCCTGTGAGATCTCAGCTGGAAAGTCAACGCAGAAAGGAAAAAACCACCACCACAGTGATAAAAGTGAAATTCTTGAGAGAAGTGGATGGCATTTTTATTTTGTTTGGGCTGATTCACATAGAGAAATGTGCTTTGTACAGCAAAGTGCAAAGGAAAACAGTAGCTGCAGTAAAAGGAAATGGCCAACAGTGACTTTTATTTACAATTACCAAGAGACAGGCTATTATTGACCATATGTGCCACAATCGCCCTCCTTATCACGGGTAGGCCATCATGTCCATTGGGAGCTGTTAATGAACTGGGTAATTGAGCTGCTGACATGTGTTACCAAAACAAAACAATAGGAAGAAGAGACAAATGAACATTTTATTTGCCAATCAGAGTAGGTTCCGCTTTTCAGAGAACTGTGCCTAAGTAAGTGGCTGAATACATAAAACAGTGCATTGAAGGCAAGCAGATGCATGCACAATAATGGTTAACTGACAGCCTATGGCCCATCTGTGCTTAACATTTTGTTAAAGAAATTACTTGACTTGCTAAAAAGACAAATCATACAGCTGCCCCAAGTGCTGCATTATAAGAGATAAATCATTAGCTAAACTGTTTCATGCTTAAAATGACAATGCATATTAACAGTTATGCAGGGACATTTTGTCAGCACAGCTTGATGCAGTTATAACTTACAAAAAATGTGACAGCTCATAGCTATTCAACAATTTCAACTTAGAAGAGAATGACAACACTGTGAAAACAATTTAACTGCACAAACAATAGATGATTCACAGGCTCTTCTTTTTAAAAATATATTTAATTTTTTTTTTGAATGATGAAATAATATGGAAAGGGGAAAAAAATGGCCAGTGTCTAACTGTTCTGCACCATTAATCTGCTAGCATGTACTTCATTCAAAACCACAGAGCATCAAAAAGGAACACATTCCATTTAAAATATCAAAGACTGCATCACCAGCACTAAGAATAAATGGCTAATTCTCAACTGTGCATGAAAGGATAAAGAATTTCTAGAGTGAAAGGAAGGGAAGAGGAAACTGCAAATACAACTACAAAAATCTCTTCTTATTCCCCCACCTCCTCTTCCAAAAAGAGAGATTTGTTTTGTTAACATTAGTAACATTACTTAACAGCTTTGCATGTGGGCCTGATCCCGCTCCCAAGTTTCACTGCTGCAAATTTGCACTGGGAAATATTATCATTATTATTATTTTACATTGAAAACTAAGTATAAAGGAACTGCAGTTAGGAGTCTGATCCTGTTGTACACATAGCACACACATGGGTGTATATAGCCCAGGAAAGCTGCCCAAGGGAGGGCAGAAACACAGACTCGTCTCCTCCCGGCTTAGTCACAAAGACCAGGGCAAGCCAGACCCTCAGCCAGATGTACCTGAACAGCTGCACTACTTGGAGGAGGGGAAGAACAACAACAAAAAAACCCACCAAAAACAATCCACAAAACACACACACACAAAAACCAAAGCAAAACAACAAAAACCAAACCAAAAACAAAGCCCCAGAAATAATGCAATTTGGCAAAGCTTGTGTAGCCTGTGGGAGCTTTCCCTGTGGTTTCAGAGGCTGGTGCCCACATAAGGGGTTAGCTCAGGTTTAATGACTAAATAAAAGTTAAGTTGCTACAGTTTTCCCCACAAAGACAAGACCGCCTTGCCGACTTCATACAGCTGCTATTCACTAGCCTCAAAGGACTACTCTGCTGTTTCCACCAGTATAAGAGCAAAGCTGCAGCCAGGCAAGTTTTGGCCCTTGCTCAATCTCTCCCATCATTCTGAGCAGATCCAGGGAAGGAGTTCAGCAAGAGAGCACTGGCTCTGTGATAACCCCAGGCATGAGAAAGTGCTCCAGCACTAACCCGTCCGAGCACACTGTCACTGGACTCTGAGTCACCCCACACGTCTCTCTGAATGCAGCCTATTGACTCGGAGCGGGGGGCTTTTGGAAAAGCATGAAGAAGAGTCACAAGCATATCCCGTCGATTTTCACTGGGAGCTCACGAGTACCCACACCTGGGGGCTTTGCCCATATCTGGGGGCTTTTCCAACCCTTCCCACAGGGAGCATCCGTGGTAATGCTGTCCGCACAAGTACTGTATTTAACCATCACAGCATCTTGTCTTACAAAAAACACTAGGACGTTTCAAGGGAAAACTTCCAGAGGGCTCAAAAAAAAAAAAAAAAAAAAAAGAGAGAGAGAGAGAAAGAAAGAGAACTTTGCCTCCTAAATTTAGAAAAAGGTGAAGAAAACTAAATAAATCCAAACGAGGTTTGCTTTCAACAACTTTTGGGAAGCTGATGTTTTAGGATATATTTTAATGTAAAAGACAGGAAGACTTAAGAGGAAAGTAAAAATCTCTTGTGCAAATCCCAGAACGTACTAAGAAAGTACTGGCAACACGTCTTCAAGCCAGTATCAGCTGATGGAAGAGGCAATTGGTAACCGATTAAGACTGAAAACATGGAGTATCCTGGGAGATGGAATTTGTCAGCTGAGAAATTAAATAAAGCAAACGAAGGATTCTCTGGATAAATAATGAGACTGTATTAGTGAGTTAAAGCACTGCAAATAATTGAGCTGTCAGCAATCTCTCACTGTGTAGGCAGTGTGGATTCTTCAGAAAAAAAAATTATATTTGGCCCAATCCTTTGCAACAACAGCACGCAAACAAAACCCCTAATATTACACAAGCTGATCAAACTTATTGGGCACAACAATATGGAAAAAACTTAGAAGCATTTTTCAAAAACATCTCTGCATTGCTTCACTGGGTTTTGACCAATTTGTAGCATTGCTAAAACATTTTTGAAGAAAAAAACAAACTGTACAGATGCTTAAGGTAAAAAAAAAATTGAGCATGTTTTAATACATTTTCTCTCTCAACTAATTCTAGCACCTGAATACCATTCTTGATTCAAAACAAACACTGACAGAGCAACTGTTGTAGATAGCTTCATCTCAATGTCAACATTAGTCCTCAAAGTCTCTATGGGAAATCAAGGCTATCCTCTCTTCTTAAACCCACAGCTGCAGCCAGACCACCCCTCAAGCCAATTTTACCTACTATAGAGCTAAAATGGGTTATATGATCATCTCTATTTATCACTCTCAGGACTGGGAATGGCCAAAATATTGCCAGCCTTTTAAAAAAAAAAACAAAAAAACAAAAAAACAAAAACACACAGAATATTGGATTTTGTCACCGAATACACCATTTCCTCTAGAAGTCACTTAACTCTGTTGGGTTTTGTGAAAGAAAACTAAAAGTGATGAGTTGTTTGTGGTTTTGTTTTTTTTTTCCAGACTTTAGTCAATAAAAAAGGTTACATTTTTCACCAGACATTTTTCCTGTGATTGATTTTCCAAGGTACTACCTACTCCTGCCAAATACTTCTTTTCCAGGCAAAATTGTTAGTAACTCAAGGTCACTTCCATCACAACTACATAAGAATTGGGGTGCTGACCTCAAAATCCATCATCTTCTGTCATGGGACCTGGTCCTATCGGGTACCGAGCCCTCTGGTCCCACTGGTCAAAGAGTCTCTGCCTTTATGGTTGTTCCAGTATTTGGGATGAAAGGGGCCTACAATGGGATAGCGGTAGGATGCTCAGCACTCCTTTGTGTTGCTTCCCACAGGGTTTTCATGCCCAGCCCCTGCCCTGGGTGCCAGCACAGGGGGTGCAGCACTCTGTGCACAAGACTCCCTGAAGTACACAATGCTATTTCGTTCATTATAGTGCCTGTGGTGGCCGTTACAGTAATTAACTTGAGTCCATTCGAGAGTCAGTCACCTGCAGACCCTCCTTGTCCCTTGCCCTGTGGACTTTGTGTGCCAATGAGCTCCTGGTATCATCCTGTAATTGCCTTCCTGGTGGCTGCCACCTGAGAGCTCTCAGTGCGACAGCTACACATAACTCAGAACTGCTCTGCTCAGGTGAGATGTGAGCAAACGAACCTCGCAAAACCTATTAGGGCTCGTACCATAGGGCTGATCATACCATTGCCATATTACAGATATTAAACAGACATGAGAAATTGAAGCAAGACATTTTCTACTTTTTAAGCAGGTTTCAAAACTGAAATTTAGGTGATTAAAAAAAAAGTTCCATGCACACACACTGTGCTATAAAGAGATTAACACTATGATTTGCTAATAATGAAGCAAGGTATACAGCTCGCTATCTGTTCAAAAGAAACACGGGGAGCTCAAATTCCAAAGAAAACTCACAATTCTTCAGTCCAATAAGAAAAGCAGGGCAAAGCCCAACATCAGCCGACTGAAGGGACTGATGTGCCGTGCTGGGCTGCAGCCAGCCCCACAGCACCTTTACAGCACAGAAAATGTGTCCAGCTGGGAGTCACTCTTGATCCGTTCTCTACAGCACAGACACATGCAATTCCCATACATTTCCTCTCATTTACTACTTGTTGACAGATGCTGATAAATGCTTTTGAAAACCTACAAGAATTATGGTTGCTGGTGAATACTTAATGGTAGAGATGTCAAAAATTATTTGACTAAACATACACACATTTACACTGTCTGCTTTCAAACCTCTACAGATACTAACAATAAATTTATAACTGCCTATCTGAATTATTAGCAGCCCCCAAAACTGAAAAAGTAACTCTGCATCAAATTTTATGAAATAAATACCCTGGCTTTTCTTAACTATTCTGCCACACACATAAGACAGAAGCAGCAGGATGCCTGCTGGTATAGCCTGTAGGCTTCGCTTGGACACTAACATTACAAGACTTATTTTGACTTTTGTTTCTTCACCCCCCCATCCCACAATATCATTTATTTTGAAATAATTTTTGTTTGGGAATCAAAATTAAATAAAGCTTTAATTGATATCAAGTCCCTTTATATAAGTCTGACATTAACAGAGATTTAAAACAATGGTGAATTAAATGTGTGCTGATGAGCATGCAAGCCACGGTGTGCATGGAGCACAACTTAATAAAAGTTATTTTAAATTGGCATAATAATGTGTTAGCTTAACTATCGCCATCACTACATTAATTTTAGCAGACTTAACCATGGTACTTTTTATTTTGTAGCTGTTTAAAAGGAACTATGATTTTATGCACTTCTAAAAAAAAAAAAAATAATCACTGCAAAGCATTTCCCAGAAAGCTGCAAATTAAACAAATTAAGCCAGGCAAATTAAACGGTAAATAAGGCTGTTTCCATTTTGGGGGGATAGGGAAGTACCTTCACTCTATTTAAAAATATAATTCCCATAGGCATTTAAAGAACTGCCTACACCAGTGTTACCCAGCCTTTATTTAACCACAGACAACGGCAGTCCCCAAGAGGACAGTCTGTGAAACGCCTGCGGCTCCCAACTGCTCCACTTTTCAAGGTTTTGGAGTTTACACACACACACATTTTGTAGGGTTTTTTTGGGGGTGAGGTTGGGTGCTTAGTCTTTTTTCTTTTTTTTATTATAAGTAATTAAAACTGAAGAGTTTTAATTGCTACGATATATGTTGTCCATTTCCCAGCTTCCTCCGCCACAGTGCAACACAGTGGAATATTAAATCCATGGATTTTCCTCAAAAGTTTTAGGTAAGCCTTTATATAAACAAAACTATTGAAGAGCCCTGGCAAAGGGATAAAATTTTAGACGGGGGCTTAGATACTTGTTCGGTTTCTAACAGTCTCATGGATTTGAGGTTGCTTTGGGCCCTTTAGCTAACCTACCCTGTTATCTATTAACAGCTGTGAAGCAGTATAGATCCAATATTACACCTCCAGCATGTGCGCTGTCTCCTGCACCCCACCTGCAACTACAGCCCTCTGGGTCCAACACCCAAGACGTTAAACCCAAGGTACCAGATCGCCATTTCCCACCAGCTTCTCCTGGTTATTTTCCATGATTTTCCATTCTCATGCCACCTCACCCTCCCTTACTGTTTCTAAATGGAGCTTACTTCTCTGCACTCTTGAACAATGCAAGGTGTTATGGGATGCCAAAATATTTCAGAACTCTGCAGTACTGCACTTGCTGACACACCTGGTAGAGAAAAAACATCTGACAGATTATTATGCACTCTCAAACCAAATCTTTCCTACCATGAATTGGAGGAGATATATTTTTTGCTGTCCCAGCTTCCAGACACTTAAGGAGCACAGAATATGCTACACACACTATCATCGACATGCAGATCCTTGCCACAGCCAAAATATACTCATCATTTCAGTGGTCTTTGGATCTAGCCTCTAGGTTCGGATGTAGCCCTCAATCACCCACAGGTATCAGGAATTTCCATGTACAGAAGACACAAGGCAGATGACCTTTAATTTAGTTCCTTTTACCTAGATAGGAACCCAGTGAAACAGCCTGTGCTTTTTTTTTTTTTGTGCATGAAGAGGAGTTCATTGTTAGATGATCTCTTACACACTGAAAAATCAATGCTTTCATTAAAACTGATGGGTTTACCCTCCAGAAATAGGGCAAATTCTCTAAGATAACAGTGAAAGTGGTCCCACAAAGATTTGCAATGTTTAAAACCAGAAAAAAATTACTGAAATGCAAACTTATTAATTCAGAAAATTTGTTAAAATGCCTAGTTTCTTAGTTACAGCTTTTCATATCTAAAATCAGCTGTCTTGAATTGTTAGGCTGTAGGGATAATTGATAGCATCTATTTAAAGGTTGTGTTCCCATAGGTCCTTAACATTATGGGGGGAAGGGGGAGGGGGGGGATCTGCGAAAAGCTTTACGTCAACTATAAATCTAAAAATTCTGGCTCCTGTTCATGCTGCCTTCCAGTGCTATGGCACCACTGAACTGACTCCCTGTTTGTTCCACTTGCACACAACTAGGAGCACCACAGCCTGCAAACTCATACATGTGATGTTGGGTACCCAGTGACACCACAAGTGACAGTCTATAGCTCCCCTGTAAAACATGTAATGAGAAAAGTTTTCTTAGGTGGAAATAAAATGGTTCTCCTTGTTTCTAATTTCTCCCAAAAACAATGAAATCCTCCTAATACCGTAACACATTCAAAAGCAAGAGAGTTTCTTGAAAGCAGACTCCTCACAGCGCCAGGGTGCTTGGCATTTGCCTGCCGCTGTATGAAACTGTAACAGGTCCTAAAACAGGAGCTTGGGTTTGGCTGCCTGAGCCCTATCTCACCTTGTAAGTCCAGTTTAAAATAGAAATACCCCCATGATGTGTACTGGAAGAAGTGCAGTCACTAACACACAGCCTGCCTCCCCTGATCTATGCAGACAAGCAGTATGTATTTTCTAGGAAGTTTAGAAAAAGACAAATATTCAACATCCACTGAATTTCAGCAAAAATTATGTACCTTTTTGTTGTTTGACAGCAAATTTTTAAAATGATATTTTTTCCCCTCAATTCACACCCTATGGAGGTACAATTCTCTGTCTGCTTGGGGTCAAATCCTGCTGAAAGCCACATCAAAGTGTTAAATACAGATTAGGAAGTCAAAACTTGGCCTGCAACCCAGCCGGACAGAACCCGACGCTAGAGCCTGACAGATGCCCCAGATGAGCACGGGGAAGCCTGCCAGAGTGAAATCTGCACAATAGCAGAGAGACAGAAAAGAAGAAAAGCTGCATGCTCCCAGCCAGCCTCCTGTGCCGGCAAAGGAAAACAGAGATCAACTGAGAAATGAGCTCTTTGCAGCTTACTAAGTGGCTTCCTTTTTATTGTTAAAGAAGCTGTGTAAGGAGACCCAGGGTCCAGGTTTAACGCTACCCGAGGGGATCACAAGTCACAGAATAAATTCAAGAGAGCTACTCTGCGAGGGCCATATTTCACAGAATCGTTCAGGTTGGAAAAGATACTTAAGATCAGAGTCCAACCATAAACCTGACACTGCCGAGTCCACCACTAAACCACTTCCCTAAGCACCATATAAATATAAACAAAGTCTCCTCTTTCATCAAGAAAAGGACTGCAGAGCTTGGGCGGCAGCTCCTGAAGGCAATGCTCTCTACCTGCAGCTCCCCGGTAGCCTCACCACTGAAAACAGTAGCCAACCAAGTTGTGTGACACTACCCTCATACCTCAAACAAAGCTTTCAGCTGCATACAAACTCCAAGTAACTCACCACAATACATTACACTGTTTCTGCCCAAAACATCTTCCACAAATGAGCATGCACTCATGACTGGAAACCACACTCCCTATTCCAAACTGTATTTGCCTTCATCTACTGTTTGCCAAGTAATCAGTGTTTCTCTGTCCCTGGTAATATTGTGCCTTTTGGCTCACAGCAGAAGCCTAGAACATTTGTTGTCGCAATGGACATCAAATTAGACAGGAATAAACAGAGAGGCTTCACTGCTGCTACAGCTTACCAACATCTCTGCTGCAGTTTGGGTATCAGTGGGCTGAGACCACTGTTCACCATTGAGCTCAAGAGCCTCCATCTCTGCTTTGAAGTCTAAACATGTTTGTGCACCGTCATATGCTCACATCATTAGGTCTTTTTCACAGGGACATCTCGAGATCTGTGTTGGTACAGCTCCCAGCACAGCAGTAGTCCATGAGCAGGGCTCCTGTTTACCATAGCAATACAAATAACAACAAGCGGCTGAGCAACAGATGGCCTGGAAACATTTCTGACGTTTTCAGTGACAATTACCTTATTCAGACACTCCAGTTACACTTCAAATTGCGGTCTAAAAGCAGTTACCAAATAATACCTTACAAACAAACTTTGACCCAGGCTGTGCTATGGTCAACATTCACTTAATTCTAACATACATCATCATATATAAATGGATTAACCAATACGTGTGGTGGATAACTTCACAGTGAATGCTCAGATTGCAATCTTCAAAGAATAACTTGCATCTGTCGTTAAAATCAATAACGGTCATGCTGTTCTGCTAAGGTACCAGAATTTGTATTGCTAAAATCCTTGCACTGTTTTGAAAGCTTCCTTCAAACATCAGAATTGTTTTGTAAAAATCAAATATCCAGGTTGTTGTCGGGGGTGGGGGGGGGTGGGTGTCCCCCTCTAATTTGATTGCTCAGGAAAAAAAGTTTTCAAAAGTGGTTCAGTCAAAACAGAACCTCATTCAAGCTTCCATGGTGATCTTTGTCTTACTTTTTCAACACCACTTCACTCAGAATCTTTCCTATATTGTTCTATAAGGCACAAAACCAATATAACTGCCATTGAGATTTTTTTGATCAAGATCTAACCCAAGAAAAATAATTAAAATCAGTGTCTGTGTGAGGAAGAGTCTAGACCATCATCTGACCAACTCACAGCCAGTGGGACGTCGTTGCCTGTCTCAGAACGGTCATTTACTTAGAATGACAAAAACAAGCATTGTTCCCTCCAGGAGCATTATTACATTGGAGACTTGAATTTTCATTACCCACCTGGGACATCAAGGTTCAGAAGAAGTTTTGTGATCTTTCTAAGCAAGCCTGGACTTCGTTTTGAATAAAAAATGGGTCGATTTATGGTTATGCATCAAAGTCATGTGAAATGTGTGGTTTTGCATGGATTCAATTAGAGACAAGCCTGAGGCACAAAAAGTTCAGATCCTGATCTGGATCCAGACCCACCCAAAGCTGAGGGACATTTAGACTAAGGCACTTGGTTCTTGTCCATCTCCGATTCCAGCATGAAAACCAGGTGGGACTCACTTTCAGCAAACCCCCGTTCCTCCCCAGATTTTTGCAGCTTTTCCAACTTGACATGTCAGCAGCAGCAGGAGGGTTCCTATGACTTCTGAAGGGATCTGAAACCCATAAGACAATGTTTGAGTCCCTGCAAACCAAAACCATGGCATCTTCCCAGCTCTCACAATTAGGCTTTAAGCCATAAGGAAAAAAGAAAACCCAAATTAACAGCCATATTGACAGTTTTATGGACCCCTGAGGGCTCTGCCTACATCCAAAGAAGACAGTGGGGCTTTTTTAAATTAAAGTGAATTAGCAATCAAGTTCCTAAGAAGGATTCATTTAATAAATTAAAAGGGCAGAATTCAAAACAATTTCAAAAGTAATCCTTTGGCCACAAATAATTCTCTGTACAGTGGAAAAATGGAACATTGTCATTCTGATGCTTGTCTTAATTGGCATTCAGTTGTTTTCCTCTTTTAAAGTAATTGTTTATTATGTTAGTGGGCATCATCTTGCAGTAAACTAATGTTGCCATCAGCTTCATTAGGAACAAGATAAGCTCCTAATTCTTTTCTGATAAATCCAAGGTCTTATTTGGTTAATTTTTGCAACAAGAATTAGGGAGAAAGATTTAGAAATATATTTAATCCTGCTGAGCTGCTGAAGGAAGCAAGATTCCCACCCTCCTCCTCAGCCCCCGAGTCCACCAACACATCGAACAAACTTTTGGCTTTCTGAATTTTGCACCCCATGTACAGCACTGTTTCAGGAGCCTGTTCCCATCACATAGGGTGAGCACTCAGCTCACATTAATTAGCAGAGCTCCATCAGCAACAGGCTCTAGTGCAAAGTATTTTACAGGACTTAAATTCACAGTTTAGCAGTACAGGTATTCTCACAAAGTTAAAGTCATTCCTGCAAACCCTTTTGAGTGTTTATATCCAACTCAATGCACCTACCATTAAAAGCAACGACTTACAGACTCCTAAAATGCCATTCCCTTTAATATGATTTCCTATGGTAACACACAATTCATTGGAAGGCCTTTGCACCTATTTAGGAACAGACAGACTTTCAAATTAACTTCAGTGGAGCCATGACAGATTATACCAGCAAAGGTTCGGCTGCTCTGCCATTTGGGTGTGTTTCTAATTGATGTCATTTCATGCTTTCAGACCATGGCTGCAACTTGGTGAGGAAGGGAATATTTGCCCTTCTCGTTTCACTTTTCTCCTTCCAAGGTTTCTCCCCCTGCCTCCCCCATTCTGTGCTAGCAGAAAAACAGAATCTTGTTAAAGTCTTTCATGAAAAATGGAAAGAGAGAGGGAATCATCTGTCTCCAGAGGGAGAGGCATGTGGTCAGGGCTCTCAGTCAGGATGCTTTAGAGTGGAGACCAGCTGTGCACTGGACAGTCTCTGATACCAGTAGCCCCATCTGCACTTCCACTCTTCTAAAAAGTTTTATGAATGCTTAAAACAAAACACCTAACCAAGCAGATCAAGACACAAACAAAACCCGCAACAGTCCTACACACACATGCTCAAATAAGCCCCGAGCATCTGAACTAGGCTTTCCCACACTCCAAGCAAGCGTTCTAATGTCCTGTAGATGGTAGCTACACAGATGAAGTGGAGGAACTCTGAGAGGACCCAGAGAGGTCTGGTTACAGCTTTTCCCTCAGTGCTAGAAAAACACACCCCTCCTTTGAGACACAGAGCTGCCCTGCTCACAGCACACGGGGCAGACACTTTGTCCCCCAACTTGCAAGCAGGAATTCCAGCTGGAGTCAGGAAATTTCTCCTAGCAAATATGATGCACTCCCAAGGAAAGTCTGGTTTGTTCAACTGCCAGGACCCAACGGGAAATGTATTTTGTCTAAAAAAACACTGAAGTTTCTCTGTTACAGCTCAAGCTTTTTTCTTATGACTTTCCTCGTATATTTTACCAACACAAACTTCAGAAATATTTCCCAAAAGATTTAATTAAAAGGTTGGAACTGTGCTGGTATAACTCCACTGAAGAGCAGCAAACACATTACTGTTATGAGCACACCAAGGTTTGCCGCTATGCTAATTGATGTTTCTCGAATTTAGGACACTAGTGCACAGTGTTATGTACTAAATGCACAATTCAGGCACAATTCAGGGCCGCAATATTCACACTAGACAAGTGAAAATCTAACAGATAATCTCTTTTCTGTCACTTCTTGTCACATCGATTCTCAGAAATACCCCGTTATCATTGCACATTATATTTTAATAGCCATTCAATGCAAACATAATCGGCTTTAGTGAACAGTCATATTTATTATTCCTACAACTATGCTCTCCTCTTCCCCTCCAAAGCATAACCAAAATTGCACTGTTCAAACCAATCTCTTCAGAAAGTCAGGCAAAGTGCCTCCTGAAGGCATCAGAATAACAGTATTTAAAAGAACCGTATTCCACTTTTTTTTTTTCTTTTTTTTTTTTTTTTTTGCTTGTTTCAATGGGGAGCATCTTAGCGTGGAACTAAAATAAGTCAACACCACGAAGCACAAAAGATTGCAAGGATTTTCTGCAGCATGGGCTTGTCAAAGCAAGTAGGCAGCCTTTGTGTGCTCCGGCACAGCGGGAGCATTCCTCCAGGTCTGAGTGGCAGAGCGCCCCCGGCCGCGGCTGCCCTGGGCGCCGGGGTTCCCACACCCAAGGCGGTGGGAAGAGGAGAAAGCAGAACTGCAGAAGTAGCGTTGTAAATGGGATGAACTGGTCAACACGCTTCTTAGGAAATGCATGGCTTCCAGGAAGAATCACGTGGAAAGATTTACAATACCTCCACATCAAAGGGTTTGACGTTGGCTATACTGGTTCTTTCAAAAGAAAGCCATATCTGTCCCTTATAGCATCAGCTCTATGGATTTAGGAAAGAATGCAAAGACATTGAGGAGAATCCTGTATGTACCTTTTTTCAAAAATCAAAAACTAAAATAAAGAAAAAAATCAAATAAACCAAAAGTAATTTAAATACAATCCCCACTTTCCTTTGCTCCATTAAGGGTGCCTCAATTTAAGTCTCAGTCTTGCAAAATGTTCTGATAAATTGTCAAGTTTCCCCGGTTAAAACCTCAGATATCTATTTTCCTTTAACACCTTGCACCGAGGCAGCTTTAAGGATAACGCCTGTGTTAGGAGCATGAATGGGTGACCCTCCAGTACACGCTGACCCAAAGATAAACTTTGACCTGATGTTTGCTAATAACACTTCTTCTTAAGATGCCTTGTTTCTTTTATGAACTACTGCTTGACTCTAGGATCTAGAAGCTGACATGCATTAATATACATCTCTAGGTGCCCTTTGACTTGGCCATCAAGACCCTTTGACCCCAGACTTGATTCCTAAACCCTGTCAATTGTTTGCAAGTGGAAAAAACTTATTTTCTAGTAATAATTAATTTTGGTCATGTTTTATTAAGCATTTCTCCTCTCTTTTTAACTTGTTCTTATTTAAATTTGGGTATAATGGATGCTTATTTCATATAGTGGTTTTCCAGATTACGAAAGAAAAAAAAAAATACCTAAAGATACTCCTTTAGAGCTTCATCCTTTGTTTTCAAGCTTTGTAAAAATCCCAGTAATACTCAAGTGCTTTGGCATTTCAAAAAAGCTCCCTGTGAACAATAATATAGTCTAAAAAGCCTCCTTTTGTGCACTGCTTTTCAGATTTATCTGTGTATTTCTGCAGCTTCACAACTTTTTTCACGTGAATTTGCAGCAAGCATGATGCAGATGCAGTCCTGCAGCCATAAAAGGCAATGGCAAAACTTCCATCAATTCCCACATCAGCAGGATCCAGCCCCTCGGCCGAGGCACTCGCTGCCAGTTTCTAGGCAACGTTTGACATTTTCAGACTTAAATTCTTGAAAAAAGAAATTTCTGTGTCTACACAAAAGAAGTAGATACCTTTATATTCCCATATATTTATATGTACATATATTCCTACACTCGGTACCATCTGTTTTAGCAGCCACATACTCATACTGCGTACTAAAGGAGAGGGCGAGGAGCCCGCCGCCAGCCCATCCCCACCAGCTGAGGCACACTGCTGCTTCCTGGTACGTTCAGAGATGGAAATTTCTCATTCCTGGAATCATGTTACATTATGGCAGGAATTGCTGCACTTCTGCCTGTTTTACATCAGGACTGAGAGATCGCACAAAGAGAACGAACGCTTTCCAGTGCTTAGATGATGTATCAAGTGTATGTTGCACACAAAGCATTATAGCAATCAGCGTCTGGTAAGGAACACCATCAAATAAGAGGCCTCCAGTCTCAAGAAGCAGCACTGGGACATGGCAAATGAGGGGGTTTAGCAAAACGAAGCAACTAGCCTTCATTTTTGTTCATAAAATGCAGTACAGCCTCAGCAATTATAACATTACATTCTTAGAGCTGCTCTGTTTTCTCGCTAGACAAAAATATTTCCTAAAAGCTCCAAGAAAATACAGTTAAAAATTAAGTTTTGCATTTAAAAAACAAATCCACACACCACCAACCAATACTGAGGAAACCAAAAGGCAGGGGCACATCAGGCAATTGCTCCAACAAGGACAGGCAAGAGCCAGTTCAAGAGAAGGCATGCTCAGGTCCCACTTCTTGCTGCTGTGGGTGAATGAGATTCCAGTTTGGAGTGGTAGAACAGTCACATGAAAAACTTTGTGCTTCCAAGCATCCCACTTCCCCCTGAGAGGTACGACCAAGAACGTACCCCACCTCTCAGGTCCCCTGGCTGACATGCAAGAGCAGCCCAGGGCAGCCTCCAGCCTCGAGGCACACTCACCCCAGGGACACCAGGGACTGTCACATGCACAGCATCTAGGAAACCCTACCAGGCAAACAGCAGTCATCAAGGGTCGGTGTGTTTTGTGGTTTTTTTTAAGAAATCCCTATGCATGTCTGAAAAGACCTAAAATTCTCTTTCCTGTTTCCAGAACAGAATGCACCCCAAACAAGGGGGGGTTTGGGCTAGTCTTTTTAGGGCTTTGGGCCTGATGGCTCCCCTGGATCAGGCAACCAGACAGACTTCTGTTGGTCTAAACCAGGAGTAGAGGCAACTGCAGCAAGGAAAGAAAACCTGCTCCGAGTGAGGCCCTGGCAGGCAGCATCTGTCCCACTGATGCACTCTACAGCTGGGGCTCACTTGGTTTGAAACCAGTATCTAAGGAGGAAGCAAAGCTCCCCAAAGCTCATGGGACTGAGACTGGGGCACTGGAGCAGGTAGCCTGACTCCAGGTTTCCCCAGAACAGGGTATTCAAATCCCAAGTTGTTTATTGTATATTCAAATAATAGCTAATACACACCAGGGGACTTTAATGCTTTCCATTTTCTTTTCCCAGCTCAGCTGACTCAGTCCAGCCATCCTTTCTTTGTTCTATGCACCACATGAAGACTAGCACTTCCTTTTCAGTCCTGCGCTCCAACTTTTAGATTATCAGAGCCTACTAAACTGGCATGCTACCCAACAGCAGCATGAACAACCCTCTGGGAGATGCACTAACCTTCCTTGCTCCAGGCAAATACCACTACCCTTAGAAGGTTAGAACAGAGCACTCCCCATCTGCAGCAGAAGAAAGAAGTTTAGATAATATTTGGAAGCAGCTTAAAAATCAAAGGAGAGAGACCATGAAATCAAACCAGCTAGATAACTACACCAAACGGGACTTTCACTGCCATGCATCCTGGTTGAAGTCCAGCTGGGACAGGGACAGCGCAGCTTGCACCAGCTAAAGCTCCACGCTCCTTCTAGAAATTCTCTCTATTTTCAGCTGATGCAATGACACTATCAGTCTTCATAGATTCAAAGGGGTCCTTATAAAGCCTTATCCTCACCAAGCATTAATATTAATAAAGTTCTCCTGTAAGGGGAGAACCTTTTAAAACCCATCAAAATAAATCTATGGATTTAATTCCAGTGGACTATAGATAAAACCCTATGGACACCAGGAGAGACCCATACAAAAGAAAGAGATCATTGGTTCCATACAGTTATTCCAGCTGGAATTCTTAGACAGTGAAGTGTTCGCATAATGCCATTTTTTCTATTAATATGTAGCTTTGAAACTATGTTATGCCTGACGTATACAGGAATTCCTCTTCTTTTCTTCTCCTTTAAAAAAGAATACAGTGGCCACTATAAAAGAAAAGTTGGTATTTCTTCTTGTGTGATGGCAGAACCCTCCATACAAGCACAACCACACTGAATAATACTCTTTTAGGTTATTTGTTACACTGGAGTTCAAAGGAGGGTGCAGTGTAGCCAGGAAAAAAAAAAAAAAATCCCTCTGGTTAAAATTTAGCATGCAAGATCTCAACAAAAGTGATTTTTGACTGTGCCAGTGCTTTTGTTTTCTCAACAACAGCAACAAAAAATGATTTCTTCCTTCTCCCCCACAGTAAACCATTACCAGCTGTTGATGAAGTATTTTTTCTAACATGCGTTAAGTCATATTGTATATTGTCCATTTCATGTGTGTAGAGCATTTTTTGCTACAAATTCCCTACCATGTTATACCAATAAATCCAAGAGTACCACCCAATCTTGTTATACAGCTTAGGGCTTATTAACCCCAGTAGGATTCCACCAGACAGGATCATGCTGAAGGCTAGTTACTTTTATGCAAAGGTGATTGCAGCATCACGCTCAAACCAATGCAAAACCTTTCGGCAGATTTTGCCCAAAGCAACAGGCGCCCTTTCCAACTAAAATCCGTTAGGCATTTTAAAAAAATATACAAGTAGTTAAATAATGTAAAACTTCATGCGTTTCAAGATGGTTCTTGCCACGCTTCTGCTCATGCATCTGTTATTATACAATTCTCTGCATCAGCTAGATCAAGACTAGAGCGCTTCTCTCACATCAGAAATTCACTGTTATCTCCTTGTTTCAATAACAGCGACAATTTAGTGCAACTAGGAAGATAAACTCGGGAACCTTTTCTTATGGCAAGACTTAAAATATGCCTGTCTATGGGCACATCCATTTGTGCAAATAAAATCATGTATTTGTTTTGTATGTGTAAATTCAGGCCAGTGGAAAATTAAGCCCCATGGGGATAATCTAACCAACAATACAAAGAAAATTGTGAGGCAGATCTGAAACTTTGTCCTTAATTTACCCTGTTAGGCCAAAATAAAGCAGGAATCTCATACCATGTGTGCCTCAACGCTTAGGTACAACAGCATATGTTAAGCAAGGAGAGTTGCAGCCCGGCTCTTGATCTCATTGTTTATTGTGGTTTAAAGTCTGACCCTTAACATTATATGTGGTTTAAAACTGTATCTGGAGGAAAGAGAGCGAAAACGACTCTCCTAGGTTCGTAAATGTGTTTGTCTTTAAGGTTTGTTCCAGAGGAAACCATGCGTGCCTTCGCTTACTCCATATGCAAACCTTTACACGAGTTTTAAACATGCTAATGCTCACATTCTGCATCTCAGGTTAATCGCGAAGGGTTTTTTGTTGGTTTTCTACTAGCAGCTTGCCTACAATCCACCAACCCACCACTCTTTATGTATATATGTTGAATAATTATGAAGCAGTGAGTATTTATCACCTTTTCTGAGCAGTAAGCAGAAAGAAATACAATACTATTACTTCCAGCTACTGGCTTTCCCAAGATAATTAGATAACACAGTGGACTGAAGCCTTGGTTAGTCCAATGCTGTTCAAGTTAAGTGATTGACATGCCTCTGTCTGGCTGCTCTATTAACTGTTTCATTTTGTTGCTATTTGCAGTTTGCTTGGCTAATACTTCGAACAAATACAGACTGTTTCTTTAGCCCCTTTTTTCTCTTTGACCTTCTCCTGCCCATTTTCTTTGAGTCACTTCAAACTGCCTTGAAAAGGCCTGTTGAATACGCACAGTCCATCAGAGTCCCAGGTTCATCCCATTCCTTGCCCTGAATGCTTTACTTCAAAGATGGGCCGCATTCTTTAATTGCCCTTTGAATTAATATCAAAGGGTCACAATGCGAGTGCCAAAAGAGAAAGAGGCTTTAATGAAGCAAAGAGCTGCCATTCATTTGCAGATAAGCACGTTTTTATGCCTGACTGGTCACCATGGCTAAATGCTTCATGAAGAGGAGGCAGGGCAAGGCAAAGAGACTTTTACTTAAGTGGTGATTAGTTCAAACAAACAAGAGTAAACAAATAAAAAACAACACAAACAACCCGACAACAGAAAATAAGTTAATATGGCTGAATGTGTTAAAAAACAACCAACATCCTATTGTGTTACTGAGGCCATTAACCCTTTGCAAAATGCGGGGGTTGGCTGGGCAGAGCTACAGCTCAGCCTCTGCTCCAGACCCCTTGTTTCCCTCATCCACTAAAAACATTTTGGGGGTTAGACTTCCACCCTTAGCCTTGGACCGAAGACACAAATTGTTTTAACACAGTCATTTCCAGAGGTATTAAAAAAAAAAAACCCACACAAAAAAAAATATCTGACTGCAATAAGGAATAAGGAAAAGGAAACAGCAAGTTAACTTTGCCTATTTTTTTTCTGAGACAGGGCACATTCGGTGGTTTCCATTTTAATGCAATAACTGTAGAATAACAAACCCTATACTTAAATTATTTATTGATTTACATTTTGCTAATGCATTCGGTACTGTCTTAGAATGTGAGAGCATTCAGCTTTCTTAATTGCCTAAAAGGTCTCCGATATTTTTTTAAAAATTTCAATACTGGGGGATTTTGTTTGGTTGACTGGCTGGTGTTGCTTATTTGAAACCTATGAAGCTGCACTAAGAAAACTTACTCAGCTTCTTAATCCTACCTATGGAGTCTTCTATTTTCTCTTTAAAATACCAAGAATATAAAATTAAAATTAGAAGCTTTAAAGTATATTGTAATGCAATTACAGCCACAATGCAAGTATACAGAAACAAGAAGTTCACAGGTGTCCCCTTTATGAATTCTGACTTATTATTTATAGGCTCAGGCTTCTCTCTGCACAGAAATAATAACTTACTTAACAAATACAAGGTTGGTTTATTGCAGTAGAGTTATCCCCCCATGAAAGAGGATTAGCTATACTCATAACAGTGTAAAAGTGCCTTATAAGTGCATTCACATCAGGAATTGTGCCACTATCTCCCATAACTAAGAAGGTTGTAGGGGTACAAACAGCCCAGAGGATCACAGACCACATTTTTAGCCCCACTTCTTCAAAAAGGATTTCTCATGAATATGGGATACACTTAAGCCTAACCCTGTGTGCAACCTGTCACAAGACCTTCCCTTACTGACACTTCCTGTGATTTTTTTTTTTTTTACTTTTTTTATTTTTACCCCTCTGCTGCTACCCTAACTCCTGCCTTGCTCAGCAAAAGTGCTCATCACCCCAATCCCAGCTCTGAATCTTTATTACTCACCAGAACGTGAAGAACTTTGACCTTAAACATCCAGCTGGAAACTCAGTACTGACAAACATTGGAAAAGCATCTTGCATTTGTGATGTGGAGGGAAGAAGCACAGTAATGAAAAACATGCAACAGAATTACGGAAAAGCATCAGCTGCAGAAGAGGGATAGGGCGGCTTGGAAGTTTTGGTGACAACACTAGCATCGCTAAATTGCATCGTTTTCAGAATATAAAGCCGTATGTCAAGCAGCCCACTAGGAAACTGCCCCATTGTACTGCCTTAAATTAACAGCATTACTGAAACCAGTTTGGGTGGGTTTTTGAGCTAGCCTGGTTTGCAATCCTATTTTAACACTAGTCAAGACCCTAGAACGCTGGATTAACTCTTGAGATTTATTTCAGTAACCGTCAAACACCACGAAGGTTCTTCTAACACCTGATGATCTTCTGTTTCAAAGATGTTACATTTTCTAATACATGTTGCTAAAAATATTAGCTAATTTATTCTCCCTCTACTTTCCATATTTCACATTATTAATTTCACTCTTCAAATGGTCACAGGCAGTTCTGTACTTTCAGCTAGATTACACTACTAGCTGGTAATGAAAGACATACTGCCCCATTGGAATTCCTCTTCTAGAAACCACAGCACAGCTGACCTCCCTGTGATGCCAGCCTCTGTAGAGTATCAGAAGTGACACTGCATCACACTGCATTCAGAAATAGTTATTTATATGCCACCTCCACTCGTGGAAGGTGAATGTTTCCCACATGCGCACATCAGTGTGCTTAAGCACAAGGCTGCGGGGACAGCGAATCGAGCAGCAGATTGACGCCTGGCACAAGCTCAGGGCTTGGGATGGTGGAGCAAGCCCTCGGGAACGGCTTCAAGGCAGAGGGATGAGCTGTTTGGCCAGCATACCATACTAAACCGTGCACCGAAGCAGACTCCTCCGTACCACGACCCGACAAAAAGCCAGGGAGCAGGTCAAGTCAGGCACCACCAGGTTTGTCAGCTTCACAGGCAAAAGATGAGGCTCACAGACATCAGGGCCCCAAAGTTGGAGCAGCCCCAGCTTCACCACCAGGAGGAATCTCATGGCCATCCACAGTCATGATGGAGCGCCTGCATTTTGACCCACTTCAGATCAAAATTAATGCAAACCAAACACATCTACCCACACACCAACAGCCACAATTATTACATTACTGAAATAACCACCAAACATATGGGCTATCCTCTCCTGACTAGCAGTACAATGGCGTTCACAGCTCATACAGGTCTTTTTTGATGCAAACTGCTCGTATTTGTTAGCACACGGTCTACAAATATAGCAAAGCGTCAAAATTATAATACCTGACTATCTTGTATAAATTGCATTTGCAAAACTAGAGCTGGAGTTACAGCACAGCTCTCCAGCAAGAATAGCTGGACTTCCCATTCAGAACATGCTAAGAATCAACATAATAAATTATAACAAATAGCTCACATGCTGTCTGTTTTCCAAATTTAGGTAACATTGCTTTACCCTTACACATTATAAAAAAACCCAAGATATTAAAACAGGAAAAAATGGATTTCCCTATTGAATTAATTCCTCATATTGTCTGATCTGTCACTCCAGCTTCTAGCAGTACATAAAACGTATTCAGCATTACAGTAGTAACTGTTCTAGAACAGGCCAACTGATGGGCAAACCAGAAAAACATCAGTCAAGCCATCTCACATATTCAATACCATAAAAATAGTTAAATTGCTATATTTTGGGAACCACAGAAACACTTTATTATTGCGATTATCATTATTGAACTATCAAGAATTACCATAAAATTTAAAACAGAAGCAAATGAATTTCTTAATGTTTTGTATTACCTAAGTTCTTTACCGATACAAAGCAAAACAGCACCTTTCATAGAGACAAGGCACCTCACACCTGACAGGGGAATGAAATAACCAGCACTACTCCCCTGCGATTAGCTAGCTGCCCACCCAGCACTGCCTGGGGCACGTGTGCTCCTGGGCAATATTTTCCTGGAAGTTTTGTGACAAATAACACCAGACCACTTTGTGATAACTGGATTCAACTATTTTCTACTTTTTCTCATATTTTCAACATTATTTCTGGTTTTACTTGTCACCTAAATAGCTTAAATTATCAGGCTTCAAACTCTGATTATCCAGATTTTTCTATTATCTGCAATTTCAGTAGTAAATGCTATACAAAGTAACAGAATACTGGCAGTAGTTTTATGCAATTATAATTGTTACTAAACAAAACAAGGAGAAATAAAATGCATGTAATGAAAAAAAATGAATCACAATACTTTAGCGCCTAATAATCACCATCTGATCTTGCGTTCAGGAAACTGGGTGAAAGTAC